>NW_006262139.1:6626730-6666366 GCF_000493195.1 Citrus x clementina | reverse complement strand
CCCATCATAGTTGAAATTGAACCTATCAACCGAAATTTCCTTTTTTTATTGGGGTTAAATAGATTTTATAATTAGTAAAATTTTTTCATATATCAATAATATAAAAATATTTCATATAATATTAAAAATAATTTAAATTTTTATATAATTATTTAATATTATGCTTCTATTTATTTTAAATTATAATTTAATACAATATAAGGTTATAAAATATTAAAATATTTTAAATATTAAAATTATTTTAAAATATATATATTATTAAATTTATTTTAATATTATATTTCAATTTATTAGAAAGCATTAGGGTTTTTTTTAAAGCTAATAGAGGTAGAGGATATTATAGAAAAAAAGAAGTTTTGATGTTTCTTATTAAAAACTTAGAGTTTCATGACCATTTCCCCATATTGTGAGGGTAGATATCCTTTTATCTTCTTTATTTTTGTTAATTAAAAAATGGTTACCCAAAAATGATACCGAATGCACTTACCAACATATAAATGAATCTATGATTAAATAAAGGCTCACCAAATTTTAGGGGAATCAATCAAAATTTTCCACAAGATTTAATGACATGTAACATTTAGGATTTTTTTTTTCTGGTGTGTTGAATAGCTTTACAAGTGTATATAGTAAATATGGTTATGTAATTTAAAAGTAGGGGTGTTCAAAATCCAATCAGATTCGCTCAATTCGTTTGATCCGCATTAGATTGAATTGAAAATTTAAAAATCTGCAGTCAGTGGATTGGATATGGATTTACTTCTGTAAATCCGTAAAAATCCATGAATCTGCAAAACAAAAATATTTATTTAATTCAAAAAATAAAACTTGTAAATGTGGTGTTACTACTTACTAATTAATAAATAAATTAAAATGTGGTTATATTAACACTATACGTATCTTATCCAATAATAATATATAATAAACATAATTGAATAATTGAATAATTAAATAAACAAATATAGCTTTCTAAACAATTATTTTAGTTAATTTTCACGTATTGATTTAAAAAATGAGATTTTTTTCTTTTCATTGTATTATATTTTGAGACTTTGAATGTATTATTCTAACTTTATTTAAACACTTAATTTATTTAAATCTTATTCAATTTTGAATTTGATTGGTAGTAAAATTATTTTTATATTAGATTTTTTATTTAATTAGTTCGTAGAGTGGGTATAATTAAAAAATTTTAATCCGCAAATCAATTAGCAAAATGGTGGATTAGATGTGGATTGGGTCAAATTCGCATCCGATCCGCAGACGTATGGATTTAGATTTGAATTGAATTTGTCAATCCATGGATTGAATTAGATTGAAAATTTACTATCTATAAAATCATAGATTGAATATGAATTGATGTCTAATCCGCAAAATTCAATCCGCGAACACCCCTATTTAAAAGGTCTAAGTAGGAATTTTTTATAACATTTTACAAAATATAGAAGTAAAAACTAACTTTTAAAATTTAATAGATGAATCTGTAAGTAATTAATAGGGTGTTCAATGCCTAAAAAGTTTGATCAAATAATTTTTAAACAATTCTTTTAGCTGAAATCCAAATTCATCAAATCTTGCTCGAGATATAGGATTGACAACTTAAGTTAGACTTTATCCACCTTATCTTTTTTAAAAAAACAAGAAATTAAAATTAAAATATTCAAAATATATTTAAAATGTAAATAGCTTCATCCTTAATAAATAATAATTTTAAATAACGAAACAAGCCAACGTGGGTGGAGGTAGAATTGGATATTTATTTAATCGCATCAGAAGTGGAAAAAAAAAAAAGTGAAAGAAGTTGTGAGCCACGTCGGAGTAGGGAACGTGTGCGTCTTTTTGACGTAATGAGATCGTCTTTACGAGGTGGCAAAATATGGAGTTGCATGTGATGCGCCAACTTTATGCTGTGTGGTCGGCCAATCTTCACGTTCCTTTGACATGTTATGTTTATTTCATGTCAATTAATTTCTTCTGTGTTTAACTTAGAATGCATCATGTTAATTCAAAACAACAACGTACACCACCCTTTCTTGATCATGATTCTCCCTTAATTTGATTATGTATAGAGTAAATAATTTAAGTGTTAATTAGTAATTAATAAATTAAAAATAAAAAAATTAAATTTTATTCATTTCAGTTACTAAAAAATACATGATAGTAATTTTTTTAAAACTTCGTAAAACTCAAATTATGAAAGGATTCTATTCCTCATTTCATATCAATTTATTTTCTCTCTCTTAGAATCCACCGAACTGCTTTAAATCTCTTACTTTTATTGAAGCTTAATAATAACACGCACGGATTCACCTTCTCATCTATTTAGTTTAGGGTTTGGCTACAATGCCGTTGGCATTGTACCCGGCACCATGCCGGGCTCTCAAAAAGAGAGCCCGGCTGGCTTTGGCTGCCATTTGGCAGCCAAAGACTTGGTGTAACCGGTTAACAAACCGGTTGCACCATATTGTTTTTAAAAAATATAATTTAAAAATGAAAAAATTAAATAAAATGTCAAAAATAGTTTTTTATAATATAATTAATAGCAAAAGATAAAGAAATTAAATAACATAATAGAAATCCTATAATACAATATAATATAATTAAATAAAATGGCAAAAAATAAAGAAATTGAAAATGAAAAAAATAGTATTTCAAGTTTAACGTCAGTTGTTTCATGTCCGACGTCTCGATTGCATGTTTGACGTAAGATGTTTCATGTGTTGAATAAAGTAAAAATAAAGAATATTCCGGAATATTCTCGTCTGTTTCATGTTTGACATCGAAGTTGCGAACTTTACGTGATAAGTTGCATACTTTGCGTGAAATGTTGCAAGTTTCATGTTTAACGTCAGTTGTTGCATATTCGACGGTTGGATTTCATGTTTGACGTAAGATGTTGCATGTGTTGAATAAAGCCAAAATAAAGAATATTCCGGAATATTCTCATCCGTTTCATGTTTAACGTCGAAGTTGCGAACTTTACATGATAAGTTGCATATTTCGCGTGAAGTGTTGCAAGTTTCATGTTTAACGTCAGTTGTTGCATGTCGGACGTAACGGTTGCATGTTTGACGTTAGATGTTGCATCTCTTGAATAAAGCCAAAATAAAGAATATTCCCGAATATTCTCACATGTTTCATGTTTGTCGTCGAAGTTGCGAACTTTACATGATAAGTTGCATATTTCGCGTAAAGTGTTGCAAGTTTCATGTTTAACGTCAATTGTTGTATGTTGGACGTCATGGTTGCATGTTTGACGTTAAATGTTGCATGTCTTGAATAACGCCAAAATAAAGAATATTCATGAATATTCTCGTCCGTTTTATGTTTAACGTCGAAGTTGCAAACTTTACGTGATAAGTTGCATATTTCACGTGAAGTGTTGTAAGTTTCATGTTTAACATCAGTTGTTGCATGTCGGACGTCACATTTGCATGTTTGATGTTAAATGTTGCATGTCTTGAATAAAGCCAAAATAAAGAATATTCCCGAATATTCTCGTACGTTTCATGTTTGACGTCGAAGTTACAAACTTTACGTGATAAGTTGCATATTTCACGTGAAGTGTTACAAGTTTCATGTTTAACATCAAATGGTGCATGTCGGATGTCACGGTTGCATGTTTGATGTTGCATATATTGAATAATGCCAAAATAAAGAATTTTCCCAAATATTCTCGCATGTTTCATGTTTGATGTCGAAGTTGCAAAACGTTTTACGTGATAAGTTGCATATTTCACGTGAAGTGTTGCAAGTTTCATGTTTAACGTCAGTTGTTGCATGTCGGACGTCACGGTTGCATGTTTGACGTTAGATGTTGCATGTCCTGAATAAAGCCAAAATAAAGAATATTTCCGAATATTTTCGAATATTTTTTAGAGTAATTCTAGAAATAACGATTAGCTGTTATCAGATAACGGTTGACTGTTATCTTCCAGAATCAAATTAGCAGTTACACTTATTTCTAGAAGATAATGGTGAACCGTCATCAAATAACGGCTCATCGTTATCGTCCAGAATCATTTTCGACGATAACGGTGAATCGATTTTGGATAACGGCTAACCGTTATCTTCCAGAATCATTCCGGAGGGATATGGATGTGAATTATGTTCACCCATACTTTGGTCTTGGACGGTTGATATGAATGTGAATATTTGATAATTCATATATTATGTGATCAATTTATTGCTAATATGGATATGAAATATTTTATCTCATATTTGATGTTATTAATTTATTAATTGTAATATGGATGGGAATTATATTAACCCAAAGGCTAAATATGAGTATTCCATAGAATAATAGCAAGTTACATTTTCTATCAAGCATTTGACAAATATTTAATTTTCTATCAAGTTGATTAATATAAAAAAAATATCAAACACTTCTATTCATAACTAAATACAAAATAATAGTGCATTTCAAAATTCCTTGACAATTCAAACGATAATTTATAAGTAAACTTATATTTAATATTTTTTTATTATTAATTAAGTTTAATTAAGCCAATCTATTAAGTTTTAATTTTTTTTATTAACTAAGTTTAATTAAGCCAATCTATTAAGAAACAAATATGGAATTGTTGCCTTAGCGTTAAAATTATTTGGTAATTCAAGTGATTATTGTTTGATACTCCAAGTAATAATTTATCAATCTAACTATTATTTGAACCATTTATTTTGTAATTTGTTTAATTTTTCAAGCGAAAACTAACTACGATGACAATTTTATATTACCAAACAACAAAAATGTTTAGTTCCATTTGTAATTTTTAAATTTTTTATTCTGCATAAAGGGTAAAATTCATTGTTGCAATTTTCTAAGGAAAGAGTCTCTTATAATTGAATTAAGCTCATAAAAGGAATGCGTATTAATAAAAACTATAGATTATATAACTAAATTTCAAAAGTTAAATTGGGCAAGACAAGTAAGTTTAATAGTATCAAGGAAGCAATCAAAACTAGCAACACATATATGGCATGTGCATTAGTTTAGCATTATTAATATCTAAATTGATAGCAAATACCCAAAATAAGATCACATTTTCTTCGGCTACTCTTCTAGTATTGTAGAAAATTTGTAGAAGATCATGAAGGGGGGGGTAAGAATAGCTTTTTCCAAACTATAAAATGGATACCCTAAAATAAGTGCTTATTTTGACATAATCAAGCAACAAATTGTAAAAACGTACAAATATATCATAGCTAGAATTAAAGAAGCCATAACAAGAATACTCCTCGCAGATAACTCATCTAGGGAAGAGATTGTTTATGATATAAAATTTTAGTGGTAGCAATTAGATTAATAAGCATGAGCATTGACAAAAGCATCAAGTTATGATAAAAACCTAATGCCTAACTGGAGTAGATTCATCTAACACACTAAAATGCCTATAAAATTGTCGAAATCCATCATTCACATGCGGAGTTGCAGGAAGCTTTAGCATGTCATATTGGCTATTGAGCTTGGCAACATCAATGGGAGTCTTGCGATCCATGTTCTGCAGAGTTCTATGGTAACAAAAGATAATATAGTAGAAAGAATTAATCATATAGCATTTTATAAAATAGAGACGAGAGTTAAAACAGTATTGGGTGTTGGCTTACACAGCAGCACCGTTCTTCAACAGAGGGGCTACACATTCCTTTTAGTCATAATTAGCTGTATAATGTACGATAGTACTTGTTCTTATCCACAACATCCACATTTGCTCCAACCTCAAGTAGTAGTTGAGCACACTCCACCTAAAGCATTCAAGTGCATTTGATTAACTCCATGTCATAAACTTGGCCAATTTGCCAAGGAAGTTTTCATTAAAAAAAACTAACTAGAAAGTGGTCCTAAGTATCCCTAGGAGATGAACAATTGATGCCATAAACCATATAAGTTAGCTCAAACTGTCACTAGAAAGCCCCAGTTAGAAAGCCCCAGTTAGCACAAATACTAGTTTTCCATTGGCTTTATTAGCACTTCCTCAACTAAGTAACCAAAAACACAAAACGTTAAGTAATATTTAATTCTATCCAAATCATACACCCTACCTTTAAAACTCAAGCAAAAAGGAACAAGAAAACATAAGTAAGAATGGGTAACGCTCATATTGTTTTACGTCACCATATCCGCAAGCAAAATGCAACGTTGTCCTTCCTTCTAAATCTTCCTTATCCTTATTAGCACTGGCTGCTAGTTTATATTTCATACCCTAATTGAAGAGCAGTAAGAAAAAATTAAACTTTTAGCAAGATACTAGAAAAAAGTACATTGCATCAAATGTATACACTAAATCAACTTCAATAGCGTTAGCACAACATAAAACTAGAAACAAGAATTTCTGTTAAATAATAGTGACAGAAAAAAATTTACAAATTTTTGTTTTGGTTGATTGAATAAGCAGAACATGTTCTTTTTCCACAGCAAGTTGCATTGCATAAAAGAAAAAGAAAAAGAAAAAGAACATTAGAGAATCAATAATTCCAATATTTTGAAAAGAACTTAGAGATTTGGCCTCCATATACTCTTGAATAGCCTTGCAAGATGCATAAGATTAGTTCACATCCAGTCCCAATTCAGGCACAATATAATAGCTACACCCAATTAAACAAATTAAAAAGCAAAATAAAAAAAATAAAGAATAATGCTAGTGATATACAAAATACCAGTCATTAAATAATAATTTCACCTCTCCTTGATGATAAATATTAAAAACTGATGGATGCCGTTGGGACTCAAATAAGCATCGCTCAGAAACAAACAAAAATCTTGAGAACGCAAGTGAGGAAATGCAAAATGATAAAAGATAATAGAACAAATGAGGACTTACTAGTTAGCATCAAAACACTAGGTCCTTTAAATGATGAGAACAGATGAGTTACCTCGAGACACACTGCTCTTCCTGCAACTCATCTGCGCTGATCTTCTTGTCCTAGAATGACTCCAAACATAAACCTCAACTCTTTTTTGGTTTCATTCTAGGATACGCCACTGCATAGATTTTAAAAGATTGCTCTGCAACCCCAAAATAATTAACTCAAAATTCACAACCAAAAAAAAAAAAGCCGGACCCAGAACAATGGGTAAGTTCTTAGCAAATTATTGAGCGCCCATCTTTAGTATTCCTAGCAAAGAGTGTAGAGCTGAAAACAAGCAAACAACACCTAAAACCAAACAAGAAAAAATTAGGGCACCCATAGAAAAATAACACTTAAAAACCAAACCTCAAAAAAATCAACCAAAAAAAAAATTAACTTGTTTTGAGGGTTTTCAATGGTAGCTTGGGGCAGCTCACGGGGCAATGATTCTGGCCAATGCCAGGACGACGACAGTAAAGGCTAAAGAACTAATGGTGTAGACAACAGTGCAACGAAGGTAACAGTGGACGGTTGGAAAAGAAGTAGCGGACACGATACTGGCTCTACCTCTCTCTAGCTCTCATGTACAAACCAAATACCTGGGTAGATGGATCCAATTGGTTGATTAGTGTGAGAGAGACGGTGGATTTGATCTTAGATGATGAGTGAAAAAATTGGGATGTTTGAAAGAGAGATGAGATTTTAGGGATTTCTTTTCTTAGAGAGCAAAGAAATCGGATTGAGGTGAGAGAAAATTGTGCGATTTTCTTTTGAGGGAACCGGTTTACCAGGTAACCCATTTATTTTTATTTTTAATATAAATTTAATCTCAACCGTTGGATTCAATTGAATCCAACGGTTTTTTTCCAATTCCGGCATGGTGCCGGGGCTTTAATGCCCGGCATTGTGGCATTAGCCTTTAGTTTAAGTAAACTCTTTGTAAATTAAATTGATAATTAAGACAAAGTTCTATGACAAAATGACTAAAATTACGGTATCAATGTCGTGATAAATATAAATTTTATAAATTATGTATAAGACAATTAATGAAAGATAAAATAAGTAAATTAATAAAAGAGTGGTAAAATTTTGTTTTAAAATTAAAAATAAAACAAACACTCATAAAAATAACATAAATTTGTAAATCAACATTATGTGTAATGTTGTAATGTAGTAATTATTGAAAAAATTAAAAATATACCTTAACATAGCTTCTATAGAATTGCATTATAAAAATAGTTTTTGCATTTTAGTTAAACAAGGAAAAAAACCATTCCTCTCTTAAAAACAATTGAATAAATTTCATTGAATTAGTTTAATTATAAATCTTATACTAATTCTTGGACATGTTAAATTTTTTTATTTTCTATCACATTATTTGTTTACTACATAATTTAAATAAGAGAAATTTTTTATCTTGATGTGGATCAATCCAAATCAAAATAAAAAGATATTCTCATATTACTAGACAAATATATGATAGATCGATAAAATTAAATCTAATTTTGTTGATTATAAATACTTTATGTAGTTTTGTGAAGAAATATGTCACCTTTTTCAATAAAGATTTCTTGTAATATTTTCTTATTTTGAAATATTCCTATTTAAATATAAGTAATTTTTCATTTGGGATTTAACTATTCAAAAAGAAATTCAACTTCTATAAGAAAAGGAATTTTACTTGTGAAAAGGAATTTTACTTGTACTAGAAGGAGGAGTGCTACTCACTCGCTCCTCTTAAAATTGGATAAGTGTTTATTTTCATTTTGTACTAGGATCCACAAGTAGTAATTTTGTCCTATTCATTCAATAAGCTATTTGATATTATTTCACCCACCATTTTAAACATATTTACACTATAAATTTGCTTCTTTATTCAAATACTAAATTGCCCTTTTTTAAATAAATTATATTAGCCCAAACTATTACACAACTGCACTTCCAACACTTCAACTGAAACAATTCCATTTTATAAACTTCGTCTTCCAGACCGAATGGTTCTTGGAGTACGGTTCTACTAGATCATTCAACAAAATTTACAACTACTTATAATGATACAATTTTGTCCAAAGAACATTGATGAAAAAAATAGTTCTTTGTGGATGGAACATCTCTCCATTAGAGAACAAAACCCTTCCTTGAAGGCTTCATTATAGTTTGAAAGTATCCAGAGTTCTTATTGCTTGAACATAAAATATTCCAACCTATACACATAAACAAATATTATAACAAAATTACTAATAAATTATAACAATCAGTACAAATTTAAAAGAAGGTATTACCGTTATTTAAGCATTGTTGATTCAGAACCAACGTCTAATAAATATTCACCAGAACAATTCTTCAAATTCATCATCTTCTGGTTGGACATTTCAAATTTATTCAGTATAAATTCCAATAAATACGTAAAATTTATATACGAAAAATTACAATACACTACATGTAAAAAGTAAAATAATATACTTAACATACCATTCCTTGCAAGCAGTTTTGCGTATCACAAGATCATTAATATTTTCATTCCTGAGGACTGAATCTTCTTGGGACTAAAATGAAAAAAAAATTGAAACTATTAAATAAAACAAATGTCTCATAACTACAAAAAAGAATATAAAATAAAAAAATTTATATACAAATCATTATTTGAGAGGAACTTCTTATCTCAACATTCTTTATAACCTTAAAAAAATGTTACTATTAATAAGAAAAAATATCACAACTAAAATGTGTCATTAACAACATATATGTATAAACTAACCTTTCTCAATTTGGTGTTGAGTATTGTTATGTTACATTTCTTGATTTCTTTATTCTTTTAAGAGCTCCTTTTGTGCTTGATATTTGTGGATCAAGTAATGAGATATCATGCAACAAATTACCATCAATATTTTCTTTGTCAACATCCTAAAACTCCATTCATTTCAATTTCATATTCTTTGAGAGAATAATTCACCTTCATATAGAGAGTGTGTGATTCGTGATGCTTGATGGTAGTGTTCATAGTGGTTGATGATGATTTTTCAGTGGTTTTTTAGTGAATTTTTGTTAACTTTTTAGTGATTTTTTTAGGGACCTTTTGATGATTTTCAGTGAGTCTTTATTTGTTATTGTTACTATTTTATTTTTTACTTAGGAGAGCAATCATGAGTCATTTTGACTTTGTATGTTTGTTTTAGTCTAAGAAGGCTTAGTATTGAAATTACCAAGGATAAGAATATAGTGATGGATGTTATTCTTTTGGCAACTATTTATACTACTACGAGTGATGTAGGTAGTTGTGAGTTAAAAGAGGAGATAGATGAATATTGTAGTGCATATGTAGATGAAATAACAGGAAGAAGAAAAACTTAGGAAGTTCTAAGGATGAGGATGAGCATAAAGATGATTAAATGTTGATTAAGCGAAATGTCCTTTGAGATTTGGATGAGTAGGTATAATATTCCTATGTCCAGCACATTTAGTTATGCTTCATTTAGAAAAAGCATTACCAATCCTCCAAAAGGCTTGTTGGGTTTACTAGATGTATGTAGAGTATGTCTTCCATTTCGCCCTTATGTTTAGATGATATTACATGCCTTAGGACTTGTTGTAGCTCAACTTGCTCTATAAGCTTAGTGTTGTATCATTAGAATGTGCTCATTTTAGCATCGCTTAGGATCAAGGATCCTACTATAGTTGAATTCAAAAGTCCTTTTCATCCTCGCAGATGTCCTAAGGTTGAAGGTTTTTGGTGTTTGTATACCATCTTAATTAAGATAATATTCTTCTTCATGGTGAACTTAGTCATCAAGACAAGACTTGGAAACCTTACCATTTTTTTATTAGAGGCTATTGGGAGTTCAAGATAAGAACAGACAATCCTGAAGCTAGGATCCAGACTTCATTTTGTCAACCAAGTAGAATTTCTCTTTCTCTTGATAATTTAATATTTTTATTATGAGTTCTTTCTATAACTTAGGAATTAATTTGTTTCCTTTGTTTTGCAAACTAGTGGACTTGCTCTGACCTTTGAGTGGATGAGGAAAGAAATATAATAAAAGCTTTAGGCTTTAGCTTGGGTAAGTATAGCATTTCAACTACTTGTTCTGAAGAAACCTTAATTGAGCATGGTATTGTTTCAAGCATCCATTTTCTGAGAATGAAGCTTCAACTATAACTGCGAACAATGCTCCTAATACCACTCTTAAAAGTCAGAAAAGGAAGAAATTGGTGATTCTAAATATTGTTCAAAAGAAATAAGATGAATCATCTTTTTAGACTATATCTCAAGCTTAATAGATTGTACCTTTTATTCCTCCTTCTACTCCTCTACCTAAGAACAAAGTTTATAATCTTGTATCTCCAAGTCCTTTGGTGAATTTTTCCTCTGTATCTTTCCACTCGTCAACTTTGATGAAGGACATTAAAAGCTTTGATCCTATCAAATCTTTTAAGCTTGGGTCAAGCCTGCTTTCTAAGGTAAAGTTATTTAACCTTCTTTATGATTTTTTTATAGCTATTATCTTTTGCCAACTTAGGTTTAGCTTATGTAAACCATGGTCTTTTTATCCATGTCTGTGAATTGGGGTAAGGTAACTGAAATAAAAATCCAAGAAAGTTGGAGAGTACAATATGAGATTTAGTGTTCATTGGATAATGATAAAGCCAAAGAAAGAGTGTTGGATAAAGCAAATGCTAAGATAGAGAAAGCTAAAGAGCTTTAGGGACTGAAAAATTGTCATATGTTCTTTGCTTGCTACAATCCTAATGATGATATAGAAGTAGTTGACAAGAATTTGAAAGAGCTTGATGTGAAATTTAATGATAACAAGTAGATTAAGGAGGATTGCTTTAAGACATGTATGAATGAGGGAGATTTGGATGGTACAAAGGACGATCATTTGACCAAAGAGATATCCACAGTTATACCAGAAAAGTTTGAGGATCTTTTCGAGAGTCACCACACGTATTCACTTATTGAGTAGTAGCATGATAATGTTTAACATACAAGAATTTCCAAGGATGGCGGGGATTTTTTTAGCTTAGGAGCTTTTGAGCATTTATGCCTTAACTTTAAGTAGCTGACCTCCTAAGAGAAGAGACTTTAAAGTTTATTTTGTATGTTTTTTAAGTTTTGGTCTTTAGAATAATATACTTCTTTGTTTTCTTAAACTTGAATAAAGATTCCAAATTTCACAAGCTGAGTTTGTGAAAATTTCAAAGAAAATTTCAAACTAAATTTATCCAAAGATTTTCATTATCATCACTAGTCTATTCTTAAAAAAAATATTTCATAGATAATCAAAATGAAGAACTTGCATGACTAAAAGAAAGTCTTTTATTTATCCATGTTTTGTCTTTAAAAAACTTGTACGTCCATAAAAAGAATATCAAACTTATAAGATTATAAGTACATGATAATACTATTGGTGGTAAATTGTTGGGTGGTATGCTTATTGTTATAGGTGTCAATGTTTAAGTATATGATTTGCTACAACAATCTTATCAGTGCAACTTCAATTTAAATTAAAATAAAAAATTAATGAAACTAATAAACTAACTAAATTAAAAATGCAAATAACAAAATGCACTATGAAAAATCTTAAGCCAAACACAAGGACAAGCTCAATGGGAAAGGAGCAACTGAATGATTAAACTCACTTAATGGCATTGACTATTTTTCCAATTAAGATTTTGTTGTTACAACATCTACTATAGTATTGGGTAGAATCCCTTATGCATCCTCAACTGTTGCTTGTTAAATATCTTATATCTAAATGCAACCCAATGGTGACCAGTTGTTACACTAATGTTAGATATAGCATTATGCATTCTAGGTTCTAATTGCCCTACAAGGTGAATCTCTATGTCTAGTGACACGACTCAAAAGTGTTATTACTCCCAAGTATAAGAGTGTCTAGTTATAATATAATCCCGTGAGTCTGGGGTTGAACTATAGGGAATTTAAAATTTAATAGTCAATCTAAAACAAAGAAAGTTAATTACGGGAAAAGAAATTACTACGAATCAATTTAAATATATACTAAGGTTACGAGATCCACTCTCGAATTTCAAATTACAATTATAACAACTCTCTCATATTTGTATTTTGCATTTATTTCACCAATTAATTATTATGCCATTTAATTCTTAGCTAACTTAAAGTATGATAAATATGAGACCAAGTACCTAATGTGCCATAACTATATTGAAGTGTCGACATTATGTCAAAATACTTAATAAATCTAAAGTGATCTAGATGTATAAAGTGATCTAGATGTATAAATTAACATGACATAAAAGAAATTAATAAGGAAGAAAAATACAACAAATAAAACTTTAAAACTCACTTGAGAGAGTAATTAATTCAATAATTTGAATCTTTGAGACCTCAGCTTAGAAAAATAGCCACTCATATTGAAAAACAAAACACTCATTTTATTTAGCAAACTTCTTAAATAAATTACAAGAATATTGATTAAACCAGAGAACAAGAAAAGAAAAAAAGAAAGATTTCCTCAGCTTCACTCCCTATTCTCTCTTCTGCTCCCTTTGCCCACAAAAGCTTCTCTGATTTATAGGCAATCGTCAGTTGCAATTTCTTTTATTCTATTATTATTTCTTATTATTATCACATAAACAAACAAGCAAAACATAGGTGATGGTCAGATGGCATAATGGCCTCCTGACCATCAGCAACATGATTGCCCACTTTTTCTTTTTTTAATTTTTTAATTTTTAATTATTTTTTAATTACATCTTCTTAATAATGCTTTACAAATGGCTCTAGTAATTCTTCTTTGCTCCCGCTTCCAGTTTCAACTCCTCTTTATTATTGAAATATATCTACAATATAAAATTAAAACAAAATTGTATATCTACAATATAAAATTAACATATTACAAATTAATTTAACATAAAATATATTTGGGGAGTGTTAAGATAATTTAAGAATAATGAGCGCATTAATCGACACAATAAGTGAAAAGCTGATAATTTTATCCTTATAAAATATACACTTTTAGTAAAAACCCTGCATGATTAATAAACTCCTAACATATATCCTAAGCTCCATAACACCATTCATAAGGTTTCTACAATTGGAACTTGATTATACATTTCTCAAAGTGTTTGGTTGTGCTTGCTATCCACATCTCAATTTTTACAATGCTAATAAACTTTAATTCAAGCCTTTTAAATGTATATTCATAGGTTACAGTCAAAGACAAAAGGAGTATAAATGTCTACACAATTTGGGTAGAATTTACACAGTAAGGAATGTTATATTTGTTGAGTAAGATTTTCTTTATGTTGGCTATTAGACCAAAAATAGAATAGGCCCAGCCAAGGTCAAAATAAATTTAGTCCATATAAAGCCGATGAAGAGATGGACAAGCTACCTAGAATAAACCTTCTAGGTGACAAGGCTTCAATTCCTCTGATATAATGATAGCAAAATAATCATCTAGGATTCATTTACCCTAGATAGAGCCCTATGATAGACAAATGGATCTTACTAAACATCTAGAATTGTATCGCGCTCTTGCAAAAGTGCAAAGAGTATCACAAGCAATTCTTTACTGAGCTTTGCCTCCTAACTTAATAGGAGCAGCATGAAGATTGTTTTGAAGGTTGAGTGAATAATTTATCTTCCGCTTTTGAAGTGCTTGACAAAGAGGAAAACCAATGACTTACCTTTTAATTGTTAAATAATACTAGGGGAGTTCTTGAAAGGCTACATTAGAAGGTGTAATAATGAGATCACCCAAGTAGATAGTTATGATGATGGCATCACACTTTTTGTTATTATAGAAAGACTTAGAATAGGAAAATTATGGTGGTCGTTTTTAAGGAAACCACTCACTTTTTACTTTGTGATGCTTGCAAGAGCTAAGAAGTATGCCAATGCTGAAGAAAGATTTCAAAATAGAAATTGAGAAAAAGGAGAACCAAGTAAAAGAAAGTAAAAAATAAAAAGATGATCAACAAAAAGTAAGGGTTGATAGACCAAATCAATTTTCAAAAAGAGATCAATTTTGTACTATGGAATACTCTAAAGTTCGATCAAGACATTCATTCTTATTCAGCCTCTCAATTTATTGCCCTTACAAAGCTTAATACGCATAGGGATAAAATTCTCATGCAGTGAAGAATCTAACTTTTTCTAGAACATTGTCTCTTATTAGGACATACCTATCCTAGAGAATTCTAAAAGTATTGTAATTATCATAAAGATTATGGGCATGACACATTCAATTGTTTTAAGCTTAAGGAATAAACCAAGAGTTTTGTTCGACAAGGACAACTACAAGAGTATATAAGAAATCCTAATGATCGAGTAAAAAGTGACCAATTAGAATCTTCAAGGAAAAAAAAGGGAAAAAAGAAGGAGAATGGTAATGAAAAACATGTTTGATGTCAATCACATTAGGGTGGTCCAGCTGTTAAAGACCCGAGGAAAACAAGAAAGAAGTTAGTTTGCCAAGATATGAACCCAATGGTCTTTAGGTCAATTTGACTAATCTATCCTAATGATCAAGGGTTTGTGATATATTAATAATCTTCTCTGAGGAAGATGCTAGAGGAGTTCATCATCTTAATTGTGATGCTTTAATGGTCATCTTCCCTGTGGCAAATAAACTCCTTCATCGAATTATCATTGATAATAGGAGTTCGGCTAGCACATTATTCTTGTCAACCTTTGCTCGAATGAGGTTAAAAATATCGCAACTCCATTTCAAAGATTCATTAGAGGAAATGTAGTTCTTTAGAGAATTATACAACTCACAATGTCCTTTGGAAAAAATCTGAGCATGGTTACTATGATTGTTAATTTTATAGTAGCTGATCAACCAAATTCCTATAATTGTCTTAAAAAGGCCAACTATTTGTATAATAAAAGCAACTACTTTGATTTATCATTATGCATGGAAGTTTTTAACTAAAGTTGGGGTTAAAGTTATATGAAGAGAATAAAAGGAAGCAATTGAGAGTTATGAGATAGAATTTAGAATGGAAAAGAAGCTCTTCAAATCACAAGCCTTGATCTTCGAATAATGAAATATGATCAATGGGAAAGTCTAGACAATGACTTGAAAGACTTCCATTTTGTGAACATCCAAGTAAGGTAGTCAAGATTAGAAGTCAATTGCTTGATCAATTGAAAAAATAACTTGTTAACTACCTCGAAGAATATTGTTATATTTTTACTTGCACACATGAAAATATGCTAGGCATTGATCCTAAGGTTATAGCACATCAGTTAAGTACTAACCCAAAGATGAAACCGTTTAGATAGAAAAGAAAAAGTTTAAACACTAAAAGATCTTTAGCTATAAAGAAAGAAGTAGATAAACTTCTTAAGGCTAGTTTTATCAATAAAGCAAGGTATCTTGAGTGATTGGCCAATGTTATGATGGTGAAGAAAGCTAATAAGAGGTAGAAGATGTGCATTGACTTCATGATCTCAACAAAGCTTATCCTAAAAGTAACTTTCCTTTATCAACGATTGAACAATTAATAAATGCAACACTAGACATGGAGTGCTAAGCTTCATGGATGCATACTCAGATTATAATCAGATAAGAGTGCATGAACTTGACCAAGAGAATACAACTTTTATCAATAATCGAGGTCTCTATTGCTATAAGGTTTTGCCTTTTGGACTCAAGAACATTGGGCCATCTATCGGAGATTGGTAAATACTATATTTGTTAGACAAATTGGGCATACCATGAAGGTTTACATATATGACAAACTCATGAAGAGCCTTAACCCTAAAGACCATGTAAAAGATTTATAGGATACCTATGATGTCATTATGAAGTATAAAATAAAGTTGAATTCAGCTAAATGTGCATT
The DNA here is from genome assembly GCF_000493195.1 of Citrus x clementina. Taxonomy (NCBI): domain Eukaryota; kingdom Viridiplantae; phylum Streptophyta; class Magnoliopsida; order Sapindales; family Rutaceae; genus Citrus; species Citrus x clementina. Next base: position 6,649,677 of record NW_006262139.1, on the reverse strand, counting down.
TGACTTATCATCAGGAAACTTTCTTAGCTTCACGGTAAATAAAAGAGGTATTGAGATCAATCTTGAGAAGGTCCAAGTATTGGTTAACATGAAGTCTCTAAAGACTGTTAAGGAAACTCAGAGGTTGACGAGCGTAGTAGCAGCCTTAAATCGCTTTATCTCTCAAGCCACATATAAGTGCCTTTATTTATTTAAGGCTATTAGGAAAAGAAAAGAGATAAAGTCAACTAAGGAATGGGAAAAAAACATTTTAAAAAGCTTAAGGAATATTAAAAAAATCCTATATTTGCTTGTTAAGCCAATCAAAGGTGAATGCCTCTTCCTCTATCTTGCGATTTCTAAACATACTGCTAACTTTGTCCTTATTTAAGAAGATGATAGTGCAAAAACCTATATACTATATAACTAAAGCATTGGCTGATGTACAGATAAGATATCTGAATCTTTAAAAGATTTTCCTAGCTTTAATTATTTCAGTAAGAATGATAAAGCATTACTTCCATGCTCATACCATAATTATCCTTATTGATCGGTCAATTTAACAAGTCTTTACTAAGCACGACATTTCAGGAAGGCCAACCAAGTGGGCTAATGAGCTTGGAGCGCTAGACATCTTGTATTATCTTAGGACATTATTAAAATGAAAAATGATGGCAAACTTTATTGTGGAATTTACTAAACAAGAGATAATATCACACGATCCTGAAGAGGATCATCATGATAAATGTCTCTCTACATCAATAGATCCTCTAATAAACAAGGATGTGGTTGAAGGTTTATAGTGATTATCCTATACAATGTTGACATCAGATGTGTTATTAGGTATGGCTTCAATGCTTGAAGCTTGTCTTGTTGACCTTAGGCTAGTTGGAGCATAAGGTGCTAAAGATATTCATGCCTTCAGTGAATTTCAATTGGTGGTTAATCGAGTGAATTATAACTATATAGCTCAGGATTTCAACATGATTGTATATCTTGATTGAAATAATTAGTTGCTGAGGGACTTCAACTATGAAATAAAACAAATTCGCTGAAAATGAGAGATATTAAACTACAAGGAGGTGATCATAGATAATCCGCTTTACAAATATGAATAGTCACTTTCTCTTCCCAAGTGTTTGAAGCCTAAATATAAAGATAATGTCCTACGTGAAACCCATGAGGGAATATTTAAAATCATTATGAAGGATGAGCACTCACTTACAAGGCTATAAAATAAAGATACTTTTGGCCGGCTATGCGATCAGATGCCTTAAAGCTAACAAAAAGGTGTGATAAGTGTTATAGGTTTGTTATAGTACCTAATCAACCTATAAAGAAGCTAACTCTTCTTCTCACTCCTTGGTTGTTTGCCTAATAAGCAAATGATCTAATTGGTGCTCTTTCAAAAGAAAAAAAAGGCAAATGAGGTTTACTATAGTTACCATTGATTGCTTCACAGAGTGGTTGGAGGTTGAGCCTTCGGTAACTATTAATGAAAAGAGTATTACTTACTTCTTAACATTATATGTTGGTATAGTGTACATTATACTATAATCACTAACAATGAAAAGTAATTTGACAATGACAATTTTCGTAGGTTTTATAGAAAACTTAACATAAAAAATTATTATTATTTTCCCACCCATTCTCAATCGAATGGGAAAGTAGAAGCTGTCAATTGAGTTATTAATCAACTTCTAAAAGCTAGACTAGAGAAAACCAAAGGACATGGCCAACTAAGTTTTCATTTGTCCTATAGTCCTATAAAACTACTCTAAGGATTCATATAGAAGAAACTCCTTTCTTCTTAGCATTTAGAGCACAAGATGTTATCCTTATTGAGATATATACACAAATTTATTTGAGTACTGATAACTCTAGGAAATGTGAGTTATTACATAAATTCTAGACTTGAATAAAGGCCATTTAGAGAGCAAATAATGTGTTTTGATTACATTTTGGTGACCTTTTGCATGAACATTCATTTTAGTTGAGTTTTAACAAGTTTTGCTTGAATCATAGTAATTTGTGCTAAAAACAGGTTTTAATTTGTAGGTTTTTAAATTCATGAAAGAATGTGGAGACAGTAGATGAGAAAGAGGAGGAAGGAAGATGGTCACAAAAGAAAGAAAGCACAATCGGAAATAATACAAGTGCTGTTGCCACCACAACATAAATGGCTTTTTGCAACAAAAAGATTTTGTTGCCTAAAGTGCCAATTTTGTTGCCATAGGTTATTGCTACAAAAACAAGCTTGTTGGCCCGGTCGTCGGCCTAGCACTGTCGTCCTCTATGTTTAACAACATATCAAAGCATTTCTCGCCTCAAACTTCCTTTCGCAACAAAACAGATTCGTTGTGAAGGAGTCTTCAACTTGTTTAGAAAATAATTTGGCAACAAACTTTTTTGTTGCGCTAAACAATTTTACACAACAAAATTATTTTGTTGTGCTAAACAATTTTACACAACAAAATTATTTTGTTTCTATATAGTTATTTACTACAAAACTAATTTGTTGCTAAGAAATAAAGTACTACATAAAAAAACGCGTACCAACAAAGGTGTTTGTTAGCTAAGATCATTTTAGGCAACAAAACTACTTTGTTTCTTTATGTTGAATATTTTACAAATTTGCACTAAATATTTAAATATTTTTAGAAACAAATCAATTTTGTCATTAAAAAATACTACATTTTTTTAATAATATCATGGTATAAAAGGAAGCAAACCAAGTTCGTTGGGAAAGATACCAATTTTTTTCCCTACCATGACAATAATAAACTAGAAATATATATTGAGAAATCTAACAAAAAAATCATTAATGTCATTGAACTAATTTAAAAGTTAAAGGCCCATTCAGTATCCAAGCTATATATATATATACAAAACTAACTTTAAGAATCACATATGATAGTCAAATACAAAAGTGGATTGTCATCTATCCCAAAAATGTAATGAGCAAAAATTATAAACGATCTCTAATTACAGCTACTCCAAACTCCAAATACTTAAAGATATGACATGCACCAGCAGTAACCAAAAAGATCAAGTGATGGCCAATTCAAAATACTAACAAGTTCAAGATACTCTAAGGACATCATTGAAAAGAGTAATCATTGAGTAGCTGAATTTGTAAAACGAAAAGCGGATCCTTGAGAAGAAAAAAATTACTACATCATACCCTCAAATTGGGACAATCTGGACTCTAATTGATCAATAGTCTTCTTTTGCTCTTGAAGCTCAACATCTTGTGAATCCAATCTACTTTGTTGTGAAGATATAATACCATGCAATCTGTCAGCCTCAGAAGTATCAACACCATGGTTTGAAGTTGGGCGTGGTCCGTTGCCAAGTCCTCGAAAATAGCCTGATTTCTTTCCAAGTACTTCAATGCATATTTCCCTTTGAGTTAGTGGTTTTGCTTCTTCAGGATCGGTTTGTTGCTGTTGTTGTATCTCTACCATTTGGTCCTATACATAAAGCTTCGTTAGTAAATGAAGGAAGAAAAAAAAGAATTTTATTAATTAAACAGTTGAAATTTAATCCATTGGTCATGGAATTAATTTGTATTAAGGCATAAATTGAAAAAAAAAAAAAGAAACTTGCTGTTATACTTATAAATCTAATTATTTGATATTTCAAATAATAAAGTTAATTGGAGCATGAAAGAAACATCTTACATGGTTTAAGTGTGCCACCTCATTCACCTAACCTTTTGTCTTGCTGAAATGAGTGACACGAAATAATTCTATTTCACCATCCACCATGTCATCCTCAAGATAATTAACAAAAGGCCTTGATCCCCCACAATGGACATATGGGAGTTTAGCATGATTAGCTTTGTTTTTGGTAGATTGAGTCTACATAAAAAAATAATAATAATAACAGTAGAAAATAAGATACATATACAAGCATATTGACAACTAGTTGGACAATTTAAAGTTCATAATATAAATATCATTGGACCTGGAAACTTGCGGAATTGTAAATGTTATGACAAAGCCAAGCCCAATCATCTGAACATATGCCTGGATATGAATGCTTAAGTGCCTCTTCAAAGGATGGATAATCCAAGTAATGATCATACATCCAATGTCTCATATCACGATATCTCCCACCCATAATGTTATTCACACATCGACGAACATGTGGTAAGTTTAAATCAATCTCAAACTTTGACTGAATTTAGGAAAAAAAAGATAACTCAATTTATAATTTAAAAAAAATGACAGATGAAGAATATTAAGAATCATAAGTACTTACTAATAGTCGATCAAACAAAACCTGCTTCTCTGATTCTGGAATCTTGCTCCATTTTTCATGTTGAAGAGGTGCAAACCTTCTAACCAAATATCCACACTCACTTGACAACATGGAAGAGTACTTATGACCTACTGGCCTATTAGTCTCGGGAGAGATATGTAGTTTTATCTTTCCAGATAATTGCACAATGTCATCTGTTTTTTTCCCACGTGAGGGGCCACGCGTTCTTTTCTTTATTGGCTAAATATCTATTATATATATATAACATGTATTAGTATAAGAAATAAAATATTGTATGTTATATTTTAAAAAAAATCCTACCAATTAAAGTCTTTAAATACCAAATTCTAGAGTTGTAACAGCACCTAGCACAAACTCTTGGCTGGGTATAACAGGCTGAGATTGAGGAATTGTAGATGCGACAACAGTTTCTACTCTTACACGTTTGGTAACTCTATGTCCAGGATCCATCTAGTAATTATTAAAAATATACAGTAGAGTTTATTAGTAATCAACATAAAAATAAATCAAGATAACTATAATTTCGTCAAAGAAATTATAACATGAGCAGGATGTCTTAAAATACCTTCCTCAGCAACTCTCTTCTCTTGATGCCACCTCATATCTCGTGCTGTATGCCTAGATATAAATAATCTTTATAATCTTGGTTTTAAAGGGAAATAACGTAACACTTTCTGAGGTATTTTCTTTTTATTGCCTTTAAACTTGTACCTCGGTTCACCACAGTATGGACACTTCTCTAATGCCTCATATTCTTTCCAAAATAAAGCACAATCATACTTACATGCATGTATGACTTCATACCCTAAGCCCAAGTCCTTCAACATTTTTTTTTTTGCATCATAAGTAGTACTTGGTAGTGTTGTGCCTTCTGGGAATGCCTCTTTCAACAATTGGAGAATCATATCTATTGCTTTGTTGCTCAATTTATTAAGAACTTTTATATGCATTAGCTTGACAATAAAACTCAAAGCAGATAACTTAGAACTAGCTAGGAAATAAACTTTTTCCAGCCTTTTCTAACAATCCTGCACACATTCTAAATTCTCTATTATCATCATGTATCATGTCAACATTCTCTTCAATATTTGTCTCCGAAGTGAATGCATCCATTGACATTGGCTCCCACATGTCATGAATTAAATTATACATTTCATCATCATCCTCTTCATTGTCAAATTTAAAGGCACTCCTATTACTGGGCATAGATCCTACATTCATTTTACTATTGTCCACAAACTCGGGTTCTTCACCATGAAAAACCCATTTTGTATAGCTTGCTGCAATGCCATATCTTTTTAAGTGGGCTTTGACAATATGCAACGACTTGAAGAATGCATTTTGACATTCTTTACATGGACAACGAACAAGATTATTCTCATTTGCACATTGCTCAGCAGCCTTCATAAAAGACTTGATACCATCTAAATATTCTTTACATAATTTATTTAGCAAATGCATCCAACTCCTATCTATTGTTCACTGCTAGATACTATAAATTAATATATGTAGGGAACAAAAACAAAACAAAAATAAAATAATGTTACACAATAATGTGGACAATTCTTTAAAAAAAATGAATTGTACCTGAAAGCTGAAGGTAATAATTAGAATTCAATTCTTTCTTCAAGTTTTTGTTCTCAGCAAAGACGAAACTCCCAAACAATTAACTCACCTGTGAAATAGAGTTAAAAATTCAAAAAACTATTGAGAGAAGTTTGACAAAGAATATAATCCTCAAGTATTATTTTATTATTGCAGTATATAATAATTCTTTAGATGAATTAACGGCAAATAGACATCAAAATAATCCATTAACTTTAATTTAACAAATTAAAAATTGAAACAAAGACCCACTTAATAAATAATTAAAGCAAAACCCACTAAACAAAATCAAACTCAGCAGGCCAATATATAAAATAATACTAAATTTACTTGAAGAAATCGTTGTCTTGAGTGGTGCCTTCCAAGTACAACTCTTCAGTGGCTTAAAGCTTTGGCAGAGAGAATAACTCCATGGCTGGGCAAAAGAAACAAGCGAGAGTAAAGTGGAAATATTCTAGAAGCAATATTTTAATTAAGAAAAAATTTGAGATGGAAACTTTACTTCTGTTAAGGCGCGGTTTATTAAATAAAGGGCACGGAAATAAAAAGCCTCCCACGAAGTCATGTTCGCTTTTATATTATCTTTATATTTTCATTTATTAATTTTAGCCTATATGTTATTTTTTTAATTTTTTAATTTATAGAAATCTCCCCAACCTTCATATATAGCTAGTTAAGTGTTGTGTTGAATCAATATTCAATAATACACTTTCAAGTTGTTAATTGATTTTTTTTTAGTATTAGTTTCAGTATTTACCAATAATAATTTATTGAAGACCTTTTCTATCCTCTAATAAATTATACTTACTAGAAAAATTGAATTAATCCAATTTACCAACTTGCGAATACACACACACCCCACTAAGTAATTTATTTAGTTGTCCAATAAGATTGATGTAATTAGTAATGATTCTTCATTCATTTAATTTCCTCTTACTTGTAATGAATGATACTACAATAAAACACTACTATGATCATTATTCATACTTCAATTCATTATTATGATCAATATTATTACTAATCGTAATTTTTATATGTTATTATCATTGATATCTTTTTTAAACAAGTAAACCATCATTTTTCTTAGATTTAATGTCATCATTTTAAATTTTGTATAAAATATTATTATAAACCTTATTACCTAAAAAGAAAATTTGGAATCATAATTAAAATAATTTAATAATTTATCAAGATGTGTCAAAAGAGGAATATGGCTTCCAGACAAGAAATACTATACTACTTATAGTGAAACATGAGGATATAATGGTGCCACATAATAGTTATTGAGCATCATATGGAACTTTAGTGCAACAATTTGCTATTAGCAATATTGGAAAATTTAATATTTTTGTTAACCTTTGCGCAACAAAATTAATCTCGTTGCAAAAAACTCTGAGAGCACAAAACAAATTTTCTCACTAATCACAACTTTTTGCAATATTTCATTTGTTGCAACTGATTCAAGTGTTTGTTGTGGAAAAACTTAAGCAACGAAACAGATTTTGCTTTTATTAAGCTTGTTAGGCAACAAGAACACTTTTGTTGCCAAACATAGCGTAGGGCAAGAAAATATTTTGTTGCCATATATTCTAATTTTCTTGCCTATTCCACATCATTAAGAAGAACAAAATCTGTTTAGCTATAGCGATAAAGACTAATTTTTGTTGCAAGATATGAATTTTAGCAATAAAGTAAGTTTTGTTGCAATAGAATTTGTAGCCAATACTGTATTTTCTTGTGGTGTGCGGAGGTTAGAGCAACCAGTGTTGCTGCAATCTGGGAGCAACGTGGGAGAAAATATAGGCACGGGTCAGCAATTAAATCACGATCTGCATGTTTCCTAAATTAAATACATGCATGCTCATGGGCTTCAGCTTTAACCTAATTGCAATATATAAAGGAGGCATGCACCACATAGAAAGCGGCGGAAAAAAAAAGAATTATCATCCAAAGACAATTACAAAGGCAAGAAGAAGAAGAAGATCAAGATTGGAATGAGGACTATTCGGCATCATTGAAGAACCAAGGAGATTCACTAGTCTTTCATCGTGATCAACTCATATTATCTTTCTTCTTTGAACTTGTTGGGATGTATTCTGTGATCAGTATATTTATGTTTACTTTTCTCATTCAGATTATGAACTAAATTTAAGTATAGTTGAGTGACAAATAATCCAATGGGTTCTTGACTGTTCTTATAGGTTGTTACGATAATGTTGTAGCATTATATTCTAATAGTTTTTATAAACATAACTGTTATTTCGGTTGACCACCCATTTAATAGTTTCAATTAAGATAGAGCAGCAAAAGGGCATGTCTTAGCGGACATTATTAGAGTATTACTTGTTCTTAAATCGAGTTTCCTGGATTAGGTTAACTTAAATCCCATAAGGGCAATACTTGAAATTAAGATTTGTGATATCTTAGACATAAGTGTTCACCTTGTAGGGTAGAGAGATTAAAAATCATAAAGCCATACCTTAAATTTATGAGCAACTGGTCATTGTTAGTAGATTTAAAGGTATGAGATTTCCAACATGCGATAGCTGCGGATGCAGATTTGTTCTGCCCAATGCTGCAGCACTTATTATAACAACTGGTGCTAATTCGGTAATCAACAGTCGCCCCATTAGGAGAGTTTGATCATTCAGCTACTATATTCTCAATTGAATCTTAGACACAATTAACTTAGTTTATTTCGTACAAGTATTAGTTTATTTCTATCTCTCATAATTATTGGTTACGGAAGAATAATTTGACAATGGTTTGTTTCGATCTTTAGTTGATTTGCATTAATGTGATTGCTTTAGCATTTTGAGTAACATCAATCCTTATGGAAATGATCTTGAATACTCATTACTTTATTACTTGTTGTGTATACTTGCACATTGGCATTGATAATAATTGATTATATAAATTTACCAACAAGTACAACACCTTAATACCATCATCAATAATGAGCTATTACTCCATAGCTTAGACTTTTTAGAAGAGAAAAGAGATCAGGCCATAATCAAAGTTACTGCCTATCAAGAAAAAGCAACTCAATATTACAATGCTAGGGTCAGAATCCAAAGGTTCTAAATTAGAGATCTTAGTCTAAAAAATATTTTACCTAACAGTTAAGAACCAAGGGTCAACACCCTAGGTCCTAATTGGGAAGGACCTTACAGAATTAAAGAAGTAATTAGGCTAGGAACTTATATTTTATATACCTTAAGTGGAAAGATCTTGGGACATGCTTGAAATGCTAAACAACTCAAGATTTATGATAACTCTATGAAATGAGAGTTGTCATGGCATTTTTAGACTTAAATTAATATTACTTAAAGAGTTAATGATGTGTTTTTTTTGTCGCATTTTGGTTATATTTTGCATGAGAATCTATTTAAGTTTATTTTTACTAAATTGATTTTTTTTAGTTCATTTTGTGCTCTGATTATGTGCATGATTGTAAGGGACTAAAAAAGCCCAAGTTTTATGGATGGAATGTTGTTGCAACAGATTTACAGAGATGACAAAAGAACTTAACTGTAGGGGAAATAAAACAAGTCTTGAACAGAGAAGATGCTGTAACCGTTGTTGGAGCAATTCTGTAGCAGCTGCAGACAAGATTTCGTGCATGCTAACTGAACGATCCAAAGTTTCTAAAAATGGAAGAAACGCAGCCACACCCTTCTAGTTACCCTAATGCCAAGACATAAAAAGAGCGCACGTGAAAATAAAAAGGAGGCCAACACAAAAGAAAAAAAAATAATAGAGAAAAACAAAAAGAAAACATAGAAACAAGAGAGAATTAAGGGTTGCAACAGAGGATTCATGGAGAAAAAAAAGGAGAGATCGTAAGATCTAGCGGAACTCAATTATTAATCTTCGTTACTTGTTTTTCTTTACTTATAGGAATGTATTTGATGGTTAAAATGATTCTTGTTACTGTTTTATCACAAATCATGAACTAAACTTTGTTGTGGTTGAGTGTTAAATAAGGATAATGGCTATTTAACTTATATATGTGTGTTGCTTTGGATTTACTGCCGCAGTTTGTCTTGATTTTAATAAGAACGAGCCTCAAAAAAGTCTGTTTAGTGGAACAAATTAAGACAATACATGGTTTTACATTGGATTTCCCAAATTAAGTTAATCTCAATTTGAATCAAGTCATGCTTGATCTAAAATTAGTAAAAAACTAGATGATTGACGCTAAAAAGTGTACATTTAATAAGGATAAAATTATCAGTTTTTCACTTATTGCATCGATTAATGCGCTAATTATTCTTAAATTATTTTAACACTCCCCAAATATATTTTTATATTAAATTAACTTGTAATATGTTAATTTTATTTAATTTTATATTCTAAATATATTTCAATAATAAAGAGGAGTTGGAACTGGAAGCGGGAGTAAAGAAGAATTGTTAGAGCCATTTCGAAAGTATTATTAAGGAGATATAATTAAAAATAATTAAAAATTAAAAAATTAAAAAATTAAAAAAAAAAGTGGGCAATCATGCTGGTAATGGTCAAAAGGCTATTATGCCATCTGACCATCACCCATGTTTTGCTTGTTTGTTTATGTGATAATAATAAGAAATAATAATATAATAAAAGAAGTTGAAGCTGACAATCGCCTATAAATAAGAGAAACTTTTGCGAGCAAGGGGAGCAAAAGAGAGAATGGGAGTGAAGTTGAAGAAATCTTTCTTTATTTCTTTTCTTTTTTTTGGTGTAATTAATATTCTTGTAATTTATTTCAGAAGTCTGTTAAATAAAAATTAGTGTTAGACAGAGCCAAGAAAATTCTTTTATACCATTGGGAGTAATTTCGCCAGTTAGCGTCAGCAAATCAAAATCATGGATAAGGAAGGATTGTTAAATCCTTATATTCCCGAGATCAATATCCTTTTCTTTTTAAAATTGGATTTGTTTCAAATTTTAAAATATTCTTTCCAAACTTATCCTATTAATTATCTTCTTCTTCCAACTTTATCACCAGCTATAAATTAGGGATTGACTATAGCTTTTAATTCTCACCCAAATTTTTCTCTTCTCGCCATTACTTCTTGCAATTAATTGCCAACCTTTTCACGATTTACTTTCCAATAGGCACATAACAAGTCCATTCAGTTTGCTCATGCAATGACGAGGTATAAGAAGATAACTGCTCGATTAAAGAATCCTTCACGCTTCTAGAGCTACAAGGCTAAAGACAAATTTGAAGAATTTATAGAGCTGGGGAAGATTTTGGAGGAAAAGGGTTTCATATTCCCCACGCAACCCACAGGTGTAATGAGCATCATCCATACTACTGTAGCAAGGTAAGGATGATTACCAGCCAGAGCAAAAAGAAGTAGAAAATGCTGAAGCAGACATAGAAAATTTAGAAGGCAAAGAGAAAGAAGAGGGCAATACAGATGACGAGGACAGAGAGGAATAACTCCCAAAGGTGACTTCTCCACGCAAAGGCAAAGAGAAAATTCTGAAAGATGAGGAGTCAGGGTCATATTGAGAGGAGGATGTGGATGCAGCTATAAAGCAAGCTGTTAGCAAAGTTGCTAGAATAGAAGGGGCAAGAAATGGCCTGAAAACCCTTATTGCCAGCATTACCGCTGAAGAGTTTGCTGCAGCAAAACATCCAGCAACAAGGGAGTATCTTCTGCCAGCCCATTTTTATTTTTCAACATCTGAAACTTTTCTTTTATTTTTTATTAGTAGTTCTTTCTTGTTCATGCATGCATGTTTGTTTTGGTTTTAATTTGTGTGCTTCTGAGGATACAATACCTCTCAAGTTTAGGGTGGTTGTGTTATGGTGTATTGTGTTGTGTGTTATGTGAAACTCTATTATCTAGTATTTATGCATGGATTGGAAAACCTAATGAAGATAAATTGAGTGTTATTCAGTATTTGAGAATCCTAAGTAGGGATAGTTATAGATGGAGGTTGAAATTTTGTCTCAACACTTAGACTTTGGTTGAGTTTCATGAGTATTTTGTAGTAGAGCCCAGAGAAAAACATTAAGAGTAGAAAAAATATTAAGGTTGGAGGAAATTGTTTGTTAAACTGTGTTGTTATAAAATAAATTTTGCTCCAATGGCTTAAGTTGCTAAGTAACCAGGGCTGAGAATGCACCATATATGAAGACTTGAGTAAAAAGGGAACAAGAGCTCTGAGCATTGTTGTAGCATCTATGACTAAAAACAAAAATAGAGAGAGAGAGAGAGAGAGAAGGTCCTTTGTCTAAGATACTGAGTAGCCATATCTATTCATGAGCCCCACATTCAGCCTTAAGTTAAAGGTGTCCATAAATAAGACTATATTATGACATTGCTGTAACAACTCTGATATGTGTATTGGTTGAGTAATTGGGTGTCATCATTACAAGCGATAGACATTCACATAAAAAGTCAATGATACATTGAAGAGAAATTGACTTTAAAAAAAAGAAAGAAAAAATCCTTGCAAAGCTAAGTTATTTGTTGCGTTATTGTGTGATTGAAGTGTGAGTGTTGTTGCCATTTCTTAAGGACAAATAATGGTTTAAGTTTAGGGGTTTGATAACTCTATGAAATGAGAGTTATCATGACACTTTTAGACTTAAATCAAGATTATTTAGAGAGTAAATGACGTGTTTTTATTACATTTTATTTTTATTTTCCATGAATATCCATTTTAGTTTATTTCCAATAAATTACGTTGTTTGAGAATAATTTTGTGTGCTTAGATCATATGAATAATTATAGGTAATTGAAAGCTCAAATTTCAAGGAAGGAATGATGCTGCAATAGGCTTATAAAAGACGGAAAAGAACTTAGCTATAGAAGAATTTAAACAAGTCTGAAATAGTGCAGATGTTGTAGCTGTTGTTGTAGCATCCGTTGTTATAGCAATCTTGGAAAAACGACAAAGAAGATTTCGCGCGAGATACTTAGAAGATTGCAATATGCAGTTTCCTAATCTGGAAGATACGCGCCCTAGACTTCCATTTACCCTAATTTTCAGCTATAAAAGAAGAACACACATAAAGGAAAAGGAGAGCCGTCACCCAAGGAAAAAAACCACAAAGAAACAAAAGAAAAACAAAATTCAAGAGGGAGATTGAGGGTGCACTAGAGGAGAAAATGCAGAGATCCATTGAAAATCAATATTTCTTATTCTTTTCTTATTTTCTATCTATTCATGGGGATGTATTTGATGGCTAAAACTCTTTTATTTATTTTTCTTTTGCAAATCATAAACTAAATTTGATTGTAATTGAGTGATAAATAAACTTAATGGATGTTTGACTAACATAAGTGTGTTGCTCAGTGTTTGTTATAGTATTTTGTCTTAATTGTATTTATTTTAATTCCTTATTTCGGATGATCACCTATTTAGATGATACTAACTAAGAAAGAGCCTAAAAAAGGCCTGACTTAGTGGATCTCATTAAGACAATACTTGGTTTTAGATTGGGTTTTCTGAGTTAAGTTTTACTTGATTCCAAAAGGGTCATACTTAATCTAAACTTAGTGATGAACTAGATATAAGGATTCACCTTGTAGGGTAATTCGAATCTAAAACGTGTGATGTTATATCTAATGTTAGCATAACACTGATCACTTTTAGGTTGTATATAAATATAAAATATCCAACATGCGACAGCTGAGGATACATAAGGATTCTACTCAGTGCTGTAATAGATGCTATAGCAACCGAGCCAAAATTAAAAAAATAGTCAAAACTATTAAGTGAGTTTAATCACTCAACTACTCCTATCTTATTGATTGCATCTTTGTGTTTGATTTAAGATTTCCTTTATTACATTTTTTAATTTAGTTAGTTTACTAGTTTCTTTAATTATTTTATTTTTATTTAATCTAAATTGCACTGTCATAATTGTTGTAGCAAATCCGATAACATCGATCCCTATGGAGACGATCTTGAATATTCATCATTATATTACTTGTTGTGTACACTTGCACATTAACATCCATAGTATTAGAACTTACACATTACTATTATAATTATATTTTCATCTTCGAATTTGCTTTCTTCGTCGTTTTTCGATCTTGAAGCTTTCAGGGCAATGCTCTTCTTCTTTTTATCTTCATCACCTCTTTCAGCAGTCAAATCTTTTCATAAGAAATAAGTGAGCCAATTAAATCATCAATAGTTAAAGTATTTAAATCTTTAACTTCCTCAATGGTAGTTCTTTTATGTCTCCATTCTTTTGGTAAAAACCTAATGATTTTCTTAATCTTCACACTTTTTGAAAAGGTCTTTCCCAAGGGTCTTAGAGTGTTTACAATATTTGTAAATCTAATGTACATAGAATGCACACTCTCATTTTGTTCCATTTGAAATAATTTATGTTGCTTAGTATATCTATTGATTTTGGACTCTTTGACTTGATTTGCACCTTTATTAACTACCTCAAGTTTCTTCTAAATCTCATATGCATTAAAACAACCTAAAACTCTATTAAATTCTTTTTTATCCAAAGCACAAAATAGGCATTCATGGCTTTCGAATTTAAAGAGCCCTTATTCTTTTCCACCTTATTCCATTCACATGAAGGTTTTGAAATTTCTTTCGTTTCTTCATATTTAGTAGTTAGCATGAATAAACCATCACTAACAATTTTTTTGTATTTTATAATCTAAAGTTTGTAAGTAAATATGGATAATCATTCCATCAAAGAATGCTGGCCTAGTAATGGACTGACCCTCCTTAAAGGTGGTATCATTTTGGCTTACCATGGATTTTTTACTCTGGACGATTAAGTCCTAACAAGGGAACTTTGCTTTGATACCAAATGAAATACTAGTTAAGCAACCCAAAAGGAAGGTGAATTGGTGTAACATATGCACTTTGATTTTTCCTAATTAAGTGTATGATTTAATTTTTCCTCTTCGATATTAATTTTAAAATTGTCACAACATTAAATCGAGATAAATTGAGCTCGATTAAAAGCTCGGGTAGTCAGATTTTATTATCGTCACGGGTCCGGTATTAGCTTAAGCTTAAGTGAAAAAAAAAGAAGAAGCTGGTTTCTATAAATGGAAAGGGGGAAGCAGATTTCCAAAATAGGAAAGAAAGAGGGGCACGTGAGAGAGAAGGAGAGAGAGAGAGATTGGTTTGGTTTGACCCGCGAATCTGACCCCACCCGTGACCTTGACCCGGACGGATCTCGCCGACCACCTCACCAGCTGAACTTGGTACTGATCTGAAGCTTGGAAGCCGGCCGTCATAACCCAGCCGTCCTCGTTGCCAGAAAACGATTGGAACGCCGCCGTTTGAAGCTCGAAAATTCACGGCCAAAAACCCATCTCCATCACCGTCGATTTCGCCGGAGTTTGGGCACACCTCCAGCTGGGTTCTAATCCTCACTTCACCAGCATTATTTTTCGACCAACCTTGTCACCTGAAACAGCCGGATTGTCGACGATCGGCCACTTGGAAAACTCACGGCTTTGAGAGCACGATCCACCGCCATCGCCGCGCGTGGGAGGTCACCGCTGACACCGTTGGACTTACCGAGGTCTGAACATCAGACCTAAGCTTCCCATCATCATTAACTGAAGTCCGGTCACCGTTGACCGGTAGGGGCAATTCGGTAAATTCATAAAACTTTAGGGTAACTTTGTAATTTATGGAATCAGTGGATAATTTGGTAATTTTAGTTTAGGGCAGTGAGGTAATTTGAGATTTTGAGGGTAATTTGGTAATTTAAGTCGTTAAGGACATTTTGGTAATTTTACGTGCTGAGGGTAATTTCGTAATTTCTGACATTGTGGTAATTTTGTGATATGAATTGAGGACAATTTAGTAATTGAAGATTATGAGGATAATTTTGGTAAAATAATGATGTTGGGGGCATTTTGGTAATTTTGGCATGTAGGGGTATTTTGGTAATTTTGTGCATGCGAGAATAGTTTATTGTGGATAGATATTCGTTTCGAGAATTATTATGTAAAATTAGTTGTATTTCAAATTTACGGAGAATGATTATGTCGTTTCCTTTATTAGGAGGATCCACGAACGAGAATCAACTCGCGGACATTGTTGATACCGAGTCTGGACTTCATCACTGTGAGTGAAATATACAAAATATATTTTCATAGTGTATTCTGATTTTACCATACAATACAACATGTTTTGATAATAAGTTTTTGATGCTTCGATTTAATGATTTTTTAGAAAATTGATTTTTATTTACGTGCTGATATTTATTGTTATCAAGAATGAGTTTGATTAATGATTTTATTGTCGTTTTTGAGTAAATGCATGATATTAGAATTCAATGGATTTGAGATATGTTAAATAAAAAGAAAATGAGATTTCAAATGTGATTATATGTTTATGAACATGTGTATAAAAAAGTTGTTTGGAAAATTATTAGACAGTACACTTCCCCTCCAGATATAGAGATACAGATAATATGAGATGAATACAGAGATACAGATGAGATGAGATAGAGGCCTTTGGGGCCCGTCTGAACACACATAAAGGCTTTGGGCCGTGTGTTTGGGCGTTTTTGCCTTTTGGGGGCTTATGCATGCAGTATGATAATTACAGAGATACAAATGTTGAGATACATGTGATATGCGATGGGATTTCCCCATCTATCCGTTGTAACTCCAGGGCATGATGGTTCCCTGATTGCCCATCCGTCGAGGTCCGGATATGATGAGATCATTCCCCTGGGTACTTGTTTGGTGATAGTTTTTGGTATTCAGTATTTGATATTATAAGTATTATGATTTCATTGATTTTATGTAGATTTATATAATATAGTTATTTCAGTGCATGATTTGAATTGAATATGTTTATATAAGTTCTTATGATATTTTGATGAAATTTATTTGAGAAAGATTAAATCATTTTAAATAAATTTATTTTTCAAGAACTATTATCCACTCATTGAGCTCACTGAGTTTTATACTCACCCCGTTTTACATCGGTCAACCCAGTAACGATAGTTAGATTTGAAATTGAGGCCACATGATGGTGCTAGGAGCGTAGATTTAATATTATGATATTTGGGATATTGCGAATTGTATTTATTTGTTATATTTTGTAATTAAGGATAACCATTATATTTTAATATTAGAAAGATTTGGGTGGTATTTGGTATGTTGACTTGAGAAGTTGGTTATGAAGGATGTATGGATATTGAATTATTTTGAGAGTATTGTTTTGTAAATTGCAGGTTTGGGGATGTTTTATTTATAGGGGAGATTCTGTCGAATTTTTGATAGAATTCTTAGATATCATAATTATTATCGATTCGATTATACGAATTTAGATAGACTCGCCCTGGGGTGTGGGACAAGTCGTTTCAATTGGGGTTTTAAAAATTATGGCATAATTAAGTCAAAATCTAATGGAAATGTCTAATAAAATTAAGCAAAAAACAAACAAACAAATAATAACAATCAAAATGTAAAAAGAGAAGGGAAAGGTAATTAAATACGAGATTTTTACGTGGTTTGACAAACCCCACCTATGTCCACACCTTTAAGCTCACCAGGCTTGAGAATTCTACTAACCAAGCCTTATATCTTAAGGATTCAAAATCTTTACAATTAACTTCGAAATTGTCAATCAACCTTTATACCAAGAGGTTATCCCAAACCTCTAAACCTAAGTATTTTCCACACTCTCAAACACTCAATTTGATCAAGATTATACAAAAGTTTCTTCACACAATGTATATGTTTACAAATAAAAGTTCAAGGTGTGATCTAACAGGTTTTAAGCATAAGAAAGATTAAATGCATAATAACAAGCTCGATGTTAATTGTAGAATCCATTTTGATTTGGATTTGATTGAACATTTTTATAGTTAGAGAAGAAAACTAGTCGTTGTTGACTTTCTGGAGATAATTGAATGGCCATTAACCTATATTGGATTATTGTTTTGACCTCGTGCAAGTGACCGTTATGAAGAATTTTTAAAATGTCTGATCGCCATTAACTGTATATCGATTAGCTGTTATTTTCCAGTGACCTGTAAGGAGTTTATCAGCTAGCTATTTACACTAAACAGTTCACCGTCTACAAAGCAAATTCCTCTCTGGAAATTATCGATTAGTCGTTTTCTCATAAACGGTTCACCGTTATTATCTAGAATCAAAACAATATTTTATCTGTAAAAACAAATCCTTTTTGGAAATTATCGATTAGTCGTTTTCCCATTAATGGTTTGCTGTTATTTTCCATAATCAAAACAACATTTTAAACCTTATGAAATCGGTTTGCCATTAATTATTAACGGTTATCCGATTTTCTCAAGAATGTTAAACTTGTTAGAAACAATGTACAACTTAATAAATTTATCCAATTTTAAAGACTCCAACGTCCTTAACTAATGACACATATGGTTTGTTATCATCAAAATCAATGTTATGAGAGTATTTATGTCAACATTTCCTTGAACTGGACAAGGCATCCTTTAAATGGTCAAAGACCCTTTCTCTTAAGGGTAAGGCTCTATTTACAAACATAGGTGACATGAAATTATAGTTTTATTCGATACCCTAATTCCATTCCTATGACATGTGCCACTCATTCTACCTTGTATGCATTGACTTGGGTCTCCTTATTAGAAAAATATATGATTATTCCATATACACTTTTTCTATTCTTAGGGTAATTTTCATTAACCTCTCCTTTAATATCCCCAGCCCACACATAAATGGACTTTATGTGCAAATTATTATTGATGTCCACTAGCCCAAGCATTTGACTATTAAGTGTGATGACAATTGAGAGAAAATACACTAACGCTCTTTAGTAAACAATTATGAAAGAAATAATGGATAAAAATGATGTTAATATGAGTGATTATTTTGCAACATGTAAAAATTAAACATGAGACGATATAAAATAAGTCAAAAATAAAGTTTCTACTGAATGACATAAGTCATATAATATTGAAGAATATACTCTTTTGTATTTCATATTTGCATTGAATTAGATTGTAATTAATTGCATGATATCTTTAACAAGCTCACACAATAATAGGCAAAAAAAAAAAAAAAAAAAGAGAGAAGAAAACAATTTAATAACACTTCCATTAATCAAATATTGACGTAAAATTTCAAATTTACTTCAAGTTTATAGCCACTTGGCAACAACTCCATTTCAACAAAAAATAATCTAATTTTCTTTGTACTTAAATCTATTTAAAAGCACCTACCTTTCATGAAATATTGAAGTAAATTTTCAAATCTACTTTAAGTTTATAGCCACTTGGCAACAACTCCATTTCAACAAAAATTAAAATAATTTTCTTTAGACTTAAATCTATTTGAGAGCACCTACATTTCATCAAATATTAAACTAAAATTTCCAGAATTTGCATCATGTTTTAAGTTATTTGAAAGAACTAACATTTCATGAAAAATTTGAACAATTTTTCATAATTTGCTTCAAATTAAAGGTCATTTGATAACATATGCATTCGATCATATATTAAAGCCAATTTTAAAAAGATCTTGTTAAATTTTATGAAGTTATGGAATTCCCTTTGATGGAAACGGTCAAAAAAACTAAGCATTTGCTTGGGGGAGGTTAGTGCTAATTAGGACACATAATGTCCATCTATATGTTGGTTGGAGATAGTTGAGCGGAGGCAAGTGAAAATCACCATTTTTTCTGATGTCTTTGAAAATGATTTCTTTAGGCAATGGATACGTTCTATCCTCATTTTTTTCCCTTGTAAGTTCCTCATGAGACCCATCCGGAATAAGATATTATTTGGATTAGCTCTTTCAGATTTCAAGACAAGGATACGTGGCATGTTTTGCTTTCCATGGAAATATGGCACCTGCACCATCCATTTATAAGTTTTATATTTCATTATCTTATTTTACACCTAATATTGATTCACAGGTTTTATGTTACATTAATAAGTTTTCATTTTGTTTATCAATAATACACTAATTTATTGTTGCTATATTAATTTACTTCTTTTACCTTATATTTACACGTCTTATATTCTATTTACTTAATTTAAATTTTATTTTATACCTACTATTGATTTACAAGTTTTATATTACATTTATTATTTTTTATTTTTTTATCAGTAGTATACCAATATACCACTTTCATATTAATTTTCTTATTTTACCTTCTTTGAAAGTCTTATATGTTGGGGAAAAAGTAGGTTTTTAAATTTTTATTAAACCTTTTGAAGATCGCTCTCATATAATATATAAGAATTCGTATTCTAGAAATCGTACCTTGAAAATCCGAGTTGGCTTTTTCCGCTGAAGTGATTTAGGCTCCTAGATCACGATCTGCCACCACCACTCCTGTTAGATCACGATCCGTCGCCACCACGCTTGCTAGATCACGAACTGTCACCAATGATCTTCCAGGTTATGACTCAGGTTCGATCTGCACTTGACGTGTGGGCGCCTTTATCACTACCAAAGCAACTAGCACGAGAAAATTTTTCTCTCAATAATCGAGAGAAAAATCTTATTCTCTGATCTGTATAAAGTGGCTGCTTCTTTTTCTCTGTTGAGAAAAATAAGCCTTATATATCTCCCTTTAGTGAAAACCCTAGGCTCCAAAATAATGAAAAATCAAAACCCACGTTATTTGCTTTTTCAATAGGGGACCCACCTTGTAAAATAACATAAGGCCCCTTATACAAAAGCTAATTAAATGGAGCCTCCCACTAAATGATATATTTAGGCTTTTGACCCAAATTGCTAGTTATCTTACTTATTAGTCCAGTAGTGGTGCAATCAATTAAATGAGCTAACCCGGGGATCATTTGGGAACATACAATAGTGGCTACAATAATTAGGCATGTAATTAAACTAGCCCAATTATTTAATTCCAAATCTACTCCACTAAAAGATTGGAACTGACTTCCATAATTGTATGCTCGAATAATAATTCGTCCCAAGCCACATTGATTTCTTTACTGCACAATCCTTTGTACCACATCGTTAATTAAATTGATATCTCAACTGTCCAATCAATTTAATAACATCTTATTCCTTGATCCTTACTAGTTTTCTCTAATGATCATTTTCAACATACTAAATATGTTGACACACTCTGGCCAGAGAATTCTATGATCAAGTACCGAAAACCTATCAAGAGATGTGTTGTACAAATTCTATATTGTTAATCCATAACTCCAATACTCATAATTGCTCCCACCAAGATACCGGGTAATCTTGACCACAAGGATGTGTCGTGCCCATAGGTAACTCAAATGAAATAACAATCACAATCATGAAATCATAATTAACTCAAGATTAAGATTACAATAAAATCAATGCCTATGAGATTTAATAAGTCTGACAGTTATTACAAAGTTAATTAAATCTCATATGTGATCCTGTTCAATGTAGTCGTACTACATCAATAAATTCATACATGATTAAGACAAATCATTCAATGAATTTATTACAGTCTATACCTAAATAAAGTGCCCAACTTTATTTATCAACTGCGAACTAAATTTATTTAATCATAAGATAACTTGTATTTATGTCTTCTGTGAATCCACATGGTGATCACATAAATACATATAATATGATTAAATGGACTTTAATACAAATATTAATGCAATTAAGATATTTGAATAAAATACCTCATTTATTTTATTAATCAGAAAAAATTGTTTATTACAATTAAATAAACACATATGCTTTTAAAGAGCATATTTTCCCAACAATCTCCCACTAGCTCTCAAAGCATATCTGGCATATTGCACATGCTCTAGGGCTCTAAGTGCAGGTTATAAAGGTTTCCCACTAATGGCCATTGTAATAAGATCTGCAATTTAGCATCTAATGCCATTTGGGGTACTTTTATATAACCTTTCTACACTATTCCCTTATAAGATTATACTTCCTTTTAATATGTTTTGTTTCTTGTGGTTCCTTGGTTCCTTAGATTGAGCTACCGCACCACCATTATCACAAAATAGTTTAAGGGGTGCAGTTACAACAAGTACCACCTCAAGATTTCGTAGGAACTTGCAGAGCCATATAGCTTCTTTTGCAGCTTCAGATGTAGCCACATATTCAGCTTTAGTTATTGAGTCTGTGATACAAGATTGTTTCACACTCATCCAACTAATAGCTCCACTTCCCAATGCAAACACATAGCCAGAAGTAGATTTTCTGGAATCCCTATCTGACTTAAAGTCAGAATCAGTATAACCCACTGGAATAAGTTCATCACCAGAATACACAAGCATATAATTTTTAGTTCTTTTCAAATACTTTATAATATGCTTGACTGCAGTCCAGTATTGAGGTCCAGGATTAAATTGATATCTGCTAACCATCCATACCGCAAAACAGATGTCTGGCCTAGTACAAAGCATGGCATACATGAGACTTCCCACAGCTGTTGCATAGGGAACTCGTCTCATTCTCTCTATCTCTTCAGATGTTTTAGGTGATTGATCCTTAGAGAATGTAATTCCATGTCTGAATGGTAATAAACCAGTCTTGGAATTTTCCATGCTAAATCTAGCCAATATCTTATCGATATAGACCGCTTGAGACAAGGCTAAAGTTTTATTCTTCCGGTCTCGTAGTAACTTGATACCAAGAATATAACTTGCCTCTCCCAGGTCTTTCATATCAAATTGTTTTGCTAACCAACTCTTTATTGTAGTCAACACTCCTATATCGTTTCCAATTAGAAGAATATCGTCTACATAAAGAATTAGGAAGGTTACAAATTTTTCTTGAATTTTCTTGTACACACATGGTTCATCAATGTTCTGAATGAATCCAAACGATTTTATCGCTTGATCAAATCTGATGTTCCATGACCGGGATGCTTGCTTCAATCCATAAATGGATCTCTGCAACTTACATACCATGTGTTCTTGGCCTTTTTGTATAAATCCATCTGGTTGCTGCATGTAGATGTTTTCTTCAAGATGCCCGTTTAAGAAAGGCAGTCTTGACATCCATTTGCCAAATTTCATAATCTAGCACTACAGCAATGGAGAGCAGAATCCTGATGGATTTAAGCATAGCAACCGGAGAAAAAGGTTTCCTCATAATTGATTCCTTCTTTCTGAGTAAACCATTCGGCTACTAATCTTGC
>NW_006262139.1:6619856-6626244 GCF_000493195.1 Citrus x clementina | reverse complement strand
TTCCTATCTTGAGGACAATATTTCAGACTTTCCCTTATTCCTTTAAGATACCTAAAACATGCAAGCTTCTGAACACGAATTCATCTGCTCTATCTCTGATTCTAGTAAACTCCAAATACGAATGTGTCTCAAACTATGTTTGTGACTTCTTCATAATATCTTGGAGTAGTAGACACCGAGATAGATGAAACTTAGTTCAATAAACTTTGTAGTTTCAAATTCTAGTATCTGGAATCAAAAAAGGTAAATGATAAACCACTTAGTATATATCTTGTCTTATCCAAAAGAATCTTGTTTCTCCATTTAATTACACTATTGTATCATAGTGTTCATTGACAACCAAATAGTACTTGAATTCTCCATAGAGATATTCTTTGTTTCGATCATATCGAAGTTCTTTTATGTTCCTGTCTAATTGCTTCTGTCTTATCCACGTTCTCTTTTGAATTTCAAAAGCAATGGAATCATGACGCATTTAGACAAACATAAATAAAATGAATATTCATCAACAAGATTGATAGAATACTCATAACCTCTTATAACATGTAAAATGATTAGTCCGTATACATTTGTATGCGCTAAATCATCAAATACAATGTTATGCTTTTAGCTCATGAAGAGCATCCTTGTCATATTACTTTTCTAAATAAGATTTATAGAGTTACAATGATCAATCTTAATAGGCCAACAAGTCTATCATTAATCATTTTCTTAAAATCTTATTATAGTTTATATGACTTAAGCATAAATATCAGAGGTGATTTTTGGTTAGAAGAAACATTTCTTTTCTTAGATAAATGCATATACTTTTTATCATTATATCTTACTTTGAATAGATCAATGTACTTCTATGATATAAATTGTCTTTATAAATAACCAAAATAAGTAATAAACAGAGGATCCATAAATAACAGTGTACTCCTGTTTATTAAAACAAGCCACCGAAATTAAATTCCTCTAATATAAAGACAAATATCAAAACTAAAGTCTTGTAAAATTGATCTAGTCTTTCAATTGATATAAACTAGCACGTCCTCAACTGCTGTTTGAAGCTTTCTTCACTTAATCTCTTGGTTTCCTGAAAACCAAATAAATGAATTACAAATAAGATTAGTTATCTCAGAATTCATTATTGTATGAATCAATAGAAATCTGAACTAATTAGGAAGCTTAAAGATTTCCTATACCTGATTTTAATAATCTTAGGACAATCTTTCTTCCAGTGACCCTTCTGTCCACATTTGTAACACTTGCCTTTTGGCTTGCCACTTCTTTTAGTGGACAGTTTGCTGATCCCAACTCTTGCTTGCTCATTCTTGTCTTTCGACTTAAGCCTTGAAGGGAATCCTTTTTCAGAAAGTTTTCTGCTATGATAAAATTCTTCTATAGCATGTAGTTCGTGCATTAATTCAATTAAGGTCATATCTTTATTGTTTAAGATATAGCTGACCTTAAACTCTTTGAATGTATCAGGTAAAGATTCAATCACCATGTTAATCTTTGATTTATCATTGATTTGAACACCATGAATCTCTACCTCATTCAAATAGTCCATCATTTTGAGGACATGATCACGAACTTTTGTGCCCTCTTCCATCTTAGTATCTGTGATACGTTTTAATGCTGCTTCTCTGGCAAAATGGGTATTTTGCCCAAACATCTGATGAAGACTAGCCATTATTTCAGTGGCTGTTTCCATGCTCCGATATTTCTTATGCAGTTCCACAGAAATCGAAGCCAATATATAGCGCTTAGCCATTTTGTTAGCTTCGCACCATTTCTCATAAGGCTCCCTCTGATTTCTATAATCGTATAAAGATGGTTCAGGAGGGCAAGGCTGGGTCAACACATATTTGCTTCCCTTAGCAGTGAGAATATTAAATAGATTGCGTTTCCAATCTAAATAATTTTCGCCAGTGAGTTCATTTTTAACAAGGATAATTAATAATGGGTTGATGGAAGACATTTTCTGAAAAACAAAACAAAATAAACATGCATAAATACTTTGAAACAATATTCACAATAAATGACAAAAATGCAAAAAACCATAAATGCATTTTAATTTATTGTAACGATAATCTAGTACCGCTTTGACAAGCTATCCGTTGGGGAAGTCATGTCTACACTTACTAGACCCAATTATCCATTAGATTATTTACTTTCATGTAAAGACATGATAAATAATTATCGTTATCTTTTTGGGCCTAAATTTGTTAACAGAGCTTCGTTGGGAAGGTTAATAACAAACTTTAGTTGAGTGTATAACCATTGTTTCAATCTACGTATTTTTCATATCAATAGTCACCGTTGGGGTGAACAATCGATTGAAAAATATTTCAATTTTATCTTTGAAGTTCATCAAATAAAATATCTAATATATATACCCTCCGTAGGGAGCATCACCGTATCATGAAGTCGAGGTATATATATAATTTTATTATTGAACTAACAATGGAGCCCGTGGGAAAATTTTCTTGAATTTTCCCTCTCCCACTCAATATTTTAAAATTGGTTTTTCCTTTTTAAAACATACATATTGTTAATTGCATGCTTCCTATAATATTATCTAGATGATATCAAATATTATTAAGCATGTGCAAATTTCAAACAATAAAATGAAATTCATAATTAATGAATGATATGTATCATTATGCATAGAGTGGCACTACCTATTCTATATGACATGTTATCATGGCATGTTATCATCCAAAACATAACATATAGAAAAACAATTAAATAATCTTAATTCATGGCTTTCCTAATAATGAAAAATACATTAACCTAAGCCTAATCTTCATTGGGCTTCTTGTCAATGTCCATCTTCCATAATCTTGTCTTTGTTAATGGACTAGGGGAAATTGGGCTTTTAAATTTATAATTGGTCCAATTTTTAATTTTAAAAAGAAATAAATAAATAAATAGTTTTATTATTATTATTTTTTTATTAAAATAAAACTTTTGGACCAAAAATAAATTTAATGTATTTAATTTTGTCTATGCATTTTTAATCCATTAAGCCCAATTGAAATTGGGCCTAAAACTAGGATTCATTAAACCCAAAACTGTTTTTGGATTTAAATGCAAAATATTAAAAACCTTTCTACCCAAATGAAAAATTATGGAACCATAGGGACCTCCATGATAAAAACCATGTAACCCTAAATCCATATTTTTCTTCCTCTCTTCCCCAGCCGCCATCTCCAAAAAATCCAGCCGCTGTTCATGATTTTCCGACCATCTCCGACGCCGAACCACCCGCCGCCATGTCGCCGGAAACGCTCCAAACTCGCGCACGCAACTTGCTGCTCGTGCAGCTGGCGCTACTGGCCACGCTGGCCGCGCGCGCTGTTTGCTGCGCGAGCAGCCTGTGCCAGCGCGTGCTGCGCGCACAAGCCACGCTTCCCGCAAGCGCTGGCTGCTGCGTGCTGCTGCTGCTGGCAGCGTGTGCTGCGAGCCGCGCGCTGCTGCCGCTGCGCATGCAGCGCGCGCTTGCTGGCAGCATGTGCTGCTGGCCGCGCGCTGCTTGCTGCTGGTTGCCGCTGTCAAAATTTCCGGCCTCCGTCGCTCCGATCTTGAAAATCCGAGATTAAATTACAAATTTCCTAGGCCAATTTTTGGCTTACAAAAATTCTATAACAGTAAAATAAATCAAGAGAGAAACATGATGATAAAAAATCACCCCTCTTGTTACAGATCCAAAGAAAAAATACAACGGAAAATCTAACCATGAATTAAGACAAAACAAAACATGCTTTATTCATATATTAAACAATTAATATATATCTGAATAAATTGTGCCACTCTAATACATAAATTTCAAGAATGATTTCATACGAAATTCTTATATATTAATATGAGATGTCTCTGATACCAATTGTTGGGGAAAAAGTAGGTTTTTAAATTTTTATTAAACCTTTTGAAGATCGCTCTCATATAATATATAAGAATTCGTATTCTAGAAATCGTACCTTGAAAATCCGAGTTGGCTTTTTCCGCTGAAGTGATTTAGGCTCCTAGATCACGATCTGCCACCACCACTCCTGTTAGATCACGATCCGTCGCCACCACGCTTGCTAGATCACGAACTGTCACCAATGATCTTCCAGGTTATGACTCAGGTTCGATCTGCACTTGACGTGTGGGCGCCTTTATCACTACCAAAGCAACTAGCACGAGAAAATTTTTCTCTCAATAATCGAGAGAAAAATCTTATTCTCTGATCTGTATAAAGTGGCTGCTTCTTTTTCTCTGTTGAGAAAAATAAGCCTTATATATCTCCCTTTAGTGAAAACCCTAGGCTCCAAAATAATGAAAAATCAAAACCCACGTTATTTGCTTTTTCAATAGGGGACCCACCTTGTAAAATAACATAAGGCCCCTTATACAAAAGCTAATTAAATGGAGCCTCCCACTAAATGATATATTTAGGCTTTTGACCCAAATTGCTAGTTATCTTACTTATTAGTCCAGTAGTGGTGCAATCAATTAAATGAGCTAACCCGGGGATCATTTGGGAACATACAATAGTGGCTACAATAATTAGGCATGTAATTAAACTAGCCCAATTATTTAATTCCAAATCTACTCCACTAAAAGATTGGAACTGACTTCCATAATTGTATGCTCGAATAATAATTCGTCCCAAGCCACATTGATTTCTTTACTGCACAATCCTTTGTACCACATCGTTAATTAAATTGATATCTCAACTGTCCAATCAATTTAATAACATCTTATTCCTTGATCCTTACTAGTTTTCTCTAATGATCATTTTCAACATACTAAATATGTTGACACACTCTGGCCAGAGAATTCTATGATCAAGTACCGAAAACCTATCAAGAGATGTGTTGTACAAATTCTATATTGTTAATCCATAACTCCAATACTCATAATTGCTCCCACCAAGATACCGGGTAATCTTGACCACAAGGATGTGTCGTGCCCATAGGTAACTCAAATGAAATAACAATCACAATCATGAAATCATAATTAACTCAAGATTAAGATTACAATAAAATCAATGCCTATGAGATTTAATAAGTCTGACAGTTATTACAAAGTTAATTAAATCTCATATGTGATCCTGTTCAATGTAGTCGTACTACATCAATAAATTCATACATGATTAAGACAAATCATTCAATGAATTTATTACAGTCTATACCTAAATAAAGTGCCCAACTTTATTTATCAACTGCGAACTAAATTTATTTAATCATAAGATAACTTGTATTTATGTCTTCTGTGAATCCACATGGTGATCACATAAATACATATAATATGATTAAATGGACTTTAATACAAATATTAATGCAATTAAGATATTTGAATAAAATACCTCATTTATTTTATTAATCAGAAAAAATTATTTATTACAATTAAATAAACACATATGCTTTTAAAGAGCATATTTTCCCAACATTATATTCCATTTACTTAATTTATGTTTCATTTTACGTTTAATGTTGATTACAATTTTTATATTATATTTATAAATTTTTGTTTTTATTTACCTATAATAAACCAACTTACCACTCTTCTACTAATTTACTTGTTTTATTTTCTATATACAAGTATTATATTCCATTTAGTTAATTTATGTTTTATTTTACACTCAGGACTAGTTTAGTAATGTTGTAGCTTTTAGAATAATTACTGTTATTTATGCTATAAAAATAATTTTTAAGAGAATCAATTAAACATTTGACAGAATTTATTTTTAAAACTGTTGTGAGTTTTAAAATCCCTTATGTATGTTTGGTAAATCTTACTGTGAAATTATTTTAGGAATGTAATGGCCAAATTAGACATAATATTGAATAAAATTTAATTATTTACACGTTTATAAACATATGTATAAAATATTCTTTATTATGTATATATAATTATTGATAACTAAAATAAATATTTGATATTTAGTACTTTTATTTATTTTTTATCTTGTTATCTCAATATAATTGGTAGTAATAATAATCTCTTTAAAGTTAATGATTTTATTTTCTAGTTAATAAGAATAATCTTTGATTTATTTTATAATACCTTTGAGGTTGTATATGTAATTGTATGAAGTATAAAACTAATTTGAAAATTAGATTCTGAAAAGTTATTCCTTTTCTAGTTTTCAAAATCTACTGTAAGATTGAGTGATTTTACTAAAAGTAATTTTGTAAAAATTTAACGAAAACTAAAATTAGTTTTTACCTTTTTAAAATCACTTTTGATCCTTCTAAAAGTAATCCCAAACGAGTCCTAATTAATAGTGATTTACAAGTTTTATGATAAACAAAAATGAATAAAACTATTTAAAATTTTAATTTATTATTTATAATATATTTTAAATGTATTTTATTTTATCAAAATATTAGCAAATTAGGATTATATATAA
>NW_006262139.1:6610448-6619756 GCF_000493195.1 Citrus x clementina | reverse complement strand
TTATTTTTATTATTACCTGAGTGAATATTAAATATACTATAATCAATTATTGCAACAATTTATTAAATTGTTATTTATTGGTAAATTATTAAATGTACAGGTAATGAAAAATTAATCTCATGATTTTTTTTTAACTCTAATTAATCTCATGAGTTAGTACGCATAAGTGAAAGTAACAATTTAACTCCATAAATAAAAACTAAATTTGAAGTAAATCATGAACAAAAAAAATTAAATAATCATTTAACAAATGTTAAGTAATAAATAAAAATTGAGTAAAACGTGAAAAAAATTGCATAAATGATTTTTTTTTAATTTGGGATAATTAATCCGGTAATTTTAGGACTAAATTTGAATTTAGTTTTAGTCCAATCAAAGTTAAGCTTGCTACACATGTAATAAATGTTTAATACCAAAAGTAAGTCAAATATGTAACAACCTGCCTACTAGCAACCTACAACTAACTTCCTCCCCAAGATTCGGAAGCACACTAATAACATCTGAAACAACCTGCCTACTAGCAAGATATTGTAACTACTTGCCCCATAGCAAGATACTGTCTACTTTCATTTTCATGCTCTCGTCCTTCACCCACATAATTTTGTTCTTTGTATAGACCTCTTGTTAGTCTAAGGGAGGTCATCCCTCGCAGGCTCATTACCAACATCATTCTCAAGCAATGTGAGATATCGCAATCTACCCCTTTTAGGGCCTAGCGTCCTTGCTGGCAATGACTATTCACACACTTCTAGTGGAGAGTGGCTTTGATAGTGTAGTGATCGATTTGCCCACTGGTATGATATTATTTGATTTAGGCTTCACGAACGCATCCTTCACCTTACGGTTTTGTTGTTAGTATGGCCCCAAGCATACACAAAAAGCATCTTGCTAGTCCCAAGCAATGTGAGATATTAGAACCTACCTCCTATAGAGCCAATGTCCTTGTTTTTTTTTTTTTTTTTTTTTTGAAAGAGATTTCATTAAGCAAAAACAAATTACAAACTGTTTAGTAGCCATGGAGGTGGAGCACAATTCCACACTCGAGAATCTGTCATAGAATTTCCTGCCCTCGCAACAGAATGAGCAGCAAAATTCGCAGATCTACGGACAAAAGAGAATTTCACTTCTCCTAATACTAGAGCTAACTCCCGGCAATCCTCAATGATTAAACCAAAGCCATTAGGGCCAGAGAAACCCTCAGTCAAAGCTTGAAAAACTTGAAGGCAGTCCATCTCAACAATAACACATGGAAGCTTGTACTCTTTCAGCCAGCTAAGAGCCTCCCGGATACCAAGAGCTTCAGCCTCCCTTGCACTAAAAGCACCATGCCTGCCAACACATCTTGCAGCCAAAAACTCACCCTCTGAGTTGCGAATAACACAGCCAAGTCCGATCCTTCCCTGAGATGCAAAAACTGCAGCGTCTACGTTGCACTTAACCCAGCCAAATTCAGGCTTTTCCCAGCTCACAGCCCCATGAGCCAACTAATGCACCCCAGTATCAACAAAGTACAATTGTTTCTTAGCTGTCTGCCATTGATAAAGCAACTGCCCAGCTGAATTAAGCACTTGCAAAACAGAGCCATTTTTCTGGTTCCATATCTTATCATTTCGATGGATCCAAATGCGCCAACAAATCATCATAGCTATATTACAATCATCTGCACTGCAATATGCAAAAATATGCTCCAGCCAAGTCAAGAAAGAGGTGCAGTAGCCAACAAAACCCACAGGAGAAGAGAACCAACAAGTCTTGGCAAAGCTGCACTCGATTAACGCATGCATGACTGTCTCCTCATTGGCATTACACACAGCACACGTGGAAATAATATCCACCCTTCTAGAGAGTAAATTAACAGCAGTAGGCAACACATTTTTGGCAGCCCTCCAAATAAAATTCTTAATTTTACTAGGAACATTCAATCTCCACAGTTTCCTCCACACACCAGCAAACGAATCAGAGGTAATAGGATTTAATAACTTGTAACAGCTGCGTACCGTATAGCATCCGCGAGGGTTGGCCTGCCAGTACCATGCATCATTATCTCTTCTGGAGCTGAGAGGGATTTGTAAGATTAACTCCTTATCCCTTGCATTAAATAGGTCTGACACAACATCAAAATCCCAGATCCGTTGGTTGGGAACCATT
Organism: Citrus x clementina; assembly: GCF_000493195.1. Classification (NCBI taxonomy): domain Eukaryota; kingdom Viridiplantae; phylum Streptophyta; class Magnoliopsida; order Sapindales; family Rutaceae; genus Citrus; species Citrus x clementina. The sequence continues at coordinate 6,617,608 of NW_006262139.1, read as the reverse complement.
AAACAGTCAACAGGTGCTGCAGCAAGCTCCTCATTAAGCTCTGTTGAAATAAAACCATCAGTAATATCGGGCAGCCAAGGGTCATTTCCGATAGAAATATTGTGTCCACTCCCAACCTGCAATCTACTCCCTTGCACTACCACATCCTTGGCAGCTAACATAGACCTCCACACAAAGCTCGGGTTGTGTCCCAAAGAAGCTTTAAGGACAGAAGTTCGCGGAAAGTAGCGAGCTTTCAGCACTTTAGACATAAGAGACTCAGGTCGGGTTAAAATGTGCCATACTTGTTTCCTTAGCAACGCAATATTAAAAGAATGTAACTGCTTAAACCTAAGACCACCATGCCCCTTTGGATTGCACAGATATTTCCACTTCATCCAATTAATCCCCTTGCCACTACTGTGATTGTTGCGCCACCAATATGAATTCATCATCCCTTCTAACTCTCTGCATAAATCTTTTGGCAAAAGATAAACACTTATAGCGTAATTAGGCATTGCAAGAGCTACCGTCTTTAATAAGATTTCTTTGCCAGCCCGTGAGAGCATTTTCGCACTCCATCCTTGAAGTCTCTTCCATACCCTATCCCGAATATAATGGAACACCTCTTTTTTCTTTCTGCCAATGTAAGACGAAAGACCAAGATAAGCTCCATGGTTAGTGGTTGCATTAACCTCCAGAAGCTCACACAGCTGCCAAACGTTGGCCTCGCTTACATTAGCACTGAATGATATTGATGACTTGCTGAAATTAACCACCTGTCCAGCGGCTTTACCATACACTGTCAACACTTGCTTAACCAACGCAGCTTCATTGTGAGTTGCCTTAAAGAAAAGGAAGCTATCGTCAGCAAAAAATAAATGAGATATCATAGGAGCACCTCTCGCAACTTTAACCCCATGCAGTAAACCACTTCGTTCCTGACTTCGAAACAAAGAACTTAACCCCTCCGCACATATAATGAAAAGATACGGGGATAATGGATCTCCTTGGCGAAGTCCTCTACAAGGGATTATTGGCCCAACTTCTTTACCCTCTCGTAGCACACTATAGCGGACTGTTGACACGCAAAGCATAACCAGCTCTACCCATTTAGGATCAAACCCCAGCTTAAGCATCATTGCTTGCAGGAAGCCCTATTCAACCCTGTCGTATGCCTTGGACATATCTATTTTCATAGCCGCTACTCCATGCTTTCCTTGCCTTTTCCGCTTTAAGAAATGCATGATTTCCGCCGAGATTATTATGTTGTCAGTGATGGCTCTACCCGGGACAAAAGCGCTTTGAGAATCTGATATAACCAAATCAAGTACTAATTTCATTCGGTTAGCCAACATTTTGGATATAATTTTATAAAGTACATTACACAGAGCAATTGGCCGCATGTCAGATAAAATTTCAGGCTTTTGATTCTTTGGAATCAACACAAGTGAAGTGTCGTTTAAACCTGCTGGAAAGGAACAGTCTTTTACAAATTGTAAACAAGCCGAAATTACATCCTCACCAACAATGTGCCAGAATCTTTGGTAAAAGGCTGGATTCATGCCGTCTGGCCCAGGAGATTTGTCGGGATGCATATCAAAGAGTGCTTCCTTAACATCCGTGGCAGAGAAAGGGGTTAAGAGCATGGAATTCTGCTCGTTTGTAATTTTTGTCTCCACACAATGAATGACCTCAGCACTATTGCAGCCATTAGATTGAAATAAATTATGGAAATAATTAATGATCACCTCATCAACCTCTTCTACATTGGTGCACCAATCTCCCTGATTGTTTCGAAGATTCCCAAACGAATTTTGCCGTTTCCGGGTTGAAGCCGAGGCATGAAAGTAATGAGTGTTCTTATCTCCCTCTTTTAGCCAAAGCGACTTTGCTCGCTGCTTCCAAAACACTTCATGACCATGTAACAATTCATTATAACGGTTTCTTACCTTCGTGAACTCAGTTATTCCCTTACAATCTCGACGACCCCTTAACAGAGCCATTTGCTTTCGACACTCCAGCTTCCGTTTACGAAAGTCCCGAGCTAGATACCCACCCCAATCCATCAGAGCTGCCCCACAAGATAAAATTTTTTGTTGAATGGAGCTACCAGTAGGAGAAAGCCAATTATTCCGTACAACCTCACAACAATCAATCTCCCGCAACCACACATTTTCAAAACGAAATCTTTTATTTCTCGAAACTGGCCCTGTCGGTTGAAGCTCCAAAAGAATAGGAAGATGATCCGAGCAAGTAGATTCTAAGCTAAATACCTTGGCCTCATTGAAACGGTGTAGCCATGACTCAGACACCAAGGCTCTGTCAAGCCTTTCTTCGACCCACTTATCGGTTCCTCGAGCCCTTTCCCAGGTAAATTGATAGCCAGTAACACCAAGATCAATCAGCTGACAATCAGCAATTGCACTTTGAAATCCCATCAGCTTCTAATTTGGATGAGCAATTCTGCCTCGCTTCTCAGTAGCCGCTAGTAAGTCATTAAAGTCACCTATGCAAACCCACGGAAGATTAGACGACCCAGCCAATAAGCGGAGCAAATCCCACGATTCACGGCGCCGGCTAGACTCCGGAAACCCATAAAAACCAGTCAACCTCCACTTTCCCAGCTCCGGCACTTCCACCTCAACATCAATGAAATTAGTCGCATATTTTAACAGAGTAACACTGCTGGGAGCCTTCCATAAGAGTGCAAGCCCACCGCTCCGACCCATTCTTTCAACAACAAAAAGCCCATCATAATTTAATTGCCTTTTAATACTCTCTAATTTACTTCTACTGCACAAAGTTTCAATAAGAAAAATAAAAGATGGTTTCCTGCTCATGACCAATTCTGTTAGCATCCGAACTGTCCGTGGTTGGCCCAATCCACGGCAGTTCCAGCTTAAGGTACTCATTGACCTCGGTGGGCCTGAATTACAGGTCCCACCGCTAGTCCATTTTTTGAGCCCAATTGAAACTCTCCAGACTGAGATGTGCCTTCCCCATCAAAGCCCCCAATGTGTGGAATCTGATCTTGTGATCTCCTTCTTTTAGCCTCGCTAACAACAAGCCCAGACTCTAATTCTTCCACATTTTCCTTTTCACGACTAAAATGAGCTAGCTCTTCTGTTGACTTTCCTTTGGAATTATTTCCTTTTGTAGCTTTCTCACCACCTTCCTGGAATGGTACCATAATCCCCGCGTGTTTGCCAATAATCAAACTACTTGGCACGGCAACTCCGGATTTATTGGTATTACCCGAATCAACTTGCATGGCAACTGCTTGATTCGTGGACTTTCCATCTTCCTTCTCAGACTGTGTTGGCGGCACCGATCGCAGCCATCGATCGCCATAATTCAGTGTAGATCTCCTAGTCGGTGCTTTCAACCAATGCCCATAAGGTTTGTCTAGACCACCATACGGAGACTCATACAGCTTTGGGCATTGTTTTTCAGTATGCCCCAATAATCCACAGATGAAGCAAAAAATATTCAGCCGCTCGTATTTAAAATCAATCCAAAGCCAATCACCACCTGCTTTCTTCAGCTTCATTCTTCGTTTCAGAGGTTTTCGCACATCTGTAGTCACCCGAATTCGCATGTAATTTTTCCAAATACCCATCAAATTATTCTCATCCGACGCCACAAAGACTCCAATGTAGCTTCCAATATCCTTCAAGATTTTCTCCGACATGAACCCAACTGGTAAGTTGTACACTTGAATCCAGAATGAGGTAAAAAAGAGTGGAATATTTTGCGGTTGCTCATTCTCTTCCAGTCGTTTAACAAGTAAAATGTGTTGATCAAATGTCCAAGGGCCCGATTCCAACACCCTTTTAACATCAATTTCATGAAAGAATTGAAATAGAAAAAGAGTAGGGGATAAATCTCGAATGCAAACCCCCTTACCAGGACGCCACAGTGAGGCCATGGTGTGTTTCATAGCCGCAAAATTTATCACTTTATCCGTGAGGAATCGACCTACCAAACAGAAACGGGAATCAATTCTCTCCTTGCCATCACCAATCTCCTCATCCCCGACCACAATTAATCCACCTTCCTCCTCCTCTTCGAGTGATATATTAGCATACCCTCGATTAACATCATGCTCCAGTGAGGCATCATTAGCAGCCATTATGTAGGAGAAAGAAAAGACAAACGAAACTAAGACTCCACTAATAACTTGTCATGCAGACAAGACAATCAAACTTGTCCCAGAGACAAGACTTTTGTGTGAATTTTTTTTAGCCAATGTCCTTGTTGACAATGACCATCTGCATTCTTGTAGTTGAGAGTGTCTCAGATACCATCTATAATCTACATATTAACAAGGGACCTTGCTACGTTACAGATTCTGTATGTAACGCAGCAAATGAGGAGCATCCACGCGTTGCAGGAGAGAGGAAAAGTTGTTGGAACTTAGCTGATACAAGACTAATTTTCATTGAGCTGTTACATACAGAGTCTGTAACGTAGTTTTGTCCATTAACAAGATATTATCTACTTCAAACTTCACATCATAGTTTTAGTTTTGATATGGCCCAAGCCCATCCAAAAGCTCTGTTGCCAGTGTACGAGATGTCATCTCTTGTAAGATCATTACCAACATCCTTTCCAAGTGATGTGAGAGGTCACTCAATCCTATACTAGACCCAAGCCCCCAAACAAAGATACTTAAATTAGTATAATATATTAGTGTAAAGCATTATTTAATTAAGGTGAGAAGTTGTAAATTGTATTATTTATTCTCAATATTTATACATGAGCAATAGATCTATGCCGAGAAATTATTTTAAAGATGAAGATTCTAATTATATCATGCTTTAGACCAATGAGACACATCCTATGGATTGAAATAACTCTACTTCGAAGGAAGATAATTACCCAAGTGAGATCTGAATGTTGAATTATTTGGTTTACCCTCGGATTAAATAAAAAGTGTTTACAAATAATTTTATTCTTATTTAAAATTATTTTCATAGCTAATTATTATAAAAATATATTTAACATAATTAAATAAATTTATTTATTTTATCAAATTATTAACTTGAGAATATTTCTAGCAAGTTGATTTTATGAAAATAAATATTTAGAGAGCGCAAGTATTAAATTAAATTTAGGAAGTGACATTAAAAAAAAAAACCTTTTTAAATATATAAAAAATAAACTTTTTGACTTATGACAGCATTTTCAAAACTCACGCAAAAAATAAATAAATAAATAAATTAGAAGCAAAGTTTGTATGCGTTTTAGAGAAGTGAAATAGTTCCACCGGAGCCCAAATTTAGGCTTTGAGAGCACCAGCATATCGCTGAGCTTGTTATCTAATGGTTGCTCAATCATTATAAAGATTCACAACAAATATAAATTTCAACCATCTCAACTCATGTTTATCAAATAATACAAATAAAAAATTGTCCCACTATTCCCTTTGTGGCATCATGCAACTACAGTTTTTTTAAAATTAGATTAAAGAGTACAAAAATTGATTACAATTCAATGTCTTCGGGACCTGTATACATCTAGCAGAATGGTCTCTGGAATTTTGGAATTAAAGAAAGTAATCGAAAAATAAACTTTCACACCCATATAGAGATTTGAATCCTCAAACTAAAGGATGAGATAAAAGATGTGTCTAACCATCTCAACTAAGAAGTTTTGCTCAAATCCCATTACCACCTTCAATACATTAAAATGACAAATTTCTTTTCTTTTACCGTATTTTCTTTTTGTTTTTGGAATATAAATAAGTTATGCTGAAGCAGTGATGAAATTCGAATTGTGGTGATTAATCAAATTGATCGAAACCAGGACTTGAATGATTGGTCAACTTGTGTAAAAAAATAGAATAATTACTAAATATGGAAAAAAAAATTCTGTAGATTTGTTTAATCCTTACCTGCACAGACTTAAAGATACAGAATTGGACTTGAAAACCAACTCAGTAAGACTTTTAGAAATGATAGCTAATATTCATCCTGTACCTATTCTAAATTTAAACCAATAACTGATCAATGAAAAATTAAAAAGAGCGTTCACACGAAATCGAAGGTGTCACAAATAGGGTAGCAAGGGTGTAAACAAAATAATCATAAATAAAAATACCAGAAACAGCATGTCTAACAGAATTTTGAATATCCACTAGTTTGTAATTCAATGCTGTCTTTTTACAACGATGGAAACGAAACATTCCAAATTGTCCACTCAATTCTCCTCAATTTTCTCCCAAAGAATTAATGTTGTATCTTCCTCTTCTCCTTCTTGTTTGTGCCATAATGCGTTATTATTGATCTTCGCATGTTAATCTTGTTAATTGCTTTTTCCGATTCATCTTCGAGCTCCAACGGATAGAGGGATCCTTCCATTTTCCCCGGGGAGGGAGATCCTCTGCAAAATCGAATCACCATTTTTCATCTCCCTCCCTAATTTTTCAATTATTTGATTATTTTATCGATAAAAGATGAATTGCTTTCCATGTTTCCAGTCACAAAAAAGCAAGAAAGCAAATAAAAATTATGTGGAACGTTCATTACCTCCTCGCGATGAATGCAAAGAGCCCGGTATGCCCTTATATTCAATCTCAATGACTAATGTTCATGTTTTGACCAAAATTCTAGAGACCAAGTCGTTTCAAACAATCCACCTTGTTAGGAGTCTAGAAAGGAAATACATTACACGACGACTATCGGCTTAAGTTTTGGGATTAACGGCGAGCACTGATCGAAAGAGTGTAATTATATTCAAGATAATTTTGGATATAATTTCAATTATGTAAGCAAAACCAGCATTATGCATTTTTAGGATTCAAGTTTTTAGTTTAATGTAGAAAAGGTTGGGCGCAGTATAACTTAAAGGAAAAAGGACCAGAATTATATATTACTTTTATAAGCATAGCGTCACTGAAATCTAATCCAAGCTTTTTGAATCAACTCCAGCGATTCTATGAGTTGAACGAATCGGCATACATAACATTATCTACCATTAAAATAACATGATTATCATCATCAATACATATTCCGGTCAGTGCCAATATTTTGATAATTTGTTAAAGAAAATCAAGAAGATGCAAATCAAAATGTCCCATGTCCCTTTTTTTTTATTTTTTTTGAGAGAGTGCGTATCAATTTGAAGATAATAAATTTGGGAGCGCATATCATCATCATCATCATTATTATTACTAC
>NW_006262139.1:6607492-6609835 GCF_000493195.1 Citrus x clementina | reverse complement strand
CACCTTCCGTGAGTTAGCCGTTGCAACAAAGATTTTCCGTCAGGAATGTCTGTTGGGTGAAGGGGGATTCGGAAGAGTCTATAAAGGGACGCTTCAGTCTAACGGTCAGGTAATTTAATCTATTATTAACATTTTTTTTATACATTTGACTTCTCTATTTACTCCTGTTTCTTTTATATATATATATAGAGAGAGAGAGAGAAAGAGAGAGAGAGAGGGTCGTGCCTAGTAAGGATGTTTGGGTTTACAACAATCAGAGTTGTACAACATTGTACAGTTATTTTACAATACTGTATAACTCTGATTCTAGTTCAAATCCAAATATTGTAAAATTCAGACGTCCAAACTTGAGCACCATTATAACATATAAATTTATATTCACATTTTGTTAAATTTTGGACGAGAGAGTTGGTAGACCGTACTGGTTTCCAGGTGGAGTTTAATACATAATTTGCTTCACTACAATGCATGGTGAATATATTATATATACACAGGTTGTGGCAGTGAAACAACTAGACAGGAATGGAATGCAAGGAAACAAAGAATTTCTTGTTGAAGTCTTGATGCTGAGCCTTCTACACCATCCAAATCTGGTCAATTTAATTGGATATTGTGCTGATGGAGATCAGAGGCTTTTGGTTTATGAATTTATGTCTGGAGGTTCCGTGGATGATCATTTACTAGGTATGCATACTTTGTTGAATCCTCTAATATGTAAAGCATCAGAGTCAATGTTTCGTGTCCAAAAAACACATACTAATTCCATCAGTTAGTTTTAATTTTATAGATGTAAATGAAACAAAGAAACCATTAGATTGGACAACAAGAATGAAAATAGCATCGGGTGCCGCTCAAGGACTGGAGTACTTGCATGATAAGGCCAACCCACCAGTAATTTACCGCGATTTGAAATCATCAAACATCTTGTTAGGTGCAAATTTGGATCCAAAGCTCTCCGATTTTGGATTTAGCCAAGCTTGGCCCTCAAGGGGAGAAAATGAATGTTACATCGAGAGTAATGGGAACCTATGGCTATTGTGCTCCAGAATATGCGAGATCGGGTGAACTCACCGTTAAATCAGATGTATACAGTTTTGGAGTTATTTTACTAGAGCTCATCACTGGAAGAAGAGTCATCGACACTACGAGACCAGTAGATGAACAAAATCTAATAGCTTGGGTAACAAGTTATCATCTACTCTTGTAATCAGACAGCAATTAAAACAATGTGTTCGGTCGGTGCTTGCATGATTTATTCACTGTTTTGTGTTTTAACAGGCACAACCCATATTCAGAGATCCAAAAAGGTTTCCAGATATGGCAGATCCTCTACTTAGAAAACAATTCCCGGAAAAAGGTTTGAATGAAGCGGTGGCAATAGCAGCAATGTGTCTACAAGAGGAAGCAGGGGCGCGTCCATTGATGAGTGATGTTGTGACAGCTCTAAGTTTCCTTTCAAATTCTAAGGAGCCTATCCCTGATCCGATCATCCCATCTGACGAGGATGAATACAGTGGTTCTGATGAAGATGGCTCAGAATATTATAATGAAGATAATGGATCACACTCAGAGGGATATTCTTCAGATGGCCATCAAAAAAATGAAAACACCTATGACAACGACAATGCAAGAAGTGTTAGAGAAAGTGAAAATTTGGAATCATCTAATAATTCTGGAAGCAACCCAGAAAGGATTGCTTCGTCACGAGGTCAAGTCAGCGGCAACTTGATAAATTCAAAGGAAATAGGACCTTCAAGGAAAAAGAGCAGCAAGAAATCACATCATTGCTTAAGCCAGAAGGTATCACCAAACGAAAATGAAAGGAGATCTTCACGCAGTAAATCACTTTCTGCACTAAACAAAAAGAAATCCAAAAATACAAATCGTAAGACTAGCAAGAAATTAGCGGACGGAAGTGCTTTACCAAGTCAAGTAAGCAGCAGAGAATCACCAAACGAAATAGCAGCATCAACACGTCAAGCAGTGGAAGCAAATGGATAATTTAGCGGCAGATAGCAGAACATCTGGTGATGTAAAGTATTTCTGAGTCCTGAAAAGCAACGGGGAATCACTGGATGGAAGCACTTTTTAATCATAAAAATTTCTAAATAACTGCAGCCATCAGCATAAATACACACTTTTTTAACTTGATTGTATTTTAGAATGGTTCATTTTCATTTTTACTTCACACGCTTTTAAACAAGCATTCTGTCCCCCGTATCAATAGGAGGTCAAAAGGAAATTATATATTTTGGGGGGGTGGCTTTACCTTCAAAAAATTTCATGGCCCTTCATTTCTTCAAAGGTGGAACCTAAATTTGGCTCGCCTATTCATCCGGCCAA
>NW_006262139.1:6562717-6607392 GCF_000493195.1 Citrus x clementina | reverse complement strand
GGATTGAATATTTTAATCTTTGTTGTTAGCTCAATTAAGTAGATAAATAATTAGTTATTTAATAAACAATAGGTAACCTTTAAAATTAAGTTCATGAATTCAAATTAAATAAAGATACTTCTGAATTCATTACGAAAGAGACAAGTTGTGATCCATTATTTTTAAAAATTTATAAAGAATTTATATATTTTTATTTATACAAATATTTTACACCATTGTTCAAAATTTAAGTGTATATTTATTACATTATTGATGCTGTAAAAAAAAAAAAAATAGCACCATAGAGAGATCCTTTGAAAAATTGCTAAAGTATTGCCTAGACTCTAGTGCAGGTACATGCACCTGGGATTTAGCAATTAACATATATTTTATGCAAAATTTAGGTACTCTTTTTTTTTTTTTTTTACTTAATGACTTAATTTACTTAGAGCATGTTTGAGATTGTTTTAGATTGTCAAATAATCACTTACAATAAAATCTCTATAATTTAATACTTGATAAATTAACAACTTCTACATAATAATTTTTCGCAGTTCCGACTTGGGATAAAGGACTAAATTAATAAGATAATTTTTTTTTTGAAAACCTTCATACAACTTTGTGGTCCCATTCATATCATAAATTAATAATTTTCTAAAATTACAAATATAATTTTTATGATATTTTATTAAATAAAATATAACTCTATTGATACTTCTTTTTATTGAAATTTAAATATAGTTGGATCGCATCTCTAATTTTACTTATTGCTTCTGGATGTCTAAGGGTTGAATTATAAAATTACAAGAATTTTAAATTCTTTTGTTAATTTAATTCATATTTAGTGGATTAATTCATTTTCAACAGAGTAGATTAGTAAAATACAATAAATTTTTAGTTGATTAAAGTATGTGTTCATTGAATTGTGTATGCTCTTTGTAAATTAATAAATTATTAATTTATCAGTTAATTGATACTCTTTAAATTAAAATGTTTTGCATAGACACGATATTATTAATTTATAAAGGTTTTATTGTATTAGACAATCCAACACCCAAAATATTTGATAAACACTTTCTAAAATAGATTATTTGAAAATTTAATTCTCAAGTAATTCATTTTTGTACTAAACCTTAAAAGTTGTTGGGAGAAACTTTTGGAAGTAAGATTTTTCTATGATCTGATTTTGTAATATATCATACAAAATTATCGTCATCTTAAAAACATATTTCCAAACATACCCTAAACAAAAATAAGTTAATTTATTTCTAACTAAAATTTTTAAATAAAAATCGATAAGCCATCGTTGGCTTCGGGTAATTTCATCCGATGACATTGTCTGCTTCTAATGAAATACTGTTAACATGACATCCCTCATGTATTTAGATTCAAAATTGTTCGCCCTACACAATGATGATGGAATCGTCAGCGAAACGAAATTGGTGGCCGTGCACGAACCTTCAAAAGTAAAGCGGCCACCACGACTCCATTATATAGAGGCCAACGAAGGTGAGCCATCACCAACATCTGATAGAATGGCAAAATCCAACCTAGATTCAAGCGGTTTTACAACATGAGCCACCGCCATTGATCGACTGCCTCATGGTTTCCACACACACTTGGATGACTCATGATCCTCCATCAAGCCTCCTACGCTAACAGCAATTCTACCATTGAGTAGATAACAAGATTCTCAATCTAATGGCACCTATTTTGTGAACTTATGTCAATAATTAATATCGCTGTTACGATGATCTTGGCGACAAAAATTTACTTTTTTTACGATATTAATTTTTTAGACATACGTGAGCTTCCACAAAAATTAATATATACATTTTTTGTTTTTATTTTATTTTTGAGTTTAATTTGATAATTTAATTTTTTATTAATATCCAAAAAAGAAATATTATTGTAAAAGTGTAATATTGTAAAAACAAGTTAAAAATAATAAAAAATAATGGCATGAGTGTCAATATTTAGTAGCAGGGACGTTTTGAGGTGTTTTTAAAAATACAAGGACTAAATGGACACTAACCTCATAATATAGGGACTAAACAAGCTTTTACCCTACTTATTGAATAAATTTTTTTTGGCTAATCAAACAAGTTCTTCATTTGTTAATTAAAGATTATTTGGTACATATTTGATAATTGCTTAATAATTATTTGAAATCTGGATAAAATTTCATTTTTTAATACAAAATAAGGACATTTTAGTTATTGTATATAGACACCATATATTTAGGTTCAATTTATCGAACATGCATACCAAATTTATTGTAAAGTTACTGTTTCATAATCTATGTTTACCAACCATGTTATGAATTTATTTAGAAAGCTGATTATTTTGAAATCTAAAAGTGATTCATTGAGTTAGATTTCAATAAATTTGTTTTATGTTAAAATCCAGCGCCATTGTTGCTGGCCTTAGTTCTTCAAGCTGAAATTCAACCATTAAAGCATTATCATTGCAGCAATTAGCAGAAGACGAAGAAACTGAGAAAATAGTAAATGGACAGAAATGGAGAAAGGAGATGAAAGGCGAAAAAAATTGTTTTATTAATGTTGAGTTTTGCACATGAGCACGTGTGTGGTCATGAATAAAAAAGAAAAGGAACAGAATTATGAATTTATAGCTTACAGTGCTAACTTTTATTAATGTTAAAAATAAACATATTTGTAATAATTTTTAAAATGTAATTCTTTCATCAGGTAGGGATTGAATAAAATGTTTAATCTTACATAACTCTTAAAATTAGTAAAACCTAAGTATTCACGAAAAACTTGTTGCTAAAAATAATATTATCCAACACACATTCATTGTTTTTATTATTTTCAATCATGTTTATCAAACGCTTGTTACTCTTTTCATACTTATGATACATATACAAAAATAATACGAAATATTGTTTAAATTCAAAATATAGTAACTCCAAAATACCATTTTCATTTTCGTTTTCATTTTTGTTTTGACAAAATAACAATTCAAAATAATATTGTCTTAATTTTAATGGGTTAAGTGATTAAGTTTGTTTTTCAACTTAACGAAAATTTTCAGTTATTAAATTATTAAGTTATTAAGGCAATTTTTTTAAGTTTTTACTTAATCTTAAAAGTCCAAATGACATCATAAAAAGATATTCTCCAAAATATCCATATCTAATTAATTAATTTTCATACATTCCTAAATAAAATATGAGTAATGATACAGCCACAAACTCTTGTACAAATTTATTTTGTACAAACTGATGTGGCATGATAAGATTGGTTGAATTAAACATCACTTGGCCCACATGATTTGTTTTTATTAATTTATATTTTCATTCAACCAATGAATTAATGCCACGTCAGTTTGTACAAAATAAGTTTGTACAAGAGTTTGCGGCTGTATCATTACTCATAAAATATATCAATTAGTATAATTATCCATCTCCATAACTTGTGACAATATAGTGATAGGCTAATATTATTTTTATCATTTTATTTTCTTCAAATTACCATTATTTATTTTATAACTTTTTATGAAAGTTTTTCAAATAAAAACATCATAAACTATAATAAAATTGATTAACATGTTCTCATTTAGAATATTAAATGGTCGTATTCAATTAAATATGAATTTTGTTGTGATAAAATATTCCTTATTTATGTTCTTTGAGATGTTTATTATTTGGTTAATATTTCTAATTTAAAAGCACACAAATGTAAAAATATTGGTTTTCAGATTTTTTAGTTAAAAAATAAAATAATATAATACTTATTTTTAGCGATTCAAACAAAACAAATGTTATTTAGATTCAGACATGTTAGCTCTATTTAGAGTTTAAACTAACACAAATCTATTCATATTTTGGACAAAAGAATAAACCCCACCTTAGTGTATAATTAGCGCCTGTGCAATATTAGAGATGGAATATGGGCCAAACCTGAGACTGACTCGACCATTAATTGTTGACTTAAGCTCAAGTTTCGGAAAAGCTTAGGCCTATTTGGATCGAGCTTTTTTCGAGCCTGGAATTTTTTTTTAAATGAATTCTTAATATTATTTTTTAAGAATGAATTCTTAGAAGTTAAAAAAATGAAAAGTTCATAAGAGTAAAAATTTAAAATGCTGTTAGTGGCCTTTGGGTTTTGGCCTTAACATTTTACTTGTAAATGGTTGCATTAAGAATTAAAATAAATGTATTTAAAAAATAAATATAACAATTTCAGATTAATAACTTGCCGCGGCCTGAACTGAGCCTAAAAAATTTAAAGAGTAATGCTTTTCATTGCCCTTTAAAATTCATATGAAATCTTATTTCATGCAACCATAATTCTATTATTAGAGAAAACTATATAAAATAGACTATTATAAACTTAATTAAACTAAAATATCTTTACAAACTTGGCTATCTTTAAATCTTAATATACGATATAATTTTTTATAAACTCAAAATAATTGTGAATCAATGAAGGAATAATATACGTAATAATAAATATTTTGTTATAAAAAAGCATGTTTACAAATTAATTAATTTATTCTAGATGATGGTAAAATTTAATTAAAATTTTATTGTAATTTGTTTGTCTTTTTTTTGTAATTTTCATCAAAGAAAGAGCAATACATATAAAAAATATTAAATTTTATAATAATTTTAAAATTGGCTAGAAGCTAAACTCAATTTGAAATTTAGATTCCAGGTTGAGCGAAGCAGAACTGAGCCAAATTGCGTTCAAAATCAGTCGTTTCACCAAATTTTGCCTCTCATAAATGTTAGGGGTGTTCGTGGATTGGATTTTGCGGATTGGATATCAATCCGTATCCGATCCACGATTTTACGGATTATAAATTTTCAATTTAATCTAATCCAATCCACGGATTGGTTAAATTCAATTCAAATCCAATTCATACATCTACGGATTTAACCCAATCCATCATTTTGCAGATTGTTTTGTGGATTAAAATTTTTTTCATTCTATCCAATCCATGAACTAATAAAATAAAAAAATTTAATATAAAAATAATTTTGCTACCAGTCAAATTCAAAATTGAATAAGATTTAAATAAATTAATTATTTAAATAAAGTTAGAATAATACATTCACTACTAGAAAAACAGGCTACTATGACAGAATTTTTGTGATAGATATTAGAAAATTAGGCATTTATCACAAAAATATGACACATATGTGATAGAATTTTCATATATCAATAAGGCATGATAGATTTGTGATAGTTTCTTTATCTGTCACTTACACATGATAGCATATTATATAGTAATGAAACGATGAGTTTAAGATTGGCCAATCTGGGCATTAAACGACACCGTGTCTTGAAACCTTTAAAAAAAATTCTAAGTGTTGGACACTCCTTTGAACTTCACATAGAAAACCCTAATTTCTACATCCAAACCGAATCACACAAAAATACACCATCACACTTGCCGACAACAAATTGCTGTTGTTCGTCTTTGTCGTCATCTTCATCCCCACTCCACAGCTTGCTGGCTATTCCCATTTCCCTTTTATAGCTTGAACAACTGATCTTCTTCAAGTTCGAGCCACTGTTACTGACTTCTTTCGGGAGAGGTAAGTGATTAGTTCTTTTTTTTTTTTTTTTGAAGAGACAACAATCACCATAAATTTATCAAAATTCCTAAAATTATGCCAAAAAAAATAAAGCCGCTCCATGGCCTTATAGGACTGACTTCGAGTTCGTGGACTAACGTGCCAATGACTCCGCTTTATGGCCTTCGTGGAACGATTCCGTGACACGTGAGTGGCAGTGTGCTATTTACGTGGAGTCGGATCGGAGAAGATTGTACTACGAGGAGTTGGCGACGTGAGAAAGACAGCGAGTTAGCTACTACATCTTCGAATTAGGATAAAATTTTGGCAGAATTTGAGCTGAAATTTAGTGGGTTTTGAGTGGTAAGACGAGGTTTTGAGAGAGGAAAATGAGTGTTTGGCTGGCGAGAAAGTGAGAGAAATTTTTTTAGTGTGGAGTGATGGCTTCTCTGTTTTTACTTCTTCATTGTTCTTTATTGAGTAGATGGTGGCGATACAAACTTTTAACATTGTTTACTTAATTAATTGGATAACAATCTTACATGACTGTTATGATTTATCAGATAAATCAGTTAGAGAAGAATGGAGATGTTGTTGCTCAGGCACGAGCAATTACAGCAGTCTAGACATTCTGCCCCGTCTTTCTTTCAAATTTGTTGGCACACTAATAATTTCCTTAGTGACAAGTTAACCAAATTTAGAGGTATATGTGATTTTGATTTGACTTACTCTTAATGAAATACAATTAAGGAATTTTTCTATTGTTTCT
The DNA here is from genome assembly GCF_000493195.1 of Citrus x clementina. Classification (NCBI taxonomy): domain Eukaryota; kingdom Viridiplantae; phylum Streptophyta; class Magnoliopsida; order Sapindales; family Rutaceae; genus Citrus; species Citrus x clementina. Next base: position 6,601,096 of record NW_006262139.1, on the reverse strand, counting down.
AGGCCTTTTGGAGAGTTCGGATTGAAGCAAAGTTTGCCTTAGCTAATACAACATCTAAGGTATTGTTATTATTCTCACCTTTATTTATTAAATATATTGAGCACATGGTAGGTCCACCAAAATGTATGCAAAATCTATTCACCAGAGGTATTTGTATAAAGTGAATTTTTGTGAGAGACTATTCTTCAACTGTGAAAACTACTTTGGTATTTCTCAAACCCATTACAATTGATTGGTGCTTGTGTTTTTCTATTAGAAAGATATCTTCTGTAAAATCTTTGTGAACTACATTTTTGGAAATGCAAATGCTTTGTGTGGTGGTGATTGTGCTTATTTGCTTGGTCTTCTAGCATTTCAGTGAAATGATTTATTTTGACTTGTGCTTATGACTAACTTCTTGACAGAGAAACTAGGCCATTTATGGATGCACTGATATGAATCCTATAATTTTTCTCTTAATTGACATGTTGAACTTTTTGGAAGATATTTTTTTTATTTGATTTGTCACGTATTGTGCTTTATTAGTTGGAAATGTTTTGGTTTGTGGACCATGTTGCACTTACCAGTTCTCAATATTGATATATGATATATACGCACTATTGTACTGGAAATTGATTGAGTTGGTTTGCTCCATCTGGTGAAATTTTATAAAAGTCAAAGGTTTGATGAGAATATTGGACTCCCCAAGTGAGAATCTATCTAAGTTTGAAATTGTTCTGATATCGTTGCTGCAGCACTTTGTTAACTTTTTTGTTTTCTGCTGATCATTCCAGGGCAAATGATATCCGTGATTTTTCAGAGTATCTGTTCTTGAGGTAATGCCTTGAGGTAAGGTATGTAATGAGTTTTGTGAAGTGGGATGTGATAATAATTTTTCCCTTGCTTCATGTGATGAAATCGCACATAATTTTCCCTTGCTTTATGTGATGAAATCTTTAGGTGGTTTGTTTATTTAGTGTTTTTCTATTTCTTTTTATATGATAATTTTCATAGTTCTAGAGCAAGTCTTTCTCTAGTCATTTTGAAACACTTCCACATGCTGCTTCTTAGCCAAGATTGTCTTGCCCTAATGAACAAGTTAAATGGATTTGCGTTGCTTGAAGTCTCAGTGTAATATGTGTTTAGAACTTAGATTGATAAACAAATTTGAACAAATACAGTGGAAGAAGAATAAAGAGAAGATTAAAAAAAAAAAAGAGTAGAAATAAAGAAAAGGATGGTGAAACTTTAGGAGAATAAGGGAAATCAAGAGAAGAGGATCGAATTTTGATGGATTTTATTTAATTATGTAATTGAGGTTTTGTGTTGTTAGATGTTGTGCGTTAATTAATTTGTAATCTTGGAAAAATACTTTATCATGAATTGGGTTAATTGTAAGTGGCCAATACACTAATATATATTCTTCTAGCACTCATCTAAATGTAATATGTGTTTCAGGTGATGTTGGTGGCTCTTGGGAATTTACTATCAGTGTTCTTTTTACGAATTAATTGTTTTTCTAATGATGGGGTAGTGATTGAATATTGTAGAGAATTTATGAGCTACTCTTATTTGATTCACCATGTATTTTGATGATACTATTTGTTGGAAGTTTCAAGTAATTGAAATTTTTAGTATATGGTGATATTCGGTATTTGATAGTTTTTATGAATTTGAACGTAATTTTTATTTCAGTTAATTCAAATTTTAAAATGTGGCTTTTGTTATTTCTATTTCAAAATTCTGGAATTTAAATAATATTAATTAGTATTATTATAATTTCAAAATTAAAAATAATAATTTTGTTTTTTTAAACCTTAAATCTCATGACAGAGAACGTGAATCATTAATATATGAAAGATTTTGAAAAAGCCCACCAAATTCAATATAATTTAAATTACCTGCTAAAATTTCCAATTAATTCTCAAAAGCGTTGCAAAACGACGTCGTTTGGTTCGTAACATATGCGTGATAGATATACACTGTCATAGGAACATGTGATAGATAAAATGTTGTCATAGATATGTGAGAGGGGCTACAATGACAGATGAAAACTCTGTCATAAGAGGGGTCAGATGACATATATTCTCTGTCATGGTAGCTCATTTTTCTAGTAGTGATTCAAAATTTCAAAATATAACATATCAAAATCAATTGTTGAAATAAAATTACAATAACACATTTAAAGTTTCAAATTATGACACACCAAAATGAAAAATGTCTGCCGCCAATTTGTATTTCGTACTTTAACTTGAACAAAATACACATAATTGAAATACATAACAAATAAAGAACTGTTATTTAATAAAAAATTAATAAATATTTACCCTTACCATCCCTTCAAATGCTATCAAGCTTCATCAAATATATTCTTATCAGCTCCCAAAATCTTTGCAAAAGAAAAATGTCAATTTTAAAAAATAGAATTAATAATATAAAGTCAAATAATAATCAGCAAATACAATTAAAGTTAAGTTGTTTCATGTTACCTGCCTCAATATGTTCAATCTTACTTATTACTTCATCAAGGTTTGTCGGAGTTGAGAGCAACCAATTTTGTGTGCAAATCAGTGCCTCCACTGTCCTTGTAGATAGTGAGCACTGATGTGGATCTAGAATACGACCACTAGTGCCAAATGTTAACTCAGACGTCACTGTGGAGAAAGGCATGGCCAAAATATATCGAACAACATAAGAGAAAATTGGATATTTGGAAAAATTTATCTTCCACCAATCTAATATTTCAAAACTTTCATTTTTTAGATTCTCATATGATTTGGTCAAGTAAACATCCACTTTGTTTTGCACTCTATAGAAATATTGTCTTTTAAAATCTACATATAACCTGAATCCAACACCAGCTTAGCATCAACCTCAGTAATCAACCTATAACTCCTTTTCATCATACAAACTACTTAAATTATTCTGCACTTTAACAACTAACTAATTAACTTTAAATTCACCCAAAAATAATACAAAACAATATCTCAAAAAATATTTTTTATGCCAAGGATCAAGTAATATAGAAACAAACAAATAAGGGTTGACTGATTCATAATTTCCCTAATACGTATTGTAGGTGTCATATTCTAAAAGGCACCAAACCATGCCACATGTCCATCCTGTCAATTAAAAAAAGCTATTCCGGCGAAATAACACTCAAGTTATTCCAAGAAAATAACACCCAAGCTATTCTGGGGAGTGACACCTAAGGAAAAATTCCTCTAGAGTTCATAAATATCACAAGAAGGGGAAATTAGTTCCGTAATCCAATAGTCCAAGGAATCACACCTAAAAGTCAAAACAACATGGAAATATGAATGTGCAGAATAATTCCCTACGATTAAATTCACCTCCACGTGTACATAAATGATGGGTGAAACATGTCATTAGGTTGAGGGTTCAAAGCAAAACCCTAAATCGACATCACTCGTCATCTATAAGTAGAGACTCATCTATAAGAGAAAGAGGTCTGTGGCCTTCAAAAAGCAATGTTCATTTTAGAGAGAGAAAACTCATTTTCTCCTCCATTCTCATCTCTTTAACCTTGATCAAATACTACTTGGGCATCAAAGTGCCTTTTTCAGGTAGTCAACCTACCGGAATCGAGGCCAACAATTATGACAAGTTCCCCACAAGCTATAAATATGTATGAAGGTAAAAATCTAGCACCTTTACTTATCATACTTCTTTTCATATTCTCAACCATTATCTTTAAAAATAAATCCTTACTATCCCTCCAAGCTTGCAATTGTTTATGAACCAAACATAATTGGTGTGAAAAAAGTATTGGATGTCACATATAAAGAACTAGAAAGTGTCAAAGTGGCATCATAAAAAATCTTTAAAAATATAGTGAATAACGAGCATATTCCTAATCAATTGAAGAAGGACAAACATGCAAAAACCCAGAGAAAGCTGAGAGTGTGTAAGGAGCAAGAGTTGAAATGTGAAGTTTCTGAAACCAAACAAGGTCGTGATTCTTCTCTAGGGCCATTACACCAGTCGAAAAGTAGTGATCATGAAGTCATTGACGATGGGAACTGGGAGAGGCCTAAGGGTAGTGATCTCGAAGGCTGCGATACTGAAATTGTTCAGCCGGAAGTAGTGATTGTGAAGTGGCTCGTTGGACTCGGTGAAGAAGATGGCTTGCTCTCATGGGAATCGACCGCCATGACATCCTTTAAATCGACGTCGACAATTTAATGAGTCGGTAATAGGTGCTGCACTACTGGTAGTGCGTGTGGTGGTGGGGAAGCTTAGGGTTTTTTGTTTACCAATTATTGGTGACTTGGCGTTATGTGATTAGTAATTTATTTAGCTTAAGATTTTTATTTTGTTTTAGAGTTTTTACAATTTATATTTCTATATTTAATTTTTTTATTTCATATTATTATTTGATAATGGCTAAGACAAATTATAATGCTAATTTCATTATGTAATTCGACATTTATAATATTTTTTAATTAAATAAATATTTTTCTTTTTTTTTTGCAGATTTACAAAAGTAAATCCATATATGATCCATTGACTGTGGATTTTTAAATTTTCAGTCTAATCCAATCTATCAATCCACAAATCAGATTTTTACGGACTAAATTGATTGAGCGGATCAGATTGGATTCGGAACACCCCTAATAAATGTTTGGAAATATTAACAATAATTAGTGGTCATTAAATTGGTCGTCATCATTAAGTTGACATACACAATTAATTAGTATTTAGAAAAGGTCAAAATAATATTATTTTACCTTCTTATATTGTGTATGGTGTATGAGATTATTGAATGTAAGAGAATTTTGGGTGGAAATTCCAAATATCGAAAATCATAATAATAACTAAAAAAAATAACACCATGTCCACTAGAAGCTAAATGACAGAAGAAAATTTCAAATGGTTCACCTCAGTGTGCATATTGTTGCCTCCATATCACCTCAAGACTTTGTCCTCGCTCTCTTAATTAATTAATTAGCCATTACAATTTCTATATGCATATATTTATACATAAATATTTAGGTCTTGGTTGTCATGGGATGAGTATTTTGTGCAATAAACCCATATAGTACTTAGGCAACTTTTACCTAGAAGTTACTAAGTAAACCTTGAACTTCTTGGCTAGCTAAGTTAAGATGTTATGGAAAAGATAGAAAGAAGAGAGAGCAATATAGCAAAGCCAAGCTAGTACACCTTGGCTCAATTTAACCTCTTTGGCTAAAAAATCGAGTGGCCCGCGATAAGACACTCTTAACTTTTTAATATGAATATACTCTTAAGTTATTTGTCTTTATAGTTAATAGAACAATGACTCTATTAGACTATATGGTTTGATAGTAAATTGAAACTGACTATATTAAACCTTCAAAAAACATAATTAAAAACGCTTGCGCCTGAGAAGGACTTGTTGGATCCTTAATCCAACATTGTTATATCTTTATATGTGAATAATTATGTGTTGCGAATTAAATATAAAGTAAAGCCCAATTAAAAGTGATCTATTAAGGTTTTTGAAAATTTGGGCTTTAATGCATCCGACAAGTATGGGGTCTTTAATGCGTAGAAACTTAAAAGATAATTTATATTTCTATGATGGGCTGAAATAGGAATACCTAATAAAAATAGAAAAGTTATCCATATAAGGGGTAATGGTTCCCAAATCACACGTAACATTCTATTTTTTTTTTATATTCCATCATTAAAAATAGTGTGATGAGAAACTTAAAGGACTCTCTAGTAAAATGTGTTAATCAGGAAGGCCAACCATAAAATTTAGAGGGTAATTTATCATCTTGGATTCAGGTATGCTCCCGCATATTCAATTATTGATTCTTGATGACACAACATGAATGTTCTTGGGTTTTAGCTGAGGCAATCCCTAAGTTACGTTTAACGTAACATACGATCAGCACATTTGAAACCGTCAGATGTCTTGCACTTCGATCGAACGGATAAAGAGAGACTGACCTCGCATGGCAACCGGCTGAATTGGTTAATTGAAGAAATGGGCTACCGGATTAAACGGTTTTAATGCTTTTTTTGCAAATCCAGGCGATTGATTGCTTGCTCTGCTGCCATTGAATTACAGAAGGGCAGGAAAGCCAAAGAAGAGGAGAAGAGTGAGGGGGGGATACAATTACAAGGGTAGAAAGTGGGAGAATTGTCGATAGCAGGCCACGAGACCTGCATAATTTGCCCCTCTCTCGATTTATCATTCGATAAATCGAGAACGCCATTCTCGAGCTATCTCTCAAAATTTCCTCTTTATCTCCCACGCCCACATGGATCAGGTTGTTAGTTCTCCTTCTCGTTTCTTTTTATTTTTTTAATTTTCGAATTAATTTTGTTTGGTTGATAGATTATTTTATACAAGTAGTAGCTCTTGAACGCTTTCGATTACTTGTTGTCAGATTGATTAATAAGTAGTTTTAAAATATTATTAGGTTGAAGATAGTCAGTCAATGGAAGTTCACTTAGCTACGTTCTTAAAATTTGCATTTGAGTAATTATACATGGAATTTTTCTTTTCAACAATTGTTCAATTTTTTTCCTTTTATTTTATTTTTAATTTGCTGGGACTGCCTTCTTAATTATTATTGATAAATAAAACAACGAGCCACTGAACTCATCGATCCCATTTGTTGCAGAAATCTGATGTTTATGTTGGTGTCGATATCAACTATGTGCAATCAAAGAAAAATGTATCTTTTACGGAGTGATGTTAAAAGTGGGAGAAGAAACGAGGCATGGATTAGTTATAATTCTAGTACTCATAATCTGAGTGTTGCTTTCAGTGGCTTGAGAAATAATTCAGTAGTGATGCAAGGCCTTGATTATCAGGTTGATTTAAGGCAACACTTACCTGAGTTTGTCACTTTTGGTTTCTCAATGGCGACTGGAGTAGATTTCGCGATATTTAGCATTTACTCGTGGGAGTTTAATTCAAGTTTAGAAATGGATGATGAGACTACTAATCCTGTCTTTAATCCAAAAAGTAGAAGGAAAAACATAACAGCTCTGGTTATGGGATTGTGTCTTGGCGGAGGGTTTTTGGTTGGTGGGGTGGTTTTGATCATTTGGCTTGCTGGCATTGGGAGGAAGAGAAAAGATGGTGATGAAGAAGACAATCAAGGATTCAGCGAGTACATTGATGATTAATTTGAAAGAGGAGCAACACCGAAGAGGTTTCCGTATAAAGAATTGGCTCTAGCGACAAATGATTTCAATGATGATCAGAAATTAGGACATGGAGGTTTTGGTGGTGTTTATAAAGGGTTTTTTTAGGGAAACCAACTCGTAAATCGCTGTTAAAAGAGTGTCACTAGGGTCAAAACAGGGGATAAAGGAATATGCATCTGAGGTGAAGATTATTAGCAGGTTAAGGCACAAGAATTTGGTGCAACTACTGGGTTGGTGTCATGAGAAAAATGAACTCTTGCTTGTTTATGAAGTCATGGCTAATGGCAGCTGTAGATGGAAAATGGCACATGTCTTATCAGGTGAGTGTATCTCATTTTATCAGCTTATTCAATATTTCCTTTCATTGCTTCCTATGGTTAATTGCTGCTGCCAATTTGCATCAGATGGAGAAGAACAGGGGTTTCACAGAGGCATACAGGAACCAGTTCACATCCTTGCATACTATAGTAGCTATGGGCCATCAAAGTATGAAGAACTGGAAAATTTATTGGGTAACATAAGGGATGGCCGTTTCCTACGTGCTAAAGACATGATCTTGAAACTAAATAAACTGAAGTTACCTCTTAAGTGGGAGAACGTGGCAAAGATTGCTGGCAAAGGAGTTGCTCCTGGAAGACTGCATGTGGCTCGTGCTATGGTTGAAGCAGGCCATGTGGAGAATCTGAAACATGCATTTGCAGATATCTCTATGATGGGGGACATGCATACTCCACGTAATGAACCAGTGGGTGCTGTTGAAAAATGTATAGAATATAGTTAATGCATATTTCGAATAGATGAAACTGACTATAAAGTTTCTGTTTGCTGTGGTTGTAGGGGAAGTCAACCTCTGGCAGAGGTAGCAGTTGAATTGATACATAGAACGAGTGGGTTGGCAGTACTTGCTCATCCATGGGCATTGAAGAATCCTGCTGCCATCATTAGAAAGTTGAAAGATGTGGGCCTTCATAGGTTAGAGGTTTACAGAAGTGATGGAAAACTAGTAGGTGTGATATTTACATTGCAAGATGGTTCCCATTACGAATCCAAGAAAGAAATAGAGAGTATTGTGTTGGAAATTCTTTGTTCAATTATTTACTTGATGCGTGAATCTGAATTCGAATCTCAGTTTCTTCTCTAATTGGAAGAAACTGAGTTGAAGCATGGGAAGGCGGTTGTGCGTCGTAAAGGGCTATTTCGGGATATCAGGAATTCCACTTATGGTGGAGAAGCCACTGGCAGCAACCCAGGAATCAGTAAAAGCAGGAGATTAAAAAATTAGATGCACAGCAGAACTCAATTTTTGTAGTTAATAATTGAATCGATGAATCTTGTAGTGTTGTTGTGACTCAATTTTCGTAGTTGATATTTGTATATAACAATGATATAATAATTAGAACAAAAAAAACTATCAGATAATTGTTTCAGCTGATTGCTCACGAACTTTGTCCAACTATTATGGCCACCTACTAAACGCAATCAACAAAATCTATCTTGTTTGTTGTCGAATTTTTAACCATTACGTTTACGTATATAATCCTCTGAATCCCGATCAATTTTGCAGAAAATGACAATCCTCTTGTTACAAATTAATTATGAGGATAAATTCCAATTTTCGTTTCTTGGAAGTTTAGGCAAGCCTCTCCGGACAAGAAAACTTAAAAAAACCGGACTTAATATTCAAAGTATCAGTTTTCACTCCGCCCATCATATCCAAATGATCAATGATCTAACTCTGAGACTACTGGGGATGGAAAAGTGAGCTGATTTCGGCGAGCGAAAAGGCAGATCCACTATTATTGACCCACGCGTATATGCTACTGAGGTGGGATTTTGTTGAGTGATCTTTAATTAATTTTGTCATGAAATAATTGTAGATTAATAACACTGATATAATAATTAGAACAAAAAAACTATCAGATAATTGTTTCAGTTGGTGGCTCACACATCACAGACACAATCTTGCAGAAGGTTAGACGCAAATGCATATAGAAAGACCCACACTGATGGGGCTTATTGTGAATTTCCAAACGCTGCAAGAGGAACCAATGTAATAATTGATGACCACTGTAGATTAATAACACTGAATACACAGACGACATTCTTCTGTGCAACCATAACCACTAAAATTCAGGATCAAAAGGAAGCAACAAATATATGCGTTTAGGGCTGCAAAATTCAAACAATATTCATAAACAAGTTGCTGGCTTTGAAGATATAAATCCAAGGTTACAACACGATCATCATTGTTTCTACATAAAAAACTACCATCACTATAGTCACAAAAAGTTGCCCAGAGTCACGTATGATTATGTATATATTACAAACCATAATATCAGCGGTAAGGACCAAAAAATTGCAGTCCTCTGGACTTCCTCCTCCAAGTCAACAAAAAACCATCACTGCTCAGTTTATCATATATCAAAAGGATCCTGCTTCATAATAATGATTGCATAATTATAGATTTGTTATTACTTAAAGAGTAAGAGTATGAACGACAAACAAACTATAACATGAATTAAATTGAATATACTGCTGTGTAGTGTAAGTTAGAAACAACTTACTGCTATAGTCCTCTGAGCTACCGTGAATATTCGAGCAGCAATACACGCTTGTGGGAGCAGAAACTTCTCCTTCTTCAAGCAAATCCTGCAGACATGGAGCAAGTATTTCATTACAATGTAGTACTACACCGAAATTTAACCTGATGTTACTAGAGATATTCAGATAATCCACATGGCTGAATTAAGTAAAGAGACATTACCACACTAACTTGTTTTACTTTTGAACAACATAACTCGCTGTTTTTGGCCTTATGTATGGTCAGATCGGGAGTGTTGGCATTTTGCGGTGGCAATATTGATTCAAACTTGGAACTTGGCCAACATTTCTCCTCAGGAAGCAGTTGCATCATTACGGCATATGTTGACAAATATCTATCTTTTGTTAGCAATGGATCAACGAAGTCGTCGACCTCTCTCCCAACATTCAAGATGCATTTTGATGCGTGAGCACAAGGGATTCCACTAAGCTGCCAGCTGCCACAGTCACAACATTGCTTTTTAATATCAACGCTAACTCGACTAATGCCATTCTCTAAAACATGCATGACTTGGCCCTCAGTTGCTTCCACATTCATCTCTCTTGCAGCCTCGATTGCGTTGTTTACCTTTTCACGAACAACTGGTGGAAGCTTCCCTTTCCATGGCAACCACGCTGCATACCTCCTCTCGAACAAATCTCTTGTCTTCCTCACGATCGCTTCCATTCTTCGCGTGATGCTTTGTGCAAAGTATTCATGCATCCAGAAAAAAAACTTTTTCCCCATTTTGTTCGTAACATGGGTACATTTTGCCCAAGCAGGCATGCAATGCAAAGCCCACCTTTCCCATTTAGATTCCATCAGCCATTCATAACACCTCTCATCTAATACCTTTATTTCATCCAAGTGTCTGTAGAATTCTGTTGCATTAGTGCTGCGACAAGCCCCCCAAAACAACTGCCACAGTATATTGCTTGGGAATTTTGCCTTCATCCGCTCATAAACAGTCTGAGCACAAATTCTTATCTCCGCCCTACACATTAAGGCTTCTAAAGCATCCTCAACACCGTTCTCACCATCTGAAATAAAGCAAAAACCTTCCCCATTATCCACCCGCAACATTTCACCTAGCTTGAGTAAGAAATTATACCAAGTGGAGTTTGATTCCTCTTCAACTTCGTAAACGGCAACAGGCCATATTCCATCATTGGCATCGATTCCTACGGCAGTCAACATAACCCCACCGAATTCACCCCCAAGACGCCATCCATCAAGCGCAATAAAATGCCTACAGCGAAAGGCAAAACCCCAAACAGTTTCACGCAAACAAAGAAAGAATCCTTTGAACCTTGGTTGCTGTGAATCAGTGCACCATTCGGTTTCGACATGGACTTTGTGCGAGCTGTCCATGTCCTCAATTACAGTAGCCAGCTGGCCAAGACATGTGTATGAATCAGCATGGTCAGCGCCTAGAATTTCCCGGCCCATTTTTTGCGCTTCCAGCAGTTTAGTCTTCGGACAATCAAACCCATATACGCGACGGATTTCATCACCCACTCTCTTTAAAGTAACCTCAGAATCTCCATTCCACTCGTGTAGGAAAGTATACGCTATCCACCTCGAACTCCCTATTTTGTTTCCTCCCTTCGGCAGGCAGTTATGGATGGGATTAATGTTCGTCACTTCAAACATAGGACCTCGGCCAATCTTTCTTCCCTCTATATGCCAGTCACATGTAATGTCTGAGCATTCAGCGGACACACATTGCTCATTGTTGGTAATGCGGCATAGGTTGAAACCATCCCTTACTGCTACAGCCTTAACTGCGTGGCGAAACACGAGTCCATTATCAAAATTTTTCCCCAAATGCAAATTAATTTTGCTGTCATCTCGTGGTGAAAATGTTAAACTCCTCCCGTGCAACAGGTCAGGAGTTTCGTCGAAGTTGTCCTCCACTTGAACCCACTCATATTCTGAATCATAACCTTCCATTTCATCGTCGTTGTCGCTTATATGCGGCAAAGGGTCGTCTTCACTTTCTGAATCTTCAACTGCAAACGGATTCTGAACCACGCTTTTGCTAGGGATGCCTACAGACTTAATTGCATCTTCGAGTCTGTGTATTGCTTTTCCCAACTCCTTGTAAATGGCATCATCTGAATCAGAATCAGATTCTGAGTATAAGTCTCTCCAAACCTCATCATCAGAAATTTTCACTGCCGAACCACCTTTATCTTTGCCTCTGCATTTATTTGATTCATTATCATGGAGACCCCCTGCAGCCTTCCCCCTTTTCTCTGCCAATTTTTCTTCTACCGTTGCTAGGTGGCGAGTACAGCTTTGGACCAAGTCTTCTCCATACTGCAAAGACTGAAACAATGATCTAAACACCTTTCTCTTCCCTTTCCTTTTACTAATTGTCGGATTTCCCCCGCCATCCGTCTCGTCAGTTGCGAATCTCCGTTTCCCAATCTGACCCAGTTCCTTTTCTGTCCCACCTTCTTTGGTTGAAGAATGTTTATCACACATGGCAGAGTTTTCCATCATTACACATGTAAGTATATCAACTGAATATCATTACACTTTGCAACAGGCGAGCTTTGCTTTACGATACAGTCAACCACACATTGATCATCAAGACTGTCTCCAGTTTTGCTATCTACTTTTTTTTTCCTGCCAAACATTTTCCGCGAACACCAGCCCCCATCCGTATTTATACAATCGCTTTGACTTTGTATCACAGGATAGCCTTTGTGGCGCGAAAAGGAAGCAGTTACAAAATCCATCGGCATGGCACGAAATTTTCTTACATCGTAATCTGATTTAACTTTCTCTTTGCCACCCCATTCGGCAACTCCTCTGACATATGATTATTGGATAGAAACGACGGAGCTTGGCCGCTTGCTTGACCAAATTGCTTTTGCTATGTGCTGTGGATTTCTGTTAGGGATTGCCTTAGTAATTTAGTTTATTTTTCCTGTTTTTCCAAAGATTAAGTGGTAGCCAATTGCGTTAATTTGCATATGGAATCGCCCAAGTTACGGCTATTGCTTTCTGAAAATAATATATTCACCTTTACCTTTATTTTTTTTATTTAAATTACGATCCTATCATAATTTAAATAAGGAATAAAATCAATAACATAGACAATTACGATTGTATGACACCACAGTTAATATTCACTACTATACATGTATTTTCAATATAGTTTATTTATTTCAGCTGCAATCGATACTTCAATTATCCTGCTATTCAATCACGTTGTTAGATGGCCTGGGACAAAATCCTTGCCTTTAAATCATTTTCTTGGTTAATGAATCTAAGCCTTATAATGTTATAGTTGCCATGTGTCATTATCATTTTAAAAGGGGTTGGAAAAATGAGGTTACGAGAGGAGCAACATTAATATAAGAGACATACGAGAGTTGCATAAATCTAATGTTATTTTCTCTTATACTGAAATATTGGCTATTTATCTTTAACAATGCTCCTAATTAAAATTCTCTATTTTATGATATGTGCCAATTTTTGTCCAATGAATCTGATCTCTGCCTAATGTTTTCATCAGCATGAAATATTATGTGTACAAGTGGCCATAATTTTACACTTGTCTAAAAAACTGATAATAACTGTTATAAATTATGGTGTAAATATATATGTAGATGACATTAAACTTTGACGCCATACTACTAGTCAAACCTATGCATTTGAAAATAAGAAGAACACGAAGTGCATAGGAACCAAGGAAATCTTATAAAGTACAACTTAGGTGTTATTGAAAGAAATGTTTAAATCAGATACATACATAAACATTGAAACTATTAGCCTCTTGAAAGTAAATTTTGAAGTATACATCGATTAATATGTTTACTTCACACCGTTCTTTTGATGGGACAATATCTTAGAAGGAAACTTCCAACTCATGATACTTTATATTATCTCATTTTTTATTTACACATAATATTAATTACTATAATTTTGGTTAATGAACAACTATAATAAATTAAATAATTTTTACTTATAATATATGATCTAGTTAGAAAGGTGGCCTCACTTCCACGAACTGTTGATATAAATAATTTTGGTTACTTATATATTGGTTTAATTTATCAATAAATTAAACAACGTAATAATTTATTGCATTATTGGATTGTAATAAAAATACTACTCGGTACTACTTTATATGTCGTGTTTGGGAGAACGTCAAAGTGTGGAATTAGACTAATTGTTTGGATAACATTTGAGTGTACTCTCATGTTTGGCAAACACACTTAGATTAGATTAAGTGGACTAAATTCAAATGTAGTTAATACATTTGAATGGATTAGTTATCCTCATTTTTTCATAGTTTAAGGGGGATTAGACTAACAATCTTTGTCTTATTATTATTTATTTGTATTTCTTTATTTATGTATTGTTATTATTTATCTATTTAGTTTTATTCATGGTTCCATTAACATTAAGTAATTTATTTTTTTATTGTACGTATGACATCTTCTTTCATTTAGTTATTTGTATTAACATTTAATGTTAAATACTTTATTCATATTATATTATATAATTAAAACATTATTTATTAAGTAACATCCCTTTTATCATTTGAATATTATGTAATTTTGATACATAATGAATTTAAATTTTAATGATTTAAATTATAATTTATTTAATAATCTAATCGAATCCAGATCATATAGTCAATCCAATTAAATCTTCCGTGCCAAACGTAGCCTGACATTATAAATCTTAACGAATAATGGAACACCTATTAATTACATGATTTCGTATCATATTTTAAAATATTTGTTAAAAATTCACGTGTAATGCTTAGAATATTTTATGTTTTTTATTTGATTATTATATTATGGTTACACAATAACTGGTATACTAAATTTTTCTCAGTTATTACTTATTAAATTATAATTTTTATTTATGACTATATAGATTCATGAATCTAATCTAATCTTACGTGCTAAACATAACCCTTGTATTGTCAACCATCTCCATAGCTCATTATTTGATTCACAAAATTGCGTACGCTTCAAATGTTTTCAAGCCTCCCACCGATGTCTTGCACATACCTTCAACATAGCTTGTTATTTATGAAATTCCGCATTCACAGTAGAAGTATAAAAATTTGATTTAAATTTATTGGGTTATGTTGAGAAATTGCATATTATTATTAAGTTGTTACGCATATCACCACACTCACATATATGGTCGTTCCTCTCAATTCTTAAGCATCGCGAAATTATAATTACTTCTACAGAATGTCAACAATAAGCTAGAAAATGTTATGCAATTCCGCCATTCACCTACCACTTACACATGAATTTGAATAAGCGGGAATTTTGCACAGACCCACAGTTAATGTCCGAATGAATTTTCCTTACGTACAATAAGAATTAAAATAAAAATGAAACAATATAATTGAGCAATTTCTTCCTGATAAAGCAAAGCTGCACGCGTGCAATATATTGAACCATTTAATGCTGGGCTGGTTCTACGTTACGTGTAAAGTACGCCACACGCAACAACAGTTGCTTGTGCAAATAATTGCCACAACCCCATACCCCTGTATGGGATGTGACGTGAGGAAGTGAGGTTTTCAAAGGCAGTGGCGTTGTAGGTCCCCCCTTTTGATGGGACAATAACCTCTTGGTTGTTGTTGTCACGATTTTCTAGAAATTTAACCATGTTTAATGTGTTCTCGATAAAGAAGAAATTAAAATTAAAGTTTGTTAATGTGTAATTGCAAAATAGCCCAGGGATAGTTTAGAAACATTGTTTGCGTTCTTGATTTTGTTAACAAATTTTAGTCGGTCCATTTGATATATTTCCATATGTTTTTCTGTATTATGTATTTTATCTTTCATTATTCTATGAGGTCAAATTAGTTTATCGGTACAGTGATTTAGGCATTACTCTATGGAAATGACTTTTTTTGGTTCAGTGAAAAATGCAATAAAACAAAAAGTCCCATCCAATAGGGAGACAACTATTGCTGTAAATAGTCAACTGATTTGAAGTCTCCGTTTTGAAACTGACCCAAAGATACGCTACCCTTTGACCCACTCCAGAGTCCAAAATATGTTCAGTGCTCCCAACCACGCCTTGTACTTTCAATTTTACCAAACACATCTCACTTTCCACTCCACCTGCCACTAATTTCACTTTCACCTTTACCAACCCACCGTTCTTAGTTCAAAAGTTAAAAAACATAAACCGAAATGAGGAGAGAAAACTTGTTTTTTCACCAGTTGAGCTTTCAGCAACAACTCCAACTAAAAGAAACGAACAAGCCCAGGTTAGTTTACTTCTGTTCATCTTTCCAGTCGTACTCATAATAAGTTTTGGTGATTCCAACAAGCACTACTCGGTACTTAAGAATCGTTTTTATCAATTTTTTTTACTTACTTTATATGTCGTATATCTGCAACACTTGAAACCCTTAACCCTAGTGCTGTCATCGGGGGGTATTGAAACACATGTTCAGATGGATGATGTGAATGGATCCGTTCTAGTATTTGTTAAGTTCGACGGGGACGAACACTATATTGGTAGAGTGTATTTGGAGCTATGGACTTGGTACGGTCTGGTTGCCAATACTCTGGGTAGGCGTGCTTTACCGAATGAAACAAGTACTAATCCGCAGTCGGGCATCATACAACAGGAAGCTACATATGAAATGTTGGAGAATCGTTTTGCTGTAGGAAGTGAATTTGCCAATGAAGATGAGGCAGAGAGTTTGTATTTCTTGTATGCCAAGTTGAAGGGTTTTGGAGTAAGGAAAGATGCAAAGCGCATTGATGGGAATGGCAAAGTGAAGGGTCGGAGATGGGTTTGCAGCAGGGAAGGGTTCAAGCCTTGTAAGTATTTGGAGAACACCAACAGGAAAAGGGCAGCAAGGCCCCTAACTAGAACTGGATGCAGGGCAGGACTACGGATTCTGTTTGATGAAAAAAAAGGTGCCTGGATCTCAACAATCTTGACAGCATATCACAATCATAACTTGACCCTGCCGCATCATGTTCATTACATTCGGGCACACAGGAAG
The DNA here is from genome assembly GCF_000493195.1 of Citrus x clementina. Lineage (NCBI taxonomy): Eukaryota > Viridiplantae > Streptophyta > Magnoliopsida > Sapindales > Rutaceae > Citrus > Citrus x clementina. The sequence goes on along the minus strand of NW_006262139.1, from coordinate 6,584,348 downwards.
GTTTCTTAGGTGGATTTGGCAACTGCTTCTGTAATGCACCGTGTGGGCATAAGGCCTTCTCAGATTCATGAGTACATGGTCCAATGTTCTGGTGGATATAGCGAGGTCGGCTACATGAGAAGGGATGTAGAAAATGTGGTTGCAAGTCAGAAGCGAAAACAACTACAGGATTTTGATTCTGAGTCGTGCATAGCATATCTGAATGGGAAGAAAAGTTCTGACCCTTCTTTCTATTTCGAGTACACAATTGACGACGAACATAGATTGGGTGATATTTTTTGGTGTGATGGTGGTTGTAGGGCAGATTATGCAATATTTGGAGATGTTATTGCATTCGACACAACTTACCGGACAAATGCTTACCTCAAACCCTTAGTTGTTATTGTAGGCATTAACCACCACTATAAAACAACAATCTTTGGGTTTGCTTTGCTGACGGCAGAAACTGAACAGGCCTATACGTGGTTGTTGGTGACATTTTTGCATGCTATGGAGGGTAAACATCCAAAGGCAGTCTTGACTGACGGAGACAAAGCAATGCGCAAAGCAATTTCAACAACACTTCCACAATCAATCCATAGGCTGTGCTGTTGGCACCTTGAGAGGAATGCACAATCAAATGTCGGGAGAACAGAATTTACGGCTGACTTTAAGGATTGCATGCTCTACACAAAGGACCATCAAGATTTTCAAGATAAATGGGATGCGATGGTGCGTAAACATCAAGTTGAAAGTAATGAATGGGTGAAGAAAATGTATGTTGACAGAAATTTATGGGCAGAACCTTATTTCAAATGGCAGTTCTTGGGGGGGATGCGAAGCACACAGAGATGCGAGGGATTTAATGCTTTCTTGAACTATTATGTGAATAGGAAACTTCGATTAATCGAATTTGTGGATCAAATTGACAGGTTAATGAGCAAACAGCGAGAGATGGAGGGAAAAGATGATTTTGACAGCTCATATGGGTCACCGGTATTGTGCACCCACCTAAGACAATATGAGCAGCAAGCTGGGGAAATTTACACGAAGTCCATGTTTGAGAAAGTCCGTACGGAACTGAATAAGGAGGGATTGCTTTTTATCAAAGGATATGTGGATGACATAAGCACCCGGACTTACAGCATCGGGGAGTTCCGAAAGGCAAACAAAGAGTGGAAGGTTGTATTCCATCACCAAACCAAGCTTGCTGCATGTCAGTGCCAACTTCTAGAGAGGCTGGGCATACCTTGTTCACATTCATATACGGTTTTAAAGGCTGAGGATGTTCAATCAATTCCAGAATGTATGCAACTGATGCGGTGGCTTAAAACTGCAAAGATAAACAACCCTCCGCAAAATGATGACCAAGCAGAGAAGGTGTACATGAGCAAACTGGTGCGTATAGGTTTAGTCAATGCAGCATGCAAGAGCTTGCAGTATCTTGCTGGCAACAGCCTCAAAGCATACAAAGAAGCGATGAAAGGAATCCACAGCCTGACATTGCGGCTCCAATCTATGTCCTTGACAACAACTGAACAAGATTTTGAGAGAAATCCCGATGTAATTTGAGACCCTATGCTTGTATTAACAAAAGGGGCACCGAAACAGCCGAAAAAGGCCCAAAAAAAACAAAGAAAATGCAGTCGATGTAACAAGCTTGGTCATACGGTTAGAACTTGCACGAGGAATCCATCACCCATCCCAACAAACATATATGGCAGGAATGATTGTAGTGACCACATGTCGGACAATGGCATAGAAGAATCACCCCATAATACCTCCACTCGGACCAACAGAAATATCGATGGAAGCTCAGAATCTAGGATGTAACCTGTAATTACCTGGCTTTTCATGTGGTATTATAAGATATATACTCTTGTAAATGTTATTTCATTTTGTGAAATTGTTGTGGCATACATATTAGTTATGGTGGAAACATAACTTAAATTTCGTAGTTGCTACTTAATCAGATATCTACCAAAACGTGCTATTTTTTATTAATATGCTAATATTTTTCAGTGGTATAGTTGATTACTTTTGGCTTCTGTCTTTGCAATTTTTTATCTTTTTAAACATTCTACTGCTGTCCATATTTTATAAATCTGGTCTGCATATATCCTTATTGTAATGTTCCATCATGCCGGTGCTAAACATATCTGACTCAGATGGCTATTTGTTCCATTTTCTTTGTCATATATATTGAAGACTATTCTAACCGATTAATCCATTAATAACTTCATTGTTCATGCAGAACTATATGTAATTTGTTTGATCAACCATTATCTACTTCCTAGTTTACTGGTGACAAAGTTTGGGAAATGACATGTAAAAGTTTTTGTGGTCTTGTTCTGGAAACTATGGATTAAAATGGGTTTATGACTGATTTTTCTGGATATGTGAGTATGAAATTAAGTTCTGAAAATTTCCACGTTGTTTTCACTCATGATTACTTGTGTGAGTCAGCCAAAGTTTGCCATTTGCTACTGAGGCTGAAATTTAAACAGATCTGAAAATGTGCTCTTCATCTTAAGAAGCACATGTCTATTTTCATTTCGAATAAACTCAAATTTTGAATGGTTTATTCGAAATACGCAAAATCTTTTACTTAAAAGTTTGAACAATTACAATAAATTGTTCCTTTGCTTTTGTAGCTGCATTAACCATTACAGTTGATGTTGAAATTCTGCTTTCTTATTAAAATTTCAAGTTTTGCAGACCTTCCTGCGTGGAGTAAGATGGCTGGATGCCTTGCATTTTGCTGATATTTTTTTTGAACTATTCTTCATATCAAAGCTGTTATTAGGTCGTTGAGCATGTATTCCTGGGGATTTTTTGGCACTACTACCTTGTAACCTCTTCAAAAAGATGACAATATTGCAGATTTTAATTTGTTACTATAAAGGTTGCTGGTTGCAGATTGGAATTTTGTATGGAAACCGTCAGTTAATTTCTTAAGTGTTGCTTTTGTACAAGTGTATAATGTAAATTTCAAATGCCATTATTATTTCATTCTTGTGCAAACATTAATTCTGGCTTTGCAACACTTATGTGCCTGAAAAGAGTACGTCTATTACCTTTAATTGAATCAAGGTTTGATACACCAAAAAATTGTGCAACTACTACAAGGAATACTTCACATTGGCATAATTAAAAAATAAAAATAGCATTGCTAACTTAAGTAGCCATTTAAGTACGATAAATAAATGGAAGAATCAGACCGTTTTTTGTCTACACAAGTATTCTACATGTCCTGAAAATTAAGCAAGAACAATTCCCAATTGCACTTTTTACGTGCTCCAACAGCCGGATTTTCATCTCGTCGGCTGCAACCCTCGATACTCGCAATTTGTCTGCTCTTCTCAGTTCTAGCTGCAATTTTTCCCTTTTCTACCAGCTCTAAGAGACTTTCTTTTTCTTGGGAGTACATAGCCTGCTGTGCAAGTTCCTTCTCTTTGACAGATCTGGAACTTTTCTGCATCTTCATTTCAACAGTTTGTAACTTACTGCTATCTATCCTCCAGGATTTCTTAGTCCAATCCTCAATTTCCCTCACTATCTACTTACGAGAAATATGGAAAAAGAACAAAGAGACAGCACTCTAAGTTCTGGAGACTGAACAGAGAATCACAGCAAAATGTTTTAATCAAGATCTTCTTATGCACGATGGATTTTTGGCCTTAGAATAAATAATACATATGCAGTACTCACTTGTCAATATCCAATCCGGCATACTTGAAAAGGTTTAGGGAATTAAGGTTTCACAAAACATTGTAATAGATAAAAGTCAGTACAACAAATTTAATCAATAAAGCCCCAACAAAAAAAGGATAACAAAGCAGAAATAAATCCAACTCCAACACCTGCAAAACAATACTGCATTATTACAAATGACATGAAAAAAGGGATTAATATAGCAATACTGCATTATTGATATAGGATCTATATATATGGCTCCTAAGCAGGAATAAGCCCTAGCTCTCACTCTACCACAACTGTTTGTCTTACACGACAATAACTAACCAGAGCATGAAAAAAGGCCAGAACAGGATAAATAAGCAAAATACACAGTGAATATAAAGCAGAACACCCAAAACTATAGATGATATAAATTATAACGGAAAGTATAATTTTTGGCAAAACTGCAAGATAGATTGAAAAAACTACCTGCAGACATTGAGCCAACAAAGGTCTCAAGAAACCTGACAATCACCAGAAAAAAATTTTGCCCAGATGAAGCATGACTTCTCACTAAGGACATTGTCCTGCATATCAAGAACAGCTTACTTCAATCCCAAATCCTAACCCACATAATGATCTAACTGGTTATGACAAATGCAAATTTTACATACCGGTACAAGGATATCGCCATCTACCATTTGTGAAACATACAAAAAGATCAATTCTCACACATTAAATGTTTATCCGGATAAAACAGAAATTTCACTCGCAAGAAAATTGGGCATCATAGCTATCAACAAAGACTTACTGCATCGTTCAAAACAGATTCCCCAAAAACCAATGCATCAGATGGGAACTAACTACAAACACCATATAAGCACACCAACCATTAAGAAAAAAAAATCAAATACAGATAATGAAAACCAAAGCAGATGAAACCTCGAATTTAAGCAACATGCAAATCCAGCCAACTTAAAAATCACTTTCTCCTAACCTTTCTTATCACGATATACAGCTTCTGCACCAAGTCCAGTTACAGAAGGATCCAGCTCTTGAAACCTACAAAATTAAATATGTATTTAAGTCACACAATCAAGTTGGATAGCGTCACCAAATAAGGCAAATATCCTATTTGCTTTTTCTAGCAAAATTTCTTAGAATAAGATATCATATTATTTAGAACAAGATCAAACAAAATAGGAAGTGGATATGCACAATCAAATTAATAGAAGGCAACTACTATGTAATTTAGTAACCAGTTCTCCCTTCTCCTTTTATCTTATCCCAGATAAATCTAGAAACAACACTGAGGAAGAGTTTTGAATTACATAATAATAAATAGAATTCAAAGTTACAAATTCTTGAAATTGTAAACCATTGATAATTTTGAATTTCACATATCAACCACTTCAAATGTTTTCAGTACAATAAAAATATAAAGAAAACAAATGAAAAGAAAAATAAAAGTATATATATTTGTTTCCAGTATATAAGACATAAAACTCTCAAATCTTTATCTAAACTAAATAGAAAATGCAGGTTATTGGTAAGCCCAATCAACATGGAAATACCACCCATCTTAAAAAGATCGTCTACATACCCTTCCTAATCTGAGGTGGGCAATCATACAGTTAGCTTCTTAGTCAGCATGTAAAACAAACTTTTAACAATTAAAGCGAGCCCAAAAAGAAAATGAAGAGCACAATAGAAAGAGGACACTAACTGGTATACTCGTGACCATTGAAGCTAAAACGGTTCCAAAAATAGCAAATGTCACAATGGCTCCAAAGTTAAAAATAAAAGCTTTCTGCCAGGAAAACAAAATCATGACGAGACAGGTTGCACCTGAGCAACTAGAGTTTTAGGATCACATCATAGAAGCAAAAATGGAAAATCCAGTGACATTAATTCATTAAAAGAAAATGAATACCTAATATTTGTTTCAGTATTAGAGATATTAGCCAGTGCACCAACAATTAAACCTGAAAAATATACGATGCAAGGATAATTATTCAGCCAGCAATTAAAGTAAAATTAGCCAGAAAAAGAAAAAAGAAAAGAAAGGAATAAAAGTAATTAAAATAATACCTATGAGAAGAGAAGCGTTGGCTTCCAGAAGATAATAGAATTTGTGACGACGAAGGACGTGGCCGAGGACGAAAGAGAGTACAAGCATCGTGATCTGGAGGATTATGCCAACGCCAGTGACTTGCTGCTCCTTTGCGGGACTTCCACGAGGATCGTTCGCCGGAGATATCTGCAATGCCTCTCCGGTCATTATACCCCGATGTCCCAACTTTTGAGCCCTAAAATTCAATTTTAATTGTTGTTGTTTTCTCCTTCACAATGAGCCCTATAATTTACCAATACCTATCGCTTGACTATTTATGTATCGAAAAACATATAATTAATAACCTTAACAATCATGAAGGCCAATTCCTGATTCATCCATTCAATTTGTAACTCTCAAGTAACCAAAGAACATCAGCGTTACAACCAACCGAAAAGGGAGAAAGAAAATAGTTTCTGAAAATAAATAGAAAATTTAACCAAGCATCAGTCACGTTTCTTCTCTTGTGAGCCGTAACGACTTCGGTGGTGGAGGATTGAATTTTGACGACGATTGGATTAAGTTGGAAGGGATGGGAATTTGAAGGTGAAAACGACGCCGTTACGCCAGTCAAGACCGGCTGTAGAAGGGAGTATCTCGCATTGCTTGTTTTTGGTAACCGGTTTCAACCGCTTAAACCAGTTTAATTTTATCACTTATGTATCCACTTGGCAAACGTTTATTCACCAACTAGTCTTTTCACTGATTGTATCTTACAATAAACGTAACTTAGAGGGATCCTTTAGCTGATGGTCTTTACTAAATGATTATTTTCTCACAAGTAGTATCAGAGCCTTTTAATGATGAATAATTGAGAAAAATTTATGGTTTTCTTCATGATTATAAAATACTAAAAATTTAAAATTTTGAGTTTAGAAAATTCGGATTTATGTCGATGGCAGCAACTGTTGAGTGTTAGAAAATGTATATTTATAAAGGAGAAAATCATCATTTTACACTTCAAGTTTTATTAACACCCTTACTTTTATGTATTTAAGCTTCTTGTGATTTAATTATGTGTGCTTTATTTTAATTAAGTATTTTATGTATTTTAGGGGCATCATGGTCATTTTACAATGAACGAGAAATCAGACGGAAAAATGTCACTGTTCACATGTACGGTACTATTCACATATACGGTATTGTCTACGTTACTGCTCACGACACTGTTCACATAGACGGATCGATGACGTGGCATTGACCGATGATGTGGCATTGACTGATGAGGTGTCACGATTCCATTGGAGAGAATTCTTATGCACTGTTGATCGGTGACATGGCAGCATGTTAGTGGACCAAAAATTACGTGTACGGTACATGCATATGCACAGAATTATTTTCAACCAAACCGCGTCACTGTTCAAACTGGTTGATTGTTCAAACTGCGTGGTCAAACCGTGCGGTCAAACCGCATACTGTTAACTGATTATGTGGCGCAATCCTGAGCGTCCAAACTGTTTTTAATCCGATGGCCATCATTTACTCAATGTATCTATAAAAAGGGGAGCTCTCCCCCCTAATTTGATATCTCTGAATCCATTTTTGGGCTCTATTTTCTGTAATTCCTTCTCCATCTTGTATTTTCTACGTATTTTAATAAATTTTCATTTTGCCACTAGTTCAATTATGAGTAGCTAATTTTCTTTCAAACTTGGGTTGAAGGTGAAGTCTCAACATGTGCTATGGGCTTTATTTGGTAAATTTATTTTCTCTTCCCTTCTAATTTTTGTGGATGTTTTGACTTTTCGTCGATAAATAATAATAATCTTGTCTAGATACCACCCTGGTTTCACCGGCTCCATAGTACAAGGTTACTATTATTTGGCACGATAAGCGCTTAGCACCATATTGATTAGAGTATAATTCATGAGGTATAGATTCTCCCCTCATGATTTAATTGGCACTAATACGGAATATTTAGCTCATCATGCATGTTGATGCGGCTCCAGATACCCAAGTGCTCCAATTATAATAATTTCCAATTTGATTTAATTCCGTCATTTCAATTTAAATTCTAAGATAGTCTAAATCACTTTCACCACAAATCCAACCACCCTCATAGAAAATTAATTCTACATATAATTAAAATTCACCTCCTCATGGGATCGACACTCGTCATCATTGATCTATTCTACAATAGATTCGTGCACTTGCGAGTTTAATAAAATTTGCACAACAAGTTTTTGGCGCCGTTGCTAGGGAGGTAAGTTATTTTAATTCGTAGAATTAATTTTTGTGAATAATTTCTTTTATTTGTTTTCTTATTAAAAAAAAGGAAAAAAATGAATCTGCATTTAGAGGAAAGAAAATTTCTTTTCTTTCTCTATTCTTTACAATTCTGTAATTTAATTTATTTTTAGTTAATTTATTTCACGTATTTTTTTAGTGTGTTTTTATAGAAAGGTTTTAACAGCGTGATAAGGTTAGTACCGTAATTTCTCCTTCTGGTTTATTTTTATTAATTTTGTTCTCAATTTTTTTTATTCATTGAATGCATGGTCGAAGGTTATTATTACCTAGTCTTGAGCCTATAGACCTTAAACTTGAGAAAACACTTCGCACACACAAACACATTGTAATTAAAGATAAAAGTGAAATGGATTTGCACCAACAACAAGCACCACAGGAGAGGCCATTTAAGCACTACTTTAGTCCCTTAGCTAATTTGAGCACATCATGCATAAGATACCTAAATGTAGCTGCTAGGAGTTTTGAGTTAAAACCTAGTGTACTAAATTGTCTCCCAACATTTTATGGCCTAGAAAATGAGGACCCATACAATCATTTGAATGATTTTCAAACTGTTTGTTAAACATTTAAATATGAGAATTTTTCAGATGATGATGTTAAATTTAGACTATTCCCATTTTCTTTAAAGGATAGAGCTCATTCATGGCTCAATACATTGCCTACTAATAGCATTACATCATGGGAACAAATGGTTACAAAATTTTTGAATAAATATTTCACAGTGCATAAAACCAATGCTATTCGCAGGGAAATTTTAGAGTTTACCCAGAGAGAAGACAAGTAGTTTTTCGAAACATGGGAGCGATTCAATGGGCTACTCTTAAAGTGTCCACATCATGGGTACGAGAAATGGCTCCAATGCCAATACTTTTTGGAGGGATTATTGCTGAATGTGCAAGAATGACTAATGGCAACAAGTGGGGGAGAACTAATGTCAAAAAATACATCAAAGATTTGGGAATTCTTCCAGCGACAAGCAGATAATTTCCAACAACGGAGTCGATCACTCAGGAATATTAAAAGCATTAAAGGAGTGAATGAGGTTCATATTGGCGAGTCAACTTTGAGAATAAAAGAAGTCAAGGAGATGGTTGATGGTCTCTCTCGACAAATAGCATCGTTATCGACTGCTAAATCAACAGAACCACATGACCATGACTCATACTCAGATCAAGCCAATGCCATAGGTGTAATGAGAAAACCATCAAATTACAATCCATACTCCAACACATATAACCCTGGATGGAGAGACCACCCCAATTTTTCATGGTCTCAAGGATTCCAACAGAATGGACCAGCAGCTCCAGCTCCACCAATGCAACCAATTCCTCAAGCCTCTCAGCCACCATTTAGACCATACAATCAGAACCAGAACTACTCTCAACCCAAACCATGGGAGGATGCATTCCAGAATTTCAGGAATGTTACTCACTCCACGATTGAGTAACAGAACCGCACCATTGATGAACTACGAAATGAGATGAGAGCAGGCTTCAATTCACAAGCCTAATCAATTTCAAGCCTCGAGAAAATGGTGGGACAACTTACTTCTTCAGTTCATACCTTGGCAATGACTGTTGAGAAAGGCAAGTTTCCAAGTCAACCAGTGCCTAATTCTAAAGGAGTATATAAAATAAGTACCAGTTCACTACAGCAGCATGGAGAGGTCAAAGTAGTCATGACCTTGCGAAAAGGAAAAGAAGTCGACAACAAAGTGGAGATGCCGGTGACAAAAGAAAATCAAATTGTACATGTGAATGTTGAGGACTCACCATCGGAAGAGAAAGAAAAAACCAACCCACCAGAATATGTTCCCAAAGCTCCATTTCCTCAGAGGTTAGCTAAAGGAAAGAAGGAAAAATCCACAGGTGAGATTCTTGAAATCTTCGAACAGGTAAGTGTTAACATCTTTTTACTTGATGTTATAAAATAAGTTTCATCTTATGCCAAGTTTCTTAAAGACCTTTGTACTAAAAAGAGAAATATTCACGCTCAAAAGAAGGCATTTTTAATAGAACACATTAGTTCTATACTCCAACACAAAATTCCTCTAAAATGCAAACACCTAGGCTCCCCTACCATCTCATGTAGTATAAGAAACCACACAATTGAGAATGCTTTATTGAATTTAGGAGCTAGTGTAAATCTGTTGCCTTATTCAGTATTTGTGAAACTTGGACTGGGCGAATTACACCCAACTCCAGTGGTGTTATAGTTTGCAAATCGGTCCACAAAAATACCTCGTGGTATTGTGGAGGACGTGCTTATCCAGGTAGAGAAGTAAGATCTTTCCTTGGGCATGCTAGTTTTTATAGACGTTTCATTAAAGATTTTAGCAAAGTTTCTAGACCCTTATGCAATCTACTTGCTAAGAATGTACATTTTTATCTTTGATGATTCATGTCTTGTGGCATTTGAAAAATTAAAGTAGTTGTTGACATCATCACCCATCATTTAGCCCCAAAACTGGAGCTTACCATTCAAGCTCATGTGTGATGCATCAGATTATGCAGTATGAGCAGTATTAAGACAAAGAATTGATCGAATTCCTTATGTTATTTACTATGCTAGTATGACATTGAATGATGCACAATTGAATTATTCAACTACTAAAAAAGAAATGCTAGCAGTGATATTTGCATTGGAAAAATTTCGATCTTATCTCATTGGTTGTAAAATAATTGTATTCACAGATCATACTGCTCTTAAATATCTTCTCATAAAGAAAGATGAAAAAGCTAGACTAATTCGTTGGGTGTTACTTTTGCAGGAATTCAACTTAGAATTTAAAGATAAGAAAGGCATAGAGAATGTTGTGGCTGACCATCTCTCTTATCTCTATTTTGACACAATTACAGAACCATTAACATTGAATGAGTCATTTCCAGATGAACAATTAATGAGTGTGGAAGTATTACCATGGTATGTTGACATCGTGAATTATCTTGTTATAGGTAAACTTCTAGAGCATTGGACCAAGCAAGACAAGGCCAAATTTTTTACAGAAATAAAGAATTTCTTTTAGGATGACCCATATTTGTTCAAGTATTGTGCAGATCAAATTGTTAGATGATGTGTCCCAGAAAGTGAAATTCATAATATCCTTTCATTATGCCATAAACAAGCTTGCGGAGGCCATTTCAGTGCTAAGAAAACAGCTACTAAAGTTTTACAATCTGGTTTCTATTGGCCAACTATATTTCGAGACGCTTATACTTTCTGTTCTTCGTGTGATAGGTGTCAACGAATGGGGAGCATTACACGAAGGAATATGATGCCACTAAATCCAATTTTAGTGGTTGAGATTTTTTATGTGTGGGGTATCGACTTCATGGGACCATTTCCCCATTTTTTTTGCCATCAATACATATTGGTTGCTGTTGACTACGTATCGAAATGGGTAGAAGCAATTCCATGTAGAACCAATGATCACAAGGTGGTGATAGGATTTTTGAAAAGCAACATTGTTTCACGCTTTGGATTCACTCGAGCAATAATCAGTGATGGTGGTGTCCACTTTTGTAACAAAGCATTTAAAGCTCTTTTGACAAAGTATTCAATCACTCACAAAGTGGCGACCCCATATCATCCGCAAACTAGTGGCCAAATTGAGATCTCCAATCGAGAAATAAAGCACATTAGAAAAGACGGTGAGGCCAGACATAAAAGATTGGTCATTAAGACTTGATGATGCATTATGGGCATATAGAACGGCTTTCAAGACCCCGATTGGGATGTCACCCTACAGGCTAGTGTATGGAAAAGCTTGCCACCTACTTGTGGAACTCGAGTGTCGTGCGTACTGGGTCATCAAGAAATTCAACTTTGACATGCATCAAACTAGCTCAGAAAGAATATTACAACTGGCAGAACTTGAAGAAATTCGCAATGATGCATATGAAAATGTCAAGATTTACAAGCAGCGAATAAAAGTCTTTCATGACAAGCAAATTATGAGAAAATCTTTCACTCCAGGTCAGAAAGTGCTTTTATTCAATTCTCGCTTGTATCTATTCCCAGGTAAGTTACGCTCTCGATGGTCTGGCCCCTTTATTGTTCATACTGTTTTTCCACATGGGGCAATTGAAATTAAGGACCCAAAGAACAGTGTCATGTTTAAAGGTAATGGTCAAAGATTAAAGTCATATCTAGAGTACCAACCACATGAAGAAGACACCGAAATAAGTTTGAGTGACCCACCAAATTTGAATTGAGTTTTTTCTTTCTTTTTGGTGATTTGATTTTTTTTCTTTCTTTTTATTATTCTTTTGCTAATTGAAATTATTTTTGCATAAGTGTGTTTGTTTAACCATTAAATTTTCTCTTATCATTGTTAATCATAAGTGCCATAGCTAAACAGTTCCTCCTGGACATTCTTAAACCACTTTAACGTGTAAAATCTCATCTCAAAAGGCATATTCGATTTTATAAAACACATCGTATTTGGGCTCTGCAACCACCAGAGTTAGTATCCTATGTTGAGGATTTAGAAAGCCAACTCAGAGACATTGAGAGAAGTGTCTACAACATCCAGTTGGAGCTTGAGGTAAATTCAATAAGAGGACCATTATAATTTTCTTTATGTGTTTTAGTTTGTTTTTCTTTGTTTGTGTGCTTTAGTTTGTCACCCCAGTGAAGTGGCGGATAACAGTACTCCGTGACAATCAAGTCGGTTACTTCAGTTTCCCATAATAACTGATATTCTGAGGCGAATGTATGGACATAAACGAGATTCTAGCAAAGCTTCACAATCGATTCCCTTCACTTTCTCAGAATGCCCTCCTTACAATCTATAAAGTTCGGTCCGAACGCATGTGATTGCTCATGAGGAATAACATACCTGCTGATATCCGTTGGTTAATCGAGGCCAAAGTACGATTGGCAGGTGAGTTACCTCCAAAATTTATAGCATACATGCCTGGTTGTGGTAAAAGTAATTATGTAAGAAAACAAAGAGCTTGAAGAATTTCTGTTGCTTGTCATAAATGTGCCAGAATGAAATGCAATAAAAACTCATATTCTTTAGAAATGGTGTCTGATAACAGGGAAGATAAGATTCAATTCATTAGGGATGGCTTGAATAAAGAGTCATTGGATGATATCCTTTTGTCTCTTGAAACGCATCCTAGTGGATATGTGCAAGGAGCGATTCTCTAGTTATGGCCATTATTCTAGAAAGAGCATGCACGATATAGTCTCGGGAATCTGACTATAAACGACCCTGTTTACCAGTTTATAAGAAAACTGGATGGGAAGCCTATCCTCGACCCATAGAGGGTGTTCAAGTTGTTTCTGGACGTAAAACCAGAGGAAGATGTGAGCCACAGTCGTAACTACATGTAAATATCCTTTTACTTTACTATTGTTTTATTTCACTATTGTTTTATCATTTGCATTATTGTCTTTAATAATTTTATTCTATCACTGTTTACTTTTTCCTTTTTACTATTTCCTTTTTGACTCGCGAGCCATGTGCTTTACGTGTTATTTGACACTGACATGCTACCTCATACACAGCTGTGACCCACTGTCACTAAGATTCTTAAATATGATTTTTTGTCAAGCACTCACAAATTATTTTTGAGAAGTATTTGATGAGCATAATTTATATACATATTTTACCATTTATTATCTAATTACTAGTTATTTTTATTTGTTATTTTTAATTAATTGAATTATTTTATTGCATAGGGAATTAATTGGAGATTGGAAATAAAAAGTGCAAAAAGAATAACAATTTGGGAGAATATTAATTGAAGCCGTGACAGAGTTAAGAGCCAAGAGCAATTTGCATTGAATCTCAATTCTCCAATTGAGTTGCACGTGCATGGCATTGCAAAAGTGGAAATAAATTTAAATGGGGCCCACACTTGACTTTCAAAAGTGGAATTAATGGCTTATGGTGGCGTTATTATGGAAGCTTTGTTTGATAATTGGAAAAGGATTTTAATTAGTAGACAAAGAGGATTCGGTGGCTAAGCATTATAAAAAGAGAGTTTTGGCTTTTGAATGATGTAGCCGCCAGAGGACGGAAACAAAAGGGAGGACGCGAGACAGAGAGAATAGAGGTAGCGGCAGCAGCACTTCGGCTTTCCATGGCTGATTTTATTTATTTTGTTGCTCCCAATTCAAGTATGTCTAACTAATTTTCTTATACTGAGGTTAAGGATGAAACCTTATTCAATGAAATAATTATCTTTTTATTTAATTAATTCCCTATATATATTCTTTGATGATTATGATTTTTATTTCACATGATTAATTGGATGTTAATAAAATCTTTTCATCAATTTTGTCATGCATTATTGATTGTTAGGATTAATATTCGATTAAATCTATGCTTAGATTTATAAAGTTTATACATGATTATCTTTGATTCTATGTCTTTCATTAAATTGTTTACATGGAGTGCTTAAGAAACTTTGACTCTTTGTTATTCAATATGTTTACATGAGATTCTTAGATGTCATATTATTAAGCAGAAAAAGAACCTACACAAGATTAATTTTATTTGGGCTTAATTGTTATATCCATGAGATGACATAAATTGATTTCGAGTTGTCACTGTAAAATTGAGGATTAATTAATAATTAGATAATTATTAGTTGAATAGTGGTGGATTCTAAAGACTTGGTAATTCTTATCTTATTGAATTCTCCTTTATTTTAATTGCTTCCTTAGTTTAATTGGTTTAATTTTCTTAGAAACTCAATTTGGTCAACTAGGTTAGAATTAATATTAATTTTAGATTTAAATTAGACTTTTAAATTTATAACAATCCCTGTGGGATCGACCTCGTTACCATTATTCTATTTCTAGATTCGTGCGCTTGCGAGTATATTAAAATTTTCACAACAGTATCCCAATGGCAGCTACTCCCCATAGACAATTCCAGAACATTTGTGTGCTTTCTGGATTTAACTATGGCAAACATAAAGAGTTCATTGAGGCAGTCATAGATTTGGTCGAAGTATAGCAGAAAGAAAATTACACTTGGTGTATGGAGGGGGTAACCGAGGGTTATCAAAATTGGTCTCAAAAGTTGCTTTTGTTAGAGGAAGTTAAGTGTTAGGCATCATCCCAAGAGCTCTAAACTCTTTGGGTAGTTTATCTGACTCACCGACTGGAGAAGAGTTAGTCGGCTCAGGTATGCAAGAAAGAATAACTGAAATACTTAATCATGCTGATGCTTTTATTTTCCTTTCAGGAAATCTTGCAACACTGGAGGCACTTATCACACTAGCATCTTGGGCCCATCTGCACATTTACCAGAAACTATTCGGTTTGTTAAATGTCAATAACTTTTATGATGGCTTCATCGCATTTCTTAACCATGCAATAAAAAATTATTTCATTCCTTCCACAGCGAAAAAGCTTTTTATTTGTCCTCACACTGCTAATGAGCTACTTGATATGTTACAAGCTTATATACCGGAGCCAGACCCTTGGACCTTTGTGTTGGAGCGTCCAAATAATGATGGTAACAGTAGCCGCAGTAAGAAGTACTAATTGACACTAAAAAGTGTACATTTAATAAGGATAAAATTATTAGTTTTTCACTTATTGTGTCGATTAATGCATTCATTATTTCTAAATTATTTTAATACTCCCCAAATATATTTTATGTTAAACTAATTCGTAATTTGTTAATTTTTATCTTGTAAATATTTTTCAGGAATAAAAATAGAATTTGAATTGAAAGCGGGAACAAAGAAGAACTACTAGAATAAAATTGAAGAGATATAATAATAAATAATAAATAATAAATAAAATAAAATAAAATAATAAAAAGAACAAAAACATGTTGGTGTTGGTCAGGAGGCCATCACGCCTCCTAACCATCACACAATTCAATATATAGATATATATAATATAAAAATAAAATAAAATATTAATATTAATAAAATAAAATAAAAGAAGACGATTCCCTTGCCTATAAAAGGCAAGGGGATGCAGGCCAGAAGAGGGAGAGCTATTTTGAGAGCTGAAACCGAGACTGAAGAATTTATATCTTTGTTTCTTTTCTTTTCTTGTTTCCTTTTGTATCAATTTTCTTTGTAATATATTTCAAAAAGTTTATCAAATAAAAAGAGTGTTGTGTTTTCTTTCAATATGAGTAGCTAATTTTATTAAGCTGAGGTGTATGGTGAAGCTCAATGTTTCAAATTATTAATTATTATTATTTTCTCAAATGAGTTTTTAAGTTATTTAATTCTTTTCTAATTATTTTTATATCATGTTAATTTATAAATCTCACTGGTATTTATGGTATTTTGACATAATGTCGACACATTAATAAAGTGTGGCACATTAGGTACTTTATTCTATATTTATCCACACATATAGAATTAAATGATGTAATAATTAATTAGTAAAAGTGAGTCAAAATATAAATGAGAGAGTATTAAAATTATAGTTTGAATACAGAGAGTGGATCCTAAACCTTAGCTTATTTTTAAATTGATTTCAAATAATTTTTTTTCCCCACAATTAATTTTCTTAGTTTTACTAGATTTAAAACTCCCCGTGGTTCGACTCCGGTCTCACCGGGTTATATTATAACTAGACACTCTTATACTTGAGAGTAATATACTTTTGAGCCACGTCAAGTTTTTGGCGCCGTTGCTGGGGAGTTTTCTAAATTTTGTATTAGTTTGTCTTTACTTTATTTTAATTTTTTTTTGTTTTGTCGTTACCATCTTTCCGTGATTCTATTTTATTCTCTTTTTGTAAAACTTCAGTTAGCACCCCTCTTCTTTTCAAACCTTAACATTATCCATAACATTTGTGAGAAACTTCATCTTAATCCAAAAACCCTTGCAAATCAGTCCCCAAATCAAATTTATTTATTTAAATTTCTTCAATTTGCTTTCCGCATTTATTTTAAATGGTCGGTTCTACTGCCTAACTGTTATTTAAATTTTGTTAATTTATGTATTTTTATTTATATGGTCGGTTCTACCGCCTAGCATTTTAATTTCAGTTTATTTATTTTTGTGCATTAATTTATTTAATTTTATGTTTTATTATATGTCTGGTTTTAAAATACCGCCTAAACTGTTTCTTTTAATGGCTGGTTTCACCACTTAATTTATTTATTTATTTTCAGTTTGTTTATTTTTATTTCGTATTTTTTTACTTATTTAATTTCCAGTTTATTTTTATTTCTACAATTTTCATTTAGCGTTTTTCCATCATTAGTTTAGCACACATCATTAGCATTGCATGCGTCGTTGGTCTTGTACAAATAGTGGTAGATTAATTAAAAAATCACCTTCACCACCCTTAAATATGGCTGACATAGGAGCTGAAAATTGTTTGGAGCACGAAAATGACCAAGCCTTGCAAAATGTTCATGAACAACCTAGGACCCTTAGAGACTTCATGCATCCTACTAGTACAGGGTCACCATCATGCATAGTTTTCCTTTCTGATGCATCACATTTTAATTTCAAACCTGGTATCATTCAAATTCTTCCTACTTTTCATGGTTTTGAGTATGAAAATCCATATTTGCATTTAAGGGAATTTGAGGAAGTCTGTAACACATGTACTGATCAAAATTGTAGCATAAATATAATCAGGCTTAAGTTTTTTCCTTTCTCATTTAAGGATAAAGCTAAAATTTGGCTACAAAATCTTAGGTTAGAATCCATCAGAACTTGGGATGAAATGCAAGCACAATTTTTGAAAAAATTCTTCCCACCCCATAGAACAAATTCTTTCAAAAGACAAATCACCACTTTCACTAAAAAATCAGGAGAAACCCTCTACCAATATTGGGATAGGTTTAAAGAACTACATAACATTTGCCCACATCACGATTTTGAAGCATAGAGATTAGTGTCTTATTTCTACGATGGATTAACATCCCAAGGTAGACAAGTCGTTGAAATGATGTGTAATGGTGAGTTAAGGGATAAAAGTCCTGAAAATGCATTAGACTATCTTGACTATATAGCAGAAAATGCACAACACTGGGATACATTTGGTTCTTATGAGTCATCATGTAAACCCCAGTCATCTCCATCTGGTGGAGGCATGCATAACCTTAGAGAAGACCATGATTTTCAAGCCAAATTTGCATCATTAGCTAGAAAAGTCGAAGCATTAGAGTCGAAAAAGAATGATCATGTAAAGTCTATTCAAAATATTTCATGTTATGTTTGCGATTCTACTGACCATTCTACGTAGGACTGTCCAACTTTACCAGCTCTGAGAGAAAGTTTGTATGAACAAGTAAATGTCGTTGACAATTTCAAAAGGCCAAATCCAAATCCATACTCCCAAACTTACAACTCTGGTTGGAGAAACCACCCAAATTTCAGTTGGAGAAATGACAATCATGCACAACCTTCACAACCAGTCCCTCCATGTCAAAATTTCCAAAACTCCCAAAGTTACCCACCATATGTCCCACCACCAAGAAAAACTCTGGAAGACACATTGCATTCGTTTATTAAAAAAAAAAAAGAGTCGATCAATAACCAAACGATGCAAACCTTAACCAATTTGACAAAAACTATCTCCAAATTTACATCTGCTCTAACCATACATGAAAAAGGAAAGTTTCCTGCTCAACCTAAACCAAACCCCAAGAGTCAACAACATACTCAGATGGGAAATTCAGGAAACCAAAATATGAGTCAAGTCAAATCGGTTATAATCCTTCGTGGTGGTAAAGTGGTTGAAAAACATATTGTGGACCCTCGTGAAACTAGTAAAGATTCAATTTTAGAAAATAAGGAAGAGTTTATCGAACCTTTAACCCATGAAGAAATAACCAACTCTCCTCTTGTACCCTCATTTCCTCAAGCACTAATCAAGCCAAAGAAATCAAACCACAGTCCAGAAATTTATGAAGTTTTTAAACAAGTAAAAGCTAACATTCTTCTACTGGATGTCATTAAATAGGTACCTTTTTATGCTAAATTTCTGAAAGATCTGTGCACGATGAAAAGGAAACATAAGGTGCAAAAGAGAGCTTTTCTAGCAGAACAGGTAAGTTCTATTCTCTCAACCAATAGTGCTTTGAAATACAAGGATCCTAGTTGTCCAACTATTTCTTGCACTATTAGGGATCATAAAATTGGACATGCTTTACTTGATCTTGGTGCCAGTGTTAATTTGCTTCCTTACTCAGTGTACCAACAATTCAATCTCGGTGAGTTAAAATCAACTTCTACTACTCTTTTACTTGCTGATAGATCGATTAAAGTTCCAAAAGGAATAATTGAAGATGTATTAGTCTAGGTCGATAAATTCATATATCCTGTGGATTTTATTATTTTGGAAACGGAACCAATTGCTAATGAATGCCAACAAATTCCTGTTATATTGGGTCGATCATTTTTAGCTACTGCTAATGCTTTGATAAATTGCAGGAATAGATTAATGAACTTATCATTCGGCAACATGACACTAGAACTCAATGTGTTCAACATGTGTAAACAACCTCACCACTAAGAAGATGATGATAATGAGAATGAGAAAATTGATCTCATCGAGCCAATCATTGAGGAACACATTCAGGATGAGAATTTTACAAACTCTGCAGAAATTTATTTTGCTGGTTCTGTTAAATCAAGTAAGGAATTAGATTTTGATACTGCTAACATATGCCTTACACTTGATTCTATGCAGGTACCTATAGGTGACGATGACCAATCGAACTTAGAAGATACGGTACAACCTGAAGAAGCAAACGAAGAGGAAGCACTAGAGCTCGAATTAAAGCCCTTACCACAAAAATTGAAGTATGCCTATCTTAGAGAGCAACAGACATATCCGGTGGTAATTTCTTCTCAGCTCACACATGATCAAGAAGGTGAGTTGTTATCTGTACTAAAAAGACATAAAATTGCATTTGGTCGGACCTTAAAAGACATAAAAGGCATTAATCCTTTAATTTGCACACACCGAATACACTTAGAGGAAAATGCCAAAACAACTCGTCAACCACAAAGAAGACTAAATCCTCATATAAAAGAAGTGGTAAAGAA
Organism: Citrus x clementina; assembly: GCF_000493195.1. Lineage (NCBI taxonomy): Eukaryota > Viridiplantae > Streptophyta > Magnoliopsida > Sapindales > Rutaceae > Citrus > Citrus x clementina. The sequence continues at coordinate 6,564,326 of NW_006262139.1, read as the reverse complement.
TGAGGTCCTTAAACTACTAGATGTAGGAATTATCTACCCTATCTCTGATAGTAAATGGGTAAGTCCAACACAAGTAATACCAAAAAAATCTAGAATAATTGTTGTAAAAAATGAAAAAGGTGAACCAATCCCAACACGAATTCCATCTAGTTGGTGCATGTGCATTGATTACAGAAAATTAAATGATGCCAATAGAAAAAATCATTTTTCCCTTATATTTCTAGACCAAATTCTCGAAAGAGTAGCTGGACATCTATACTACTGCTTTCTTGATGGCTACTCTGGCTATTATCAAATCCCTATAGCCTTAGAAGACCAGGAAAAGACCATATTCACATGCCCATTTGGAACATTTGCATTTAGGAGAATGCCCTTTGGACTTTGTAATGCTCTTGTAACATTTCAAAGGTGCATGCTAAGCATTTTTAGTGATATGGTTGAAAATTGTCTAGAGGTTTTTATGGATGATTTAATTGTATTTGGTAATTCTTTTGATACATGTCTTGATAATCTAGAAAATGTTTTGAAAAGGTGCAAAGAAAAAGGACTAGTTTTAAATTGGGAAAAATGTCATTTCATGACCACTTCTGGAATTGTCTTACGCCATATTGTGTCTTAAAAAAGAATCGAAGTTGATAAAGTCAAAGTTGAAGTCATTTCAAAATTACCATCACCAAAGACAATTAGAGAAGTTCGTTCTTTTTTAGGACGTGCAGGATTTTATAGGAGGTCTATAAAAGATTTTAGTGCCTTATCTAGACCAATTTGTAACCTCCTAATAAAAGACACACAATTTGAATGGACTACAGATTGTCAACAAGCTTTTGAAAAGATAATTAGTCTTTTGACATCAGCCCCAATAATACAACCCCCTGATTGGTCTTTACCTTTTGAGCTAATGTGTAATGCTAGTGATTATGTCATTGGCGCTGTTCTGGGTCAAAGAAAGGAAGGTAAGCCCTTTGTCATCTATTATGCAAGTAGAACTTTGAATAGTGCTTAAATGAATTACACTACAACTGAGAAAGAACTACTTGTTGTAATATTTGCATTGGATAAATTTCATTCGTATTTAATTGGTTCATCTACTGTTGTTTATTCTGATCATGCTACTGTGAGATATTTAATGTCAAAATAGGATGCCAAACCAAGGTTGATATGATAGATTTTGCTACTTCAAGAATTTAATTTGACAATCAAGGACAAAAAAGGTGCTGAAAATGTTGTTGCAGATCATCTTTCAAGATTTACAAATGAGTCTTCAATTGAAACAATACCCATCAATGATTCTTTCCCTGATGAATTTTTGTTTTCTATAAACAAAATGCCTTGGTATGCTAATATTGTTAATTATCTTGCAACAGGTGAAATGCCATGTGGCTGGAGTTCCCAAGACAAAAAGAAATTCTTAACAGAAGTGAAAAGCTTTTACTAGGATGAACCATACATGTTCAAGTACTACTCCGATCAAATTTTTCGAAGATGCATACCAGACGATGAGGTAAGTAGGGTCATTCAATTTTGTCATTCTAAAGCATGAGGTGGCCATTTTCTTCAAAAAAGACACGCTGCAAAAATATTGCAGTGTAGATTTTATTGGCCTACATTA
>NW_006262139.1:6173034-6562617 GCF_000493195.1 Citrus x clementina | reverse complement strand
TTTGAGTCATCAATAAAGAATATGAAATTACACATAAGGTTGCTACCCCTTATTACCGTCAAATAAGTGGTCAAGTTAAATTAGCAAATAGGGAGATAAAACAAATTTTAGAAAAGACAGTTAATCCAAACCGTAAAGATTAGTCTCTTCGACTAATTGATACACTTTGGGTATATCGTACTGCTTTTAAAACATCTTTAGAAATGTCACCCTATCGGCTTGTTTATGGAAAATCTTGCCATTTACCATTAGAGCTTGAACATAAATCATTTTGGGCCATTAAAGCTTTTAATTCAAATCTTGATGATGCTGGCAATGTGCGTAAATTGTAAATAAATGAACTTGAGGAATTAAGGAATGATGCATATGAGAATTCTAAAATTATTAATGCAAGAACCAAATTTTTTCATGACAAAAGAATTTTTCGGAAAATATTTGAAATTGGTCAAAAAGTGTTGCTTTATAATTCTCGTCTTCATTTATTTCCAGGGAAGTTAAAGTCAAAGTGGAATAGTCCATTTATTGTAAAAAATGTGTATATATATGGAGTCGTAGAAATTGAGAATCCAAAGGATGGTGTCACATTTAAAGTTAATGGCCAAAGATTGAAACCATATCTGGAATACCAACCACATGAAGCAGATACTGAAATCCATTTGAGTGACCCACAAAAATTTTGATTAAGCCTTTTTATTTTAACGTTTTGTGAATTTGATTTACTGTTACTTTATCGTTTGAATTATTTGATTTTTTTTCTTTTTCCTTTTCCCTATGTCTTGAATGGAGTGCATAGCATTGTTTTAATTGTGTTGTTTGACAATTGTGATTTAGCTCACCAAATTTTTATACTTGTCATGAGTACCTTCATAAGAAATTTCATTTTCGATCATCTTAAAACACTTTTTCATGTAAAATTTCACTTGAGGAAATTGCTCCATTTTGTAAATTACATCCCATTTGGGATCTGTAACCACCAGAGTTAGTATCTCACTTGAAAGATCTAGAAAGACAACTCAAGGAAATAGAGGATGGTATTTATAATCTGCAATTGGAACTAAATTCAATAAAAGGACGAAGGTGAGTTATATTCCTTGTGTGTTTTTGTTTTATTTTGTTGTTCTTCTTCACTTTTGATTTGATTTTGCAGATTTGATTCGATTTTGTAGATTTGATTCGTTTTGTTTTTATTCGCTCTCCCATATAAATGGCCGATAACAGTACTCCGTGACTTTTTAAGTCGGTATTCTCAGTTTCCCACAATAACTGAAACCTCAATGTCAAGCATGGAAGAAATACAATAAAATTTGCATCAACATTTTCCTTCTCTCCCTCAAAATGCTCTTAAGAAGATTTACAAAGCTCATTGTGAACGACTGCGTTTGTTAATTGAAGCAAAGGTCTGATTGTCAGGTGAGTTTTCTGATCCATTCATTTCCTACATGCCTGGCTTTGGTAAAGGTACATTTGCTAAGAAAAGAAGAGCTAAGCGACTTGGCTCTGAATGTTCTCACTGTGTAAGACTTGCTTGCAAAAATCCACGTTGTAAAGCTTTAGGAATGGTTTCTGTAAATCGTGAAGATAAAATCAAATTCGTTATGGATGGCATGAGTAAAGAATCGTTGGATGATATCTTACGATCTCTTGAGACACATCCGAGCGGATATGTTCAACGTGAAATTCAAAATTTGTGGAAGCTGTTCCAAAACGAAAGTGCACAGTTTAGTCTTGGGAATTTGACTCTAAAAGATCCTGTTTGCCAGTTTATAAGAAAACTGGATAGAAAGCCTATCCTCGACCCATAAAAGTGTTCAAGCTGTTATTGGACGTAAAATCAGAGGAAGATGTGAGCCACAATCACAACTACCAATAAATATCCTTTTATTTTACCGTTCCTTTATCTTTTGCATTATTATTATTATTGTGTGTTTTTCTTCTTTATTTTATCTAATCACTGTTTGTTTTTTCTTTTCACTGTTTGCCTTTGAATTATTAAGCTAAAAACTTCACGCGTCATTTGACAAACACACCACCCCATTTACAGATGTATATCATTATGTCCGTCGCCAAGATCCTTAAATAGGAACTTCTTTTCAAGCACTCACAAATTGTTTCTTTTTAGAATTGTTCTAATGGCAGCAACTTCAAGCAGTCAACTTAAAAATATTTGTGTGCTTTCTGGATTTCGTTATGGAAAGTATAAGGAGTTCGTTCAGGCAGCCATAGATCTTGGTCGTGCTATAGTAGAGAGGAAACTACATCTTATATATGGAGGAGGTGACCGAGGGTTATCAAAGCTTGTCTCTGAAGCTGCTTTCGTTCGAGGAAGCCAAGTGCTAGGCATCATTCCAAAAGCCTTAAAACCTTTAGGATGTCTACCTGACTCACCAACTAGAGAAGAGTTAGTTATCTTAGGTATGCAAGAAAGAATATCTGAAATGTTAAATCACGCTGACGCTTTCATTTTCTTACCAGGAGACCTTACAACTTTGGAGGCGCTAATTACATTTGCTTCTTAGGCCCATTTGAATATCCATAAAAAACTCATCAGTTTGTTAAATGTTAATAACTTTTATGATAGCTTGATAACATTTCTTAATCATGTAATAAAAAATTACTTTATTCAATCCTCAGGGAAAAAACTCTTTATTTGTGCTCCTACTGCTAATGAGTTACTTGATCTTTTGCAAACTTACAAACCAGAGCCAGATCCTATGACTTTGGCATTGGATTGGGCAACTGATGACAATGGCAATAACTCTCATAAAAAGTGTAAATTAGATTTAACTTTCCATTTGTAAATATTTCCAACAGTGGCCAGGTGATATCTTCTAAACTCTACTCTTTTCTTTAGACATTGAGGACAATGTCTTTTTCAGGTTGGGGGGAGGGAATAGTTGATAATTGTGGAATGTCTCAGTCATAGTGATGTTTTTACTAATTTTTGTTGTAAAGACTAACTTTGGATAAAAGTTTAAGTTGAAGATGGCAGAATATAGAATGTAGTGTCTCTAGAAACGCATCTTCTTAATTTTTGTGTTTTCTTCCAAAAAAAAATGTTTCTAACTTTTTGTTTTCGGTCTTTTTCTCTTAATTATCTCCCTTAAGTTTCTGCAATTAGTCCTAATTTTTTAGTGTTTTCTTAAAAAACAAATTATTTTCTTTTACGGTGTGATCTTTTAACATTGGATAACATCATGATTTTTAAATTTTGGTGTTCGTATTATCTTTGGCCTTGAGTTATGTTACACTATGTTTTTCCCTTTGCATGTTGAAACGTAAATTGAGAAATTGAATGAGTGAAATTGATTAAGCCATTTGGAGGAATATACATGTTATGAAAAGACCACGCGAGTTTTTGAGCCTATTATCCTTGGAGAGTAACCTTGTTTGCCTATACAGTTTCACAATTTATTGTACAAGATCTCAATATTATTTAAAAAAAAATTTGTGCAGTTGCATCTAAAAGTCCATTGAACTAGTGGATATGAAAGATTATATAGAACTCTAAAAGATGACAGAAGGCCATCTTTGATCCGTTTGAGCCTTTCTAGCCAACCCTATTATAAAGAATCCATAGTTAACCCCTTTGAGCCTTTGAAAAATTTTTTTTTTCTTTTTTAACCTATCATATTTTCCTACTCCAATGAGGAGTATCACCTTATATTTTATGTTTTCCATCACACAATTATATTTAAAAATAGGGATGATTATGTATTCCTAATAATGGTGCTATAAAAAAAAAGATGATATGTATATATCAATTAATAAAAAAAAGGAGAAAAAAATCCAAGCAAAAAGAAAAAAAAGCACCTTATAATCTCCAAAAAGTCCCATATTTTTCAAACATATATTTTAATAAATTCCCATTTTGCCCCTAGTTCAATTATGAGTAGCTAATTTTCTTTTAAGCTTGGGTTGAAGGTGAAGTCTCAACATATGCCATGGGCTTTATTTGGTAAATTTATTTTCTCTTCCCCTCTAATTTTTGTGGATGTTTTGACTTTTCGTCGACAAATAATAATAATCTTGCCTAGATACCGCTCTGGTTTCACTGGTTCCCTAGTACAAGGTTATTATTATTTGGCACGATAAGCCCTTAGCACCATATTGATTAGAATGTGGTTCATGAGGTATGGATTCTCCCCTCATGATTTAATTGGCACTAATACGGAATATTTAGCCTATGGTGCATGTCGATGCGGATCCAGATACCCAAGCGCTTCAATTATAATAGTTTCCAATTTGATTTAATTCCGCCATTTCAATTTAAATTCTAAGATAGTCTAAATCACTTTCACCACAAATCCAATCACCCTCATAGAAAATTAATTCTACATATAATTAAAATTTACCTCCTCGTGGGATCAACACTCGTCACCATTGATCTATTCTACAATATATTTGTGCACTTGCGAGTTCAATAAAATTTGCACAACAGCAATAGCCTCCACTAGTGGTGGATTTCAAGCAGCCAAGCCGCAACCACCACGTCGTGGCATATAGGATACAAGCTATGGCCACCATGCCACGACAACCTGAGGAGGAGCGGTGGCCATCAAGAGTAGAAAAAAAAAAAAAAGAGGAGGCAGTATTGTGATTTCAAACTTGACAAGGACTAAGGATAGGTTGCGCCAACATGCCCACCGTAGTCACCACAACGCTACAACTTGGGATAAAGAAATGACCATGGAAAGAAGAAAAATGAAATAGGTTTAGGAAAATGGGTTTAGGGTTGGTTTAGGATCTGGGTTGGGTTAAATTGACCTAGTCCAGCTCTGACCGAGTCAATAACTGAATATTGATTGGTCAACTATTGACCATTGACTTTGACCTTGACTAATTTTTTAAGGGCAATTTTGGTGTAATTTTAAATTCAAATATTGGTATATTTATGTATATTTTGAGATGAATTAGTTGAAACAATATGTCACCAAAGTAACCTCTCTTGTGGAAATCAATTTATTTTAGCATATAAAATGTTATCTATATGTAATTTGTGTGAATATCATCAACACAAAGGAAGTCCATATTTGACAAAATTGTGTCTACAACAGTGGTAATAAATTCATGATGATTATTTAGTTTTACATGTGAACAATAAATCAACCCAAAGGAAGATTATTGTTTGACATGTTCAAATTATCAATATTTGATCACTACACTAAGATATTACTTACAAGTTAATATTTTGTTCAAAGATAAAATATTAATGAAGTGTCCCATATCTTGAGATAGGGTTTGCCTTTATTTAAATTTGTATTTGTTTCACGACTTATATGAGCTACTTATATGAGTTTATTTGTTTATTTGTTATTCTCTGCTTCAATTATGACTCTAGTTAATATTACTATTAACATCAATTCTATTCCTATGCTAAATGGCTTTAATTTTAGGTCATGGTAACAGAACCTTTTAATATTTCTCGCAATCATGCATCTCGACCTTGCGTTAAGAGTTGATTATCCCCCATTTTTTATGGATGAGAGTACTTCTGATGACAAGAAGGATTTGGAATGCTGGAAGAAATCAAATTGGAATTGTATGACGATTATGAATTTGATTGAAAATTTATAATCTGCAAAATTGTGGATCGGATATGGATTGATGTCCAATCCGTAAAATCCAATCCGCGAACACCCTTACCTAATACACAAGGTCAGATCTAAAAACTTAAATTATTGGAGGTAAAATTATAATTAAAAATAAAAAAAATTTATAAAATTGATCCTAATATTAAATTTTTTTCATAAATTTATCCCACTCACACAAAAGTTTATGAAAAGCTAATATAAAAATAAAGAATTTTTTATTAAGTGGGTCAATTGACCACATTAGCTTCTATATGCATCTGCCCCTGCCTATATGTATCTCCATCAGGACACCTAACAATATATTTTATTCACACCTTCAATAGTGACTGCTGGATATAATACAGGGCTGAGATTCATTTAGTTCAAAAGCGGGCAGCCGAACATTTTGACAATTTAAATAATATTATTTTATTATTAATAGAACTCTACTTGCCTATTATGACTATTAAAAAATAACATTATTTAATAAGTAGTCATATTTTCAATCTATGATTTAACACAATTTTTCAGTGTTGTTGCGGCTTTCTCAAGTATTCTTTTATTGCTACAATTAGAAAATAGAACTGCGTTTCACGCGGCTTTGAAAAAAGAATTTAATATTATCATTTTTTCTTACTTTACACTTGATGAAACTGATAAAAAATATGAATTGATTTTTTTTTAAGATGAGGCAGCCTTATAAAAAACAAAAAAAGATATTAGCCAGCAATACAAATAAAAAAGCAATGCAAGATAAAGAATAAAATGAGAAAATATATTATAGAATGATTTTATTCATTTTAATTGTGTGTGTACAAAACAAAAAGATGAGCTCTCCTTTTATAATTACATAATCACTCTATGAAATTAATGAAAAATTATGGATCATAATTCCTTGTGAGATAGTGGGAGTTATAGGGAAGCTAAAGGTTGCTAATGGGAGATAGTGGGTAAACTAAGAGATATATGTTATGAACATCCACATTTATTTTAATAAATGTATAACACTCCCCCTTGTATGTTCATTACAAAGAATATACCTCATTAAAATCTTTACATAATTATTATTGTGTAATAACAATTAAATTAATTATGAGAAGATGAAAAGGCAAATTTAAAAGAAAATTTCTCTATTTATTAGATAATAGAAAATATAAAAAAAATGAGAAATAGTGATGTCACATCACCTCTTGTAGTTTCAGCTTTATATATATATATATATATATATATATATATATATATATATATATAATGAACAGAGGTAATGAACAGAGGTAACACTCACCACACAGACTGGCCTATCTAAAGCCAACACTGTTATTCCAAAACCAATCCAATGGAAAGACGTCAATCTTCCAGACGAATGGATTCTTGAAGGAGCCACTGCTCCAGTAATTCCAAAACAACTTGAGCCAAATACAAAGTTGCAGAATATGACTCAGTATTCAGATGGTAAAGTCAAATACTTGATTAAAATCACTTTAATCTTTTCTAAAGATTTTGAAATTGACAAGGGGAGGATAGTGTAATATAGGATAGAGATTTTGTGTTTAAAGGCTTATATTTTTGTTGAATATTGTTTGTGTGGTGAGTGTTACCTCTGGGTGCCTCGGTAATTTTTGGTCGTAAGTCCCGATTTGGTTGAAGGACAGTAAAACTAATTCTTAGCCTTGAATTGTAGCCATACCGACAGGACTAAAACTTAGATATAGGTCCTAACCCATGGATTCTCTACTCTGTAGAGCATCATCCTTTTCTAGCTCTTCCTCTGGAAGAACTAGTGATTCGAAGAATGTTGTGAATTCTGAAGAATTTGTAATTGAAGACTTTAATAAAGCAATTGATAATTGGAAATTACCAAAGGTTAATAAAGAAATGATTTATAAAACAAAAAAGCTTGATTTTTTAAAGAATGATTATGTTATAAAGACTGAAGAACGTGACATAACCCTTTCAAAGCCTTTTGAAACAATTCATTTGTTTTCAGAACAATCTTTAAAGAAATTAAGAGATAAAAATTTTAATTATATTCACATCGGCTTAATACAAGTCGGCATAAAACCCCTTACTAAAGAAGGACTTAATACTTCCATACTTGCTGTCCTAAGAGATGGGCGATTCATCTCTTTTGATGATTCTTTACTAAATAGTATAGAATCAAGTCTTTGTAAAGGACCCATTTCATTTAATTGTTATCCAAACATAACGATTTTCTTAAAAGACAAGAACATTTTAAAAAGCATGATTTTACAAATCAAAACCCACAATTATGATATGATTGAGGGATCTATTCCAGTAGCCTTAATTTATAAAATTTCTTACAAAGCCATGATTTCTGCGTTTAGCACGCAACATAAATTCCAGTCAAAAAGAGATGAGACTCTTCTCTTACAGACTAACCTATCTAAAGCCAATACTGTTATTCCAAAATCAATCCAATGGAAAGACGTCAATCTTCCAGACGAATGGATTCTTGAAGGAGCCACTGCTCCAGTAATACCAAAACAACTTGAGCCAAATACAGATTTGCAAAATGTGACTCAGTATTCAGATGGTAAAGTCAAATTATCCTTTCGGAGATCTACATCATCCAGATTCCTTGATAAAGATTCATGTTCAAGCATTCCTTCATTGGAAAGAAAATTTTCAAAAATACCTTCTATTATAAATCTCCCTTTCCAATCTGTAAAGAGTCAACCTAGGTTTTCCACTTCAAATATACCTAGTTCCTCTATTCACTCTGTTGACTATACCACTAGTGTTCCGCACTCAATCTACACTAGCAGTCAACATGAACAAAGACAAGAAGAGAATGAACCTTCTCCTCCAACTTCTCCTATATTTTCTGCTGTCACAGAAAATGTGATAAATGTTATTGAAAAAGATTTTGAACTGGATAAAACTCTCCTCCATAATGATTTCTATTCAGCTAATAATAAAGAAAAAAGACTCTGATTTTTTAAACATTTTCTAAATCAAAGAAAAGAAATTCAAGAGACATATTATGAATTTGTAAATTCATATAAAATTCATATATTGTTTTTTGATTGGTTTGAGATATATTCTTCGAATAACAACATTTCTTATCCTTTTAAAGAATCAAACCCTATTACTGTTAGGAAGAAAATCCCTGAGTGGAATCTTTCTGATAGCAATAGAGTCATAGAATCTGAGCATCCACCTCTTAGGAGTTTAGCTATAAACCACGGTGAACCTCCTGTTGAGATTAGAGCCTCACCTTATAAAATCCCTAAACCAAATGATTCTGATGCGAATTTAAGTAGTATTATTCAACAGAATAATTTCTGTAATACTAACTTAAATACAATAGGAAAACAGTTGACTAGGATAGAAAGTCAATTCCAAAGGTCAACCATAGCTGTTTCTCCTATTAGCGCAAAATCGGATTCTGATAAAAAGCTTAAGGAACTTATTTTCAAACCTTTTCAGGTTTTGAAAACTAGCTAAAAGCTTGTTCAAAAGTCAAAATCGGATTTTGCTAAAGCCATTAGAGACCAATTAAACAGAATAGAAGCTTCTTCTTCTTCTTTTAAGGTCCAGATAGCCCCAGATAGTGTCCAATCTAGCAAGATTGGTGTACTAGAACATGACAATGTTTCTATAGCCTCTTCAGATATAGAAGCATTTAAAGATGAACCATCTGCTCCTAAAGCCAACAAAATCCATTGGGATTTAGCCTTACCTACTGTCAAGACTCCACCAGATCTAGTTATAGATAATTGACCGAGTGCTTTAAATCAATCGCGATTTAATGCATCTTCTGTCTATGAGTGGAATATTGATGGTATGTCTGAATACAACATCTTAGGATTATTGCAACAGATAACCATGGCAGCTAATGCCTATAAAATACAGGCGGGAACTTCTGATAGAGACATAGCAAAAATTCGCATTGCTGGTTTTACTGGTCAACTTGGAAGGAGAAATTCCTTGCAGGTTTACCGACCTTACTAGGAGAAAAGGTTAGGAATTCCATTAAAGCCCTGTATGACAACCGTATTCCTTATGATGAGCTTACCTATGGTGAACTTGTTAGTTTTGTCAACAAAGAAGGTTTAAAGATTTGTCAAGATTTGAAGGTACAGAAACGACTAAAATGGGAGCTTAGGAAATCTAAGCAAGAATTAGGTAGTTTCTGTAAACAATTCAATTATGACCCCTTTAAAACTTCTACTTCTAAGGATTGTAATGATAAGTGTTCTTCGAAACCTTACAAAAAATATTACAATTCAAAAAGTCATAGGAAACCCTTTCAAGATTTTAGAGAACTTTCTTATAAGAAACCCTCGAAGCCTTATAAGAAGCCCAACTTCTCTAAAAAGAAAGAGTTTAGAGCCAAACCAAAAACCCCTTTTAACTACAAAGAAGCCACATGTTATAAATGTGGAAAGAAAGGCCATACTGCAAAATTCTGTCGTATAAGCAGAAAGCTCCATGAGCTTGGCCTAGACAAAGAGATATTTTCTAAAATTGCCCCTTTACTTATAGAGTTCTCTGACTTTGAGTCTTCCATGACGGGAGATAGTGAGCCTCTACAGATTGATGAGTTAATTGACTCAAATACATCTGTATCCAGTGATAGTGATTCTGATACAGAATCTTATTTAAAGAAAATCAACGTTTTGACTAAAGAACAAGAAACTTTTCTTGAACTTGTAAAATATATTTATGATCCTACTCTCCAAAGAGAGTATCTTGATAAGCTTCTAAAAACCTTAGATGTTAGCAAAGCAGAAACTTCAACTTCTAAAGCCCCAATTATAAAAAAAAATACATATGACCTTACTGAAATTTTGGATAAAAAGAAAACAAAGAAAACAATGACTCCTAATCACTACTAGAAAAATGGTCTTTACTGACTTTAGAATATTGTCAGAAATTACTTTCACTGACACTTGTTAATTGTGTCAGTAATCTGAGAGTCAGAAAAATAGTGACACTTGTAAGTGGTGTCAGTGATTACTATTACTACACTATCACCGATATTATGACACCATAATGTTAGTAGTTATTGATATTTTATTAGTGTCTATGATTACTGTTACCATGGTATCACTAGTTAATTTATTTTTAAAAAACTAAAAAATTGAATTGGATCATTGCCTATTGATTTATTGGTAAAATTAAAAGCACCACAAAATAACAAAAAGAAATTAATTTATATCACAAAATCTTTCATTTCACATTTAAATATTATTAGTATATATTACAAATTCAACTTCAATAGCCAAAATATGAGATATCCTACTCTCATAACTAAATAATCCAAATTCAATACATAAAAATTTCTACCATCCAATCAAATGCCTACTACTTGTGGCTAAATTTAATAAATCTAGAAACTAAATTGAGAATGATGACTGTCTTTCACTCTTTGAATATGAGTAGTATAATGGCGTTATCACAGCAGCAGCTTCTCCGTTCAATAGACTGTATGGGTTAGGATACAAGTGAAGTTGAGGAATAAACACTTCAAACACATTGAGCAAATATGCATACATGGAAAAGGGAGAAAAAATTAGCTGCCAATTCCCAACCATTAGAGAAACAATGGTTAATATAAATAAATATATTTTGTTCTAAAGAAAAAATATTCATACACTATTTATAAGTAAACTCAGTTATTTCAAAGAAAAATTAGTGAACAAGGAAGTTGTAGTTTATTTCCTTAAAAATACCAGAGAAATACAGTTTATTCAACTACAGATATAAATAAGAAAAAAGGGAGTTAATGATTATTCTCTTTTGGTAAGGTTATTTATAATAAGTTAATGACTCTAAATAGAGTAAGAACGATAACTAGGTAAAAATACAATTACTTGTTGAAAATTGTTCACTAGATTCCCAGTAACTACATCATAATGTTGAGCAATTAATTACTAAGGCATCAGCCAAGTAGTTAGTGTAGGGACTGACTTCATTCATTCCCTTAAAGAAATCCAATAACCTTGCTGCCTCCTTATTTATATACATACTTCCAATGTTTAATTATTTTGCTGCAGAGAAAGAAAGTTAATAGAAATGACAAACTAATAGCGCTTTTGCAATTTTCAGATAATCACACAAAGCATTTCTTTTATAAATTAACCGTCTACTTGATCGATTAAGCACATTCTTGTTAATTTCCTTAAACTCCTCTATTTTATTTAATAACTTAATTTCAACCTTCATCACTAGGAAAAAAATTTTAAAAAATTAAAAAAAAAACACTTTCGTAGTGGTGAAGGAGATGGCTAAATATATGCGCAACAGAAAAAGAAAAATCCTCACCGTGTTGGAATTGCTGTAGCCTGTACAAAGGTGTAAGCGTGCGTAACCTTCACATTTTCTTAATTGACATATCACTCCTGCGGTAAAAATATAGAGTTCTTGAAATAATAATAATAATAATTTTAAAGATTATACAAATAAAATTTTCCAAGATGAAGTCGCCATTTCTGCATATAGCTTCGGGTGACCAACAAGGAACTGGAATTTAGAATTTTGCAGTTTGAATAATTTTAGCATATATAAACAACTGGAGTAATAAATTATTATATGTATATATTTAAGGATCCTATTGGAAAACTATGTCAAGCTCAAATCTCTGTATTTCTCAAGGAACAGCCAGGAGAGTATAGATTGGTAGGAATATGGTAAATTCAATAAGTAAGGGGGTTTGGGTACTATTTCTCAGTAGAATCACTTGAACTACGTGTATATATACATATATATTTGCACATTTTGTGAAGCTGGGCGCTCTCCTTTGATTTATGCCTTGATGGAAAGCGAATAAAGAAAGAAAGACCGAACTTGGTTTTCTATTTTTGTGGAAAACTAAGAAGACCAAAAATCATCAGAAGCAAGGTTCGGTTGGTTAGAAAAGGAACATGTGAATCCAAATTAGAAAAACCACCAAATGACGGGCACATAAGTGACACTTACCAATTTGATATAATGGCCATGTTTATTCTTGAATGGTTTTGATGGCAATGTTGAGAACCTATGTAAGTCTGCACCATTCACATTGAAAAGAACCTGTGTAAGTTTGCACCATTCCCTATGTAATTATTCGACAATTTTTTTTTATTTTTTATTTTTAATTGACAAGTACATTATTTTAGTTTCTCATCCAATGGAAGCTAGCTGCAGTATAATTTATACAACCCAGTACTAAAAAATTACTGCAGCCAATCTAAGAAGTACAGGTTAAGTCCAAGCATGCATCATCACTTAAGCTAGAATAACATCTCACATTATTTTGATCATAATTCGAGCACATAAATCCAAAGAAAAATCTGACAAATGAAGATTATACGAAAGCTATATATTATAAGTGGAGCATTTCATGTCTAGCCTATAGCACAAACATTTTATATGACAGCAGTTTGAAATTCCATAAATATCACTAAATTCTATTTTTAGTGTAAAAAATGTTTAATGTCGTTCATCAGCAAAATAAAGTTATCCTTATAGTGAAGATCACCCTAAACACAATATTTTCCAACGTAGATATAATAAAGGCTATTTGGTGCCAATAAAAGAAAAGAAAGTAGCAGAGAAAAAAGCACAATAAAAGCTAAATTTTTATCTTTTTGTTTCTTCCAAGTAGCCAAAGAAATAATACCTTTTAGTTTCTTCCAAGTAGTCAAAGAAACATAGAAGCTCTTCTTCAAATCACTTATTTAAACCTAAAAGAACAATTAAAACAAAAAAAAAACTCAAGATCTAATGATAATAAGAGAGACCCGAAATCATAAAATAAGAAAAGAAACAAGAAGTTAGGATTTTGAAGGCAAATGGTGAACATGTGCCACCGGTTTAACAGGATCATGGCTGAGCACTTTTTGACAATTTTTTTTTTAGCCAATGATAAATAAACATCAATTCAAGAAAACTCTGATTGTAAAACTTTAAAGCAAACAATTGTCCCCAAATAGCAACATACTAGTCCTGCAGCAATAAAAAACAGAAAAGTCTGTAACAAACAAAGCTATACTATAAAGTCGACCAAAATGCCTTTCATTCTAATGCTCTCCTCTCCATGCAGCCATAAGTAGCTTAAGGCTCAACTTGATCAACTTCTGTGATGACTGCCTTGCTGATGGGCTTTGCCGTCAAAAGATTTGTGTACTCTTGGTATGGAGATTTCACAAAGCGAGTCTCCCTCCAGAAGTCAGGTGTAAGGAAGCCATATGTCTTCAACAAACACTCAAAGGTTGCCTTGACAAAGTTTCCAAGAGTCTTGGTCGACCCACGAGAAGATGTGAAAACATCGTCAATACCAACAAACTGCAGCACTTTCTTTGGAACCCTAGCCGCCACAATTTCGGCACCACGTGGGGCCGGAACCATCCTCACGGTGGCACTGCCACACTTACCGGTCACCTTACACGGCACGGTGTGTGGCCTCCCGATCTTGTTACCCCAGTAACCCCTTCTCACCGGAATCACCGACAGCTTCGCCAATATGATAGCGCCACGGATGGCAGTGGCAACCTCTTTGGAGCACTTAACGCCAAGACCCACGTGGCCGTCCGTGTCACCGACGACGACGAAGGCCTTAAACCTCGTCCTTCAATTTGTGGTCGATAAGCGTGTCGATGATTTGATACTCCTTGATTGGGAGCGAGTGGAGGTAGATTTGCTCGAGGCTCCTGATCTTGCCTTCTCTCACTAGACGGTCGAGTTTCGTGACTAGGACCCACTTCTCTTCTTCCTCTCTGTGTCTAGCGTGGCGACGGTCACGTGGGCCTCCACGGTCACCGCGGCCACCAGGCCCGAAGCCGCATCCAAATGCACCACGCTCACCCACTTTTTGACAATTTGGATGTTAGGGATTTTTCAGATCTGGGAAGCTTAAGAGGGAAAGAATACTTTGGTAGAGGGAGTTGAAAAGTTGTATTTTGGATAAGATAAGACTTGTTCATTTGTTTTGTTTTTATCCACTCAAAAAATACAACTTTAAAAAAATTAAAAATAATTCGTAGCCTAGTGGTCTTTTGATTCAATGTAGAAGCTCTAGGTTTAAGAGGTCTTGGGTTCGAATTCGGACTAAAACAAAATTAAAATGATAATTTTTAATTGCTGATACCTAAACGTCATTGATCGCTATTACTAAAGCTATTGATACTTCAGTATTAGTAATTAGTGATACATATCTGTTAAACGCGGAAAATTATCCAAATATATGTATATACTGATACTTTTAAATAAAGTGTCAGAACACAAGTATCAGTAAAGACCATTTTTCTAGTAGTGAATATCCAAGACTTTCAGAAAGAGATTAAAGAAATCAAACTTGAAATTAAAGAATTAAAAGAGAAGCAGAAAAATGACTCAGAAACAATCCAGCTATTATTGCAAAAACAATTGGAAGACAATTCTGATAAAGAATCAAACTCTGGTGAAGAAAATGGGCAACAACTTGAAAACATTGAATCTATCCCCAATGATTTTCTTTTTGTTTTAAAACAAATCACTACCAGAAAATACATGATTAAAATCACTTTAATTTTTTCTAAAGATTTTGAAATTGACACCATTGCCCTCCTTGACACTGGTGCCGATTTAAATTGCATTAAAGAGGATATCGTCCCTAAAAAATTTCATGAAAAGACAAAGGAAAGACTGTCAGCCGCCAATAATTCAAAACTAAAAATTAAATCAAAAGTTGATGCCTCAGTGCATAACAATAGCTTTGAATTCAGAACTTCCTTTCTTCTTACAAATGACATACACCATACTGTCATTTTAGGAACTCCGTTTATAAATCTTATCACCGCATATACTGTCAATTATGATAGTATATCTTTTAAAGCAAAAAACCAAAAACTTGTTTTCCCTTTTATTGAGAAACCAAAAACAAGAAACTTAAATATTGTTAAAGCTTGTTCTGTTTACCAAAACCAAATCAATGCCATACTTAAATCTAAACAAAATAACTTGCTTTGTTTAAAAAATGATTTAAGTTTACAAAGAATTGAAAGCCAATTACAAAAGGACTTTATACAAAGAAAAATCTCTGAATTTAAAGATCTCATTGAAAAAGAAATATGCGCTGATTTACCATCTGCTTTTTGGAACAGAAAACAACATTTGGTAGATTTGCCCTATGAAAATTCTTTTGATGAAAAACAAATACCCACTAAAGCTCGTCCAATCCAAATGAACATGGAATTGGAACAACACTATAAAAATGAGATAAAAGATTTAAAAACTAAAGGACTCATTGTAAAATCTAGATCCCCGTGGTCTTGTGCCGCTTTTTATGTAAATAAAAATTCCGAAATAGAAAAAGGAACACCAAGACTTGTAATAAATTACAAACCCTTAAATAAAGCATTAAAATGGATTAGATATCCCATACCTAATAAAAAAGATTTGCTCCAGAAATTGTGTTTTGCCTTTATTTTTTCAAAATTTGACATGAAATCTGGTTTTTGGAAAATTCAAATTCACCCTAAAGACCGTTATAAAACTGCCTTTACTGTTCCTTTTGGATAGTATGAATGGACTGTAATGCCATTTGGACTAAAGAATGCACCCTCAGAATTTCAAAAAATCATAAATGATATTTATAATCCTTTTTCTGAGTTTTGCATTGTTTATATAGACGATGTGTTGATTTTTTCTCAAACAATTGATCAGCATTTCAAACATTTAAAAACCTTTTACCTTGCCACTAGAAAGGCTGGCCTAGCCATTTCTAGTTCTAAAGTCTCATTGTTTCAAACAAAAGTCAGATTCCTTGGTCACTATATTTCGAAAGGAACTATTACGCCTATTGAGCGATCACTTTTATTTGCTGATAAATTTCCTGATAAAATTCTTGATAAAACACAACTACAAAGGTTTTTAGGTAGTTTAAATTATGTTCTTGATTTCTGTCCTAACATCAATAGGATGTCTAAACCACTGCATGATAGGTTAAAAAAGAATCTTGTTGCTTGGACAGATGAACATACTAAAGCTGTTAGACTAATAAAGAATTCTGTTAAAAACATTCCATGTTTATTTCTTGCAAATCCTGCATTACCTAAAATTGTTGAAACATATGCATCAGATTTAGGTTATGGAGGCATATTAAAACAAAAGGAAGATAATAAAGAACAAATAGTACAATATGTTTCAGCTCACTGGAATGATTGTCAGAAAAACTATTCTACTATCAAAAAAGAAATTCTTTCTATTATTCTGTGCATTTCGAAATTTCAAAGCGATCTGTTAAATCAAAAATTTTTGCTTAGGATTGATTGCAAAGCTGCAAAACATGTTTTAGAAAAAGATGTTCAAAACATTGCATCGAAACAGATTTTTGCACAATGGCAAGCCATTTTGAACGTTTTTTATTTTGATATTGAGTTTATTAAAGGAGATACAAATTCTCTCCCTGATTTTCTAACCAGGGAATTCCTTCAAAACAGATAAATGCCGCCCAAAAGGAACAACAAAGGGAAAGGGATCCTCAAAGACCCTGTGTCCCAGACACCTTCTAAAGCCTCCCAATCTTCCCCTCCTAAAAAAAAATTACTTTCTTCAGCCATGCCAATCAAATCATGGATCGATATGATTGAAGACGAAGAAGCCAAATCTAAAGCCATCGCCTCTCAAGAGCAGGTAAATGGATGGATGAAATCCATTTCTAAATCCCCTGAACTTATGCTTGTATTACAAAGCTTTTCTCAAAGTCAGATTTCCCCTAAAGAAGAAAAATCCATTTCTAAAGAAATTTCTAAAGCCTCTTCACAAAATGTAGTTCTTTCTGGAGAAAGTTCATCATCCCAAATTATTCTTTCCCAAACAAAGCTTTCAAAGAAAACTTCGGATTGGTATGATAAAGCCTATTTTCAAAATGTTTTATCCATGGAAGATGGTTTTTACCACACTGATCCTTTTCAAGCAATTTCAAATATTTTTCCTAAGGGATGGTTTTTCAAACCTTGGGACTTAACAAAGCCCCAGTGTTATTATCAAAGCATTTTGGAGTCTACTGAGTCTGTAAAATTTAAACATTTCTTCCTTAGTGAAGCCCATACAGAACCAGCCTACTCCACTGCCATTATCCTAAAGGTTTTGAGCCCAAAACAATGGGGAGACCAACTTCATAAACTAAAACCCTTCCCCGCCAATTTTCAAATGCGTTTGCCACACTGTCTGTCCTATTCTTACTAGGACTATCAACAGGCCTGGTTTAACACATTTTTTATCCAAAATCCAAAGAAAACCCATTCTTGGTTATTTTTCTTCAACTCAAAAATAACCATCCAAAGCCTTCCAAAATGGTTCCAGCAGTGGTGGAATTATTTCGGCCCATGTCCTGAAATCCTCACCCAAAATGCCATCTAGTGCCTAAATCTTTTTAAAACCCATTATGTACCTACAGAATCTGAGAAACGATTTCCTCCTTTTCTCTACTTCTGTACAAATTTCTTTCTTCCCTGGGTATGGATGTGGAACTTCCGATACCATCCACAAGATGCCCAACTAATTTTACAAAGAACCTTCAAAGTAAAATGGTGGTCAAAATTTGATGAACAGTCCAAATTGACTGTTAATATGATCGAAAATTGGCTCTCCTCTAAAAACCTTCTACACCCAACCATCAAAGATATTAAAGCCCAAGGAACCTTCCTTACCCAAAAATCCAAAGCCCAATCTCTATTGGCAAGTGCCGAAACAGAAGAAGAATATTTTAAAGTTATGGAACAGCTGCTTGCATCTAGATCTGAGCCATCTATTGCCAGCTCATCCGACAACGAAAGTGTAGAGCCCTTTATATCCCTTGGTGAAGACAATGAAGACGACTGCTTCGGGATCTTCCCTCCAATAAAGCACTAAAATATTATTTGTAATTATTTGTACTATTTCTTTCTCGTTAAAAAAAAAAAGAGTAAAATTGTTTGTAATTATTATGTCGGGTGGTCCTCTGGACACAAGTGAGAGCGCACATGTCTCTTCACCCAAATATTTTTAAAGCTACAGTTTCGCTACAGTTGTGAAGCTACAGACTCGCTACAGTTGTGAAGCTACAGACTTGCTACAGTTAAAGATCCAGTCTTTGTATTTAAATCGGGAGGAAGACTTAGACTCCTCAGATTTTTAGAATTCTATTTTCTTTCTTCCTTCTTCTCCTTCTCTCTCTCTCTCTGGGAATCAGGAATCGAAAGACGATAAGGAATTTTCCCGTCTTCAGATTAATTTCCCATTTCTTTTGTAATACTTTCCTTTAAAGAAAAACAAAGCAAGGAAAATCAAATGTAAGATTTGTAATTTCTTTTAAAGTTTGTAATAAATTTAAATTTCTGTATGTTTAAATTTTTGTAATTTAATTTAAAGCATTTTAATTTCCGCAATTTATTTTAAAGCATTTAAATTTCAGTAATTTAAATTATATGCATGCTTTGCAGACTGATCTGTATCAAATCTGCCATATAAATTGCTACATTCCTCAGAAGTAAAGAGACCAGATCTCTGCCTTCTGTTGTACCTTCTCTTCTCCCTCCAACCATTCAGAGTATTATTTCTGGGATCCAGATCTAATACTGTCTATGAGCCTTTAGATCTGTTGCTAGGCTTGATTTTTGCTTGAAGATTGTAAAGAAATTTAAAAGGGTATATCGGCTGGAAAACAGAACGTGCGAGATATTGATCTGTTCTAAGTCAGATCTGGTCTCAAAGGCAGATTAAGTTCTGCATCGATCTGGCCACAACATCACGTACCTATTAAAAATTGGTTATTTATTGCAATATTAAAGTTTTAATTTTAAATTCTGCATAATCACATCCATGCGTATTACTCTTAATAAAATTGTCTCACAATTTACTATATTATTTGAGATGAATTGTTGTGATTTTAAAACCCTGTTTCTAAAGTAATTGTGATAATTAATGAAATTTCTGAATTAGGTATTCAGGGAAGGTGTTTATCAATAAAACATGAGTGAAATTGATCACACCCCTTTAAAACTCATCAAAACCACTTTTACTGAAAATACCCCATTAATACTTAATAGCTTTAAAATGTGCAATTCCCATTTAAATGCCACAAATACCCTCATCTCCTCATTCTACTGTTCGTGGGGTAGTGATGTTTGGATTCCTGAAGTTCCAAAGTTATTAGGCTTTTATTTTATATGTCATCCAGATGTTTTAAGAGAGAAAAAACATTTTAATTTTTGTTGACGTTTTTAAAGTTATATGTCATTTATTGATTTTCTTCTTCTGGTTATTAGATTATTTATTTGTTGAAACTACAAGTCAAAGGAAATAAAATAATCTTTTTCAATTGAAAGAATCTAAAGATAAGAACATGGATGATATCTTGATTCTTGGGTTAACAATGTTGGTAGGTAAGATAAAAATATTTGTGTGGGAATGTATCACCATTTCATTATACTAAAATGTTGGGACCTGTTGATAATCTCATTTTAAAATCTAAGGCCCCGCGACAGGATAAAATACCATTGAACAGTCTACCACTTCATGGTGTAGAGATTGTAGGATAACCCTAAACAAGTGTTTTCGTATGTAAAAATTAAGAAAGATAAATTCTACGAAAGTCAAGAGGAGACTTAGAATTCAAGTAGAATTGCATGTCTTATTATATAGCTTCACTAAATGATTAAAACTTTAATTACAAAATAATTAAAATGGTGTTTTAATAGGACTTTAGAGGGGTGCCAATGGCACCACTCATAAGTCATGAAACAAACACGGTGAGTCTTGTGCCACTTATTAAATCTTTTAAGGAGAAATTTATAAAAATAACCAAAAAAAATTATTTTTGAATTTAACCCTCAAATTTTTTTTTTATCATAACTAGTCAAATGTGTTTTTTTGCCCCAAATTACCCTCATTTCAATCAGCTAACTCTCTTCCTTATCACACTAAAACTTTTGTCTCTTGAACAGCGAACAATGATGCCAATGGTGAATGGCAATGGCATTGGTGAACTAGAATAAAACAGAATCCACCGGAATTTATTCGAATCCAACGGACTCCAACAAATTGAAAAGAGCCTAAACCCTAGGTAAACTAATTTCATCATTTTTTTAATGATTTAAATGAATTTGTTTGGGATTCTAGATGAATATAGGCTATTAGAGGGATATAATGAAACAAAGTTTAGTTAAAACGTGCAAGGAGGTGTTTGATGAAATTCCTCTTAGATAGTTTGCGCTTAGTTTTTGTATAATCAAGTATTAAAATGTGCAACGGGGTGTTTGTTGAGTTATGTGGTGTGTTTTTCTCATATCAAGTGCGACAAAGAGTAAATTTGGTGCAACACGATGGCATGCCATGTTTGTTGCACGCATAACATGCCTACATGCAGTAGAGGCACTGCCGCTTGGTGCACCATGTCGCACCAAATTTTAGTCTTTTTTTGTGTTGTTGTTAATGTTATTAATTTATTAAATGTAATTATTAATATAACAATTTAATTATGTAACTTGTATTAGATACACAATGAAATCTAAAATAGCAAAACATAATCCACCCGAACACATGAATGAACTAAGCATGATGAAGGTACATTATTACAATCACTTCCTTGGGCATATCATGAGTATCTATAAAATAGATACAAGTGTAAAAGCCATCCAGGAAAAACTAACAAAGCGACAGTTGAAACTGTTCAAGCAAGACATATTTGGCAATTTCATGGAGTGTCAAAGCTTTTTATCCAATGGCATATTTGTGCATAATGTATTGCTCAGGCAAGTGGCCCATGGAGAAAGAATTAAAAAAGATTAGTTGTGGTTTCAAATTGGCGAGCATATGGTATGCTTATAACTTTGCTTGTTGCAAGCTTGGATTTTTGAAGCAATCAAAAGGTTGCGGTCAAAGTGAATCATGAAAACTAAAAAGAAGATTCCCCGTATCATGCAATGAAAAACCCATTGCTTCTTTTAAAATAAACTTTACTGAAGTATAATCATATCACTATGACAATTCTCATCATGTAAGTAATAGATATGTTTGTATATATGTAGCTACTTTTCATATTACTAAATACTAGATGATTAGACTAACTTTAGGGTAAGGAAACATTTTAGAAACCATCAAGTTGGATGCAAAGGAGAAAAGCCCAAAAACATTGGAAGATTATGGAGAATTACATGCGATATATCCAAGTTGGGTCCGTAATGTGGGTATCCTTTAGTGCATCATAGCACAATTTAAAATATAATCGAAACTCAAAATCTTTTGGCTTGTTATTTGCTCATGTTCAATGTCACTTTATGCAGCATCAATCTTCTATCAACGCGGCACAACACCACGAGCCTAAATAAGTGCAACAGAATCCCATTGAGGATGAGCTTACTGCAAATGACCATCATGAATTCGCACATGATTTTAATGACTGCTCTAAAAGAGGTTTTTACTTTCTACAAGTGGCTCAAAATCTTGGTTCAGAACTTGAGGAGATGTGGTAACAAATATAAGGATGCATCCATAATTGACCACATCAGAGGTCATATGTAATACAACCTTAACTATTTCATCATTAAATACGTCCATAAGTAGTGAACATACACAATAGATTATGTTACTAGACCTCAAAGTTGTCTTCGTTAGGATTTATATGTAAAATTTCATACACTCTTACAAGAAACTGATCAAACGCACAATCTTTTCAAATAAAAAAAAAGTTGCATTATTGGCATTCACATATTCTATGCGATCATCCGTCAACATCTCCCACCAATGGTCGTAACAAAATTGAAGAACAACTAAGTCCATTAAGCTTGAAAATGATTTAAAAAACAAAAAAGCAAAATTAGACACCACAAAACAGGATAAAGTGAATATATGACATATTTTACATGGATGTCGCACATACTATGATTATGTGCAACAGTACAACAAGTGTCTGTCGCACTTAAATTGAAGCAAATTTTTTGTTCGACCATGTGGTACAATGGCGAAATCGATTTTTGATTTGATTCGTCTCGTCGCAAGTCTTAAAATGATATATTATACCCCCAAAATGAATACAGATAGCCTAAATTATGACTCTAAAAAATATCAAGAAATTTAGCGCGATAGATTGATTTAGTGTGACAAGCAGTGGGACAAGTGCCTGTTGCACATAATCAGTATTGTGTTTATGTGCGATAGGCACCTGTCGCACATAAACACAATGTTGATTTATTGCGATAGTCATCTGTCCCACTGTCTGTCACACTAAATCAGCCTACTTTATTAAATTTAGGTTTTGTTTACTTGGAATTTATATTATTTTCAATTATCTTTTTTATTTTTTATTTCTCAATTCAAATTAAGTACTTTAATAAATTACATTATTTTTATGAATGAAAAATAATGGCATTTACAATAAAACTATAATAGTTTTGAACCTAAACACTAAACTTAATACATAAAAGATTCATATTGTGTAAGAACATATACTAACCTTAAAGTTTTCTCCATTGATGATTATATTCATCTATGTAATACAAGTTTGATGGAATTTGGTGATTTGTTGAAAGTGATGAGGCTTGGTGATTTGTTGAAGTATTAGATTTTTCCTGAATTTTTAAAAGTGGCATTTTGTTCGTAAATTTATTGGAAGCGACGAGGAGTATTTGGTCAAAAAAAGCTAATATTTAGCTAGTTGTGCTACTAAAAAGTTTGGGGCTAAATTTAAAAAACTAAAACATTTTTTGTCCGTCCTCGTAAATTTTCCTCTTTTTGAGAGGTATGTGTAAAAAATAAATAAAAGCCATATTCTCGTCCAGAATTTGTCATTTCACCATGGCCACAACCCTTACATGGCAACCCTTACAATTACAACCCAAAACCACACTCCATATCGGTCGCCGTCGAGCGGCAACCGTCCGGGCCTTCCGACGAAGCGACTTCGACCGGTTCGCACGGCGGATGACCTCCGGTGAGGCCTGGAGGGACGCTTGGCGCACCGCTAATAATGGCTTCGAGCAGTTGGTCTTCGACGCCAAAAAGACAGCCGAGCGTATAGACCGTCAATACTCCGTCTCCCGTCGTCTCAACTCTGCGGCACGTACTGCCGCCGTCCGTGCACGTGAGCTGGATCGGGAGTTTGCAATTAGCGTCCGCTGGCGCTCTTTTAGGATGGATTTTTCCAGAAATTGGCCGAGGGTTTGTGCTTGGCTTTTTAATTATACTTAATTATCTTGAATCCTCTTGGTTATTTAGATTTAATTATTTATTTAGAGCTCTTATATATTTTTTAATTGCTACTTTTGCAGTACAGGAAGCAGCTTAATGATTTTTTAAACACTCCACTAGGAAGAAGTTTTGCTGTGAGTATTACTCAACTATTTTACTTTTAATGGATGCTTCTAAAATGAATTCTTTTCTTAAGATCCTTATTAACATATTTTTCTAGGAAATATTTTATTCTTACGACTTCAAATAGCATTTGCTATAAGCTTGAGTTTCTGCATTTCGGAAATGATGGCTTCTCAACATGGAATTAGATAATATTTGACATCAATTTCTTATATTGGATCCTGCCGTTGCACTAATTAAATGGTTAGCCATATTGAAATGGGCTTGTATTCACTTGAATAGGAGTGCTAGCATTTACTGTTGCATAAATGTAAGCTTTTTTTTTTTATTATTATTTCTCTAGTGATAGCATTATCACATTGTGTCTTCTGATCCCTGCATGTTATCTTTCTTTATAAAGTTTGTTCTTAGCTCACTTTTAATTATGTTACTTGATCTGTTGGTAGACAATTTTCTTCCTCTGGTTTGCATTATCTGGATGGCTGTTTCGCATCTTGATATTAGCTACATGGGTTCTGCCAATTGCCGCACCTCTTCTCATTGGGACAGTGGCCAATAATTTTGTCATTAAGGTATAACCTGTTACCATAATCTTTTGCTTAGAAGTATATTGGTCTGTTCTTAGATTTAATGTTACCTTATTCAATGTGCTCTAGATGGCTTTTTCTGTCCTGACTGTTGGCATTTATTGTCTAATTGGCATGGACGTACTTTTGAATGAATGGTAGGATATACTAACTGTAATTACACAATTCCTTTAACTTTTGTGCTTGTCTTTTATGATCTTTCAGTTGGTGTAGTGTAGGACAATGAAATAGGTAGAAGTAAAATATTTGAATTTCTTGGTGCCTTGGTACGTTTGCTTTCATTTTGTCAATGACATGCATCTTTTGGATCACCCAACTCTCCATTGATGAGTTAACCAATGTTGTTAAATGTTAGGTTGATTCTTTTACTTCATCTAGGAATTCAAAGTATATTTTTGTTTTCAGTGTTATTAATTACATTTGGTATATCAACAATTTAACATGAAAAGGATGCTGAATAGTAACTTCGTTGTTTCTTTTGGGAATTTATTTCTTAGTCATCTTGATTGTTTTCTTTCTTCTTCATTCTCAATGATTATTCTGGGTTACATTTGTGGGATAATTTTTCTTCCCATTACTATACATAACTATTTACAGTTTGAAAGTAGATGAAGTGGTTATTCAGTTTGATTTTCTCAATGCTATTTTGTAGACTTTTGTTCTCCTTTGAAAATAAACTTTTATGTCTCCTTTTGCTTCCTTGTAACCACAAATATGGCTTATGCATCATATATGAATTTGAAAATCCGATGCTAGCCTAAAAATGATGTCATTTAGCATGTGATTTGTTGTTTTTGGATGAAAATGTTAAGAGGACTCTGTTATGGGATGAGAGTTTTGAATGGAGTTGGCGAAGACTCTTCATTGAGGAGTGCAAGGTTCCTTAAGGAAAAGACAAATTTTTTAAGTTATATTAAAGTAGAATCAAATGTCTTGTTGGATTAGTTGCAGAAGTTAGTCGAGGTTTACATGCCAGCTTTCAATCAAATTAAACTTCAGAAACCTTGTTTCTTTAATTCTCTTTATGTTTCTTTTCCATTTCATCGTTATGTTGTACCTGCTTGCTCTGTGACTCTAGCTCCCAATGTTGCTCTTGCACCATGAACTAGAATCAAAGATACCACCACACAAAGCAGTAAAGGATCACAAGTACTTTCTGACATTTCCTTGTCCAAATAAAGGACTATATAGCCTATTTATGGCCCCCAACCTTTGGTCACTTCATTATATATTACTTAATATCAGGAATACATGAACAGATTCATATGGGGTTTAGTGCGATTAAGTAATTATGATTTTCTTTTTTTTAAAAAAAAATTTCTTCCCCATAAATTGCAAAATACAACTCAATTTTGGGTCAGATATATTCAATGCCTATAGGCTTGTCCAATTGTTTACCCAATTTACCTAAAGGCTATTGCCCAGATCAGTTCTAGGCCACCACTCCAATTGCTAGCTAAATAAAAGAGTCTGTCATAAAAAATTAGGTTACTGTGAAGTAGCATTTCAGTAATACATTTGCATAGCCAACTTCATTATATCGTGCAGTTACTCATGTCAGTGTAACAGAATAGGCCAAATTGTCTTCACTTTGATCATTGCTTACTGTAATCTTGGGATCTCCACTGCTCAGCCTAGCGTAACTCATCACAATTTATGATATACTGGGAAAGTGGTGGAATTCACAGGAAGCCATTATATTTTAAAAAATTACAGTTGATTTCTCAAATTTACATTTCAAGATTTACTCAATGTTGCTGGTAAATATCTTTCTTTCTCAAATATAGAAGAGCTCCTTGAGAAATTTCCATGATTATCCATTTATCCTAATCGTTCCAGAAGATATTTTTCTTTACTTTAGTCTTGCTTATGGTGGATCATGATGGTTTTTTCTCTTTTCTTTTTTTGTTGGGGGGGGGGGGGGGGGGGGGGCGCTATCTTTCAATCTTATAGGCTTTCGTAATGTTATAAACTTCAATTTTTGTAATTTTTATTCCCATAACACATAGGTAAGTACTGGGAACAAGGCCGTTTGCACCTGATTTATTCTGATTAATGGTAGCAAATACATTTGTCTCATGATGGTTGGCCTTTTTCCAGTTACATATTTATGCCTTTTAGGATCATTGTTTTTCTTGAATTTTGGATTGAACTACGGAACTGGCAGTATCAATAAAATATACTATCCTTATATCTAATACGCTTTTATCTGCTTTGTACATGAAGTGATTATCTTTCTGATTAAATGATTCTCATATAGTTATTGGAGTGTCCAATTACATGTAGAATGCCTTAATTCTCAAAATGCTAGCAACTGCATATGTTCGCACATGAATTTTTTCACACTGATTTTTACTAGTAAATGTTTTTTTGTTCCTTACATATATTTGCTATTATTGATATAACCTCTTCACCACCCTGCTCTGCTCTATCAGTGGAGCCATGATGGCTTCACCACCCTGCTCTTATCAGTGGAGCCATGGTGGCTTCACCACCAGTCATCTATTGTATGGTCTGATGTGAGCATGAATAATTGGCTAGAAGTATAATTTGGTTCGTAGCTGTGCCCAGCTTGTAGTCGTAAGATGCTAAAATAATTGCATTGTCTATCAACATTTATTTTAGAACTGATCATGAACAAAATACTTAAATCACAGTGTTCATTTGTTCTCTTCGATGGAATTGTGTAGGGTGCTTGTCCGGCTTGTAAGAGGGAGTTTATTGGTTCCAAGGGCCAGATTATTCGTTGTGGAGGCTGTGGAAACATTGTGTGGCAACCAGAAGGGGACTTCTTTTCAAGAAATGGTCGGGGCAAGAAATCTACAAAGTCTGATGATGACATTATTGATGTTGACTTTGAGGAGAAATGAAAAGATACTAAATATACGCAAGTGACTGTCAGTCTGACCAAACTCAACGTAGCAAATGAAAAAGAAAAGAGGATAAAGAAAAGAGGATTAATGCTTTGGATCATTACACATGAAATGGACTAATGGAACCTCCTCACATCTTACTATTTTCAATTTCATCTCGTTTTTTGGTAAGTACTTGTAGGGAGTGGCTTTTAGGAATTTCTTCAGAGTTCACCATAATAAATTATATAATATGTTTCATACTTTATGGAACATTTGAGAAACAAATAGTCAGTCAGAGCCTTTGTTCATAACTAAGCTTTTCTATTGGTCAATAGTCCTTAATGAATTAATGGTGAGCGACACAATTGGGTTGAGGAATTTTATTGCTGTTTGATTGCTGCCAAATTAGGGATATGTTTGTATACTTACTGAATTTTTCATTTTTATTGCTGTACCTTTTTCTTTTTCTTAAATAAAAGGAAATGAGAGTGTCTCATGTACATTTTAGTTTAGTCAATTTGCCAGAAGATAGGAAATTTCAGTGTTGGTAACTCTTAACGATATACTTGATATAGGATTAAATTGTTAATTCAATTACATTTGCCAATACTAAAAGTTTTGTAACATAATAAGGACAAAAATATTTAATTTAATAATATAAATAACAGATAATACGTCATTGCTAATTTATCATAACATATTATTTCACTTACAAAAAGGATGGATATGGTTGAAAGTGGAGTAAGCCCCTAAAAAATAGGATATAGTAGTGGAAGTAGATGTTGGATTCTGACAAGTAATTCGAAACATTATTAAATTAAGTTAATTAAATATTATATTTGAATTTTTATTTTATTTAATAATATTATAATTCACTTTATTTACTATACCTCAATTGAACTACGGAGAGCAAGTATCGGCGAACTTCTTAGCCTCCTGGGCCGTCACCTCTCATTCTGACTTTTATGGAAACGCTGTTGGAGAAAAATTTTAGAATATATCAGCGATTTCATGCTAGTTATATAATAAATAAATGATCTTATATTAAATATTTATTTATTTAAAAAAATTAATATGTAAGTGGTAGTTATATTAAGCTGGACAATTATTCATTGACTACATATTTTTTTTTTTCAAAAATACACAATTTTTTTCTCGCAGAATTTCACTGAAAGTTTAGATTGTCTTGCATCCATCTACTTCTGTCTTAATGTATTTATAATATAGTTGACGTCATAGGGGTAAAATTATCATTTGACCTGAATAACAATAAAACAATGTTATTTAAACAAAATTAAAAAGAAAGAAAAAAGTCACTTCTTCTCTTTACCTTGCTAAAATAAGCTCAACGATAGCCCTGACTCAATGGCGACACACTATCAAAATTAAAATTAAATTTTATTCAGTTTATAATTAAATAAAAGAGAGTGTTGGATTGATCGACCAAAATGTCAACACATAAGAAAATCACGCTAAAGAGCTTAGATGGAAAGGCATTCAAGGTCGATGAAGTGGTGGCATTAGAATCGCAGACGATCGAGCACATGATTGGGGACGATTGTGTCAAAAACAAAATCCCTTTGCCCAATGTTACCAGTAAGATCCTCTCCAAAGTCATCAATCTCCTAACAGTTTCATCAACTTCTAAACCATTTGCTAACATGTTTGCTAAATCTAACCTTCATTTGCTACCAATCATAAAAGCTACAAGCATGCTCGGTTTTTAACCAATGAGCCTGATTTGTTTACTTTGAGAATTTTGATCGCAAGAGAAGTTTATCCTCCTTACCATGTCATTGAAAAATTCAGCTGTTGTCAGTTGATTACTAAAAAAATAATGTCAGTACTAATCCAAAATTATGACTTACTATATTTAAGAATGCAACTTGAAGGTGTTTTTCAAAATTCAAAGAAGTGATTGCTTTATTAGTGTAATATCAACCATCTTAACATCTCTACCTCCTAAAGGCTTTCCAGTTGTATAATCAATTATATAATTAGTGGTAGTCCATTGAAATCATGGCTTGAGAGATATTCAGCACAAAATTTAAGTGCTTCCTTTGCAATATAGCATTGTGCAATACAACCCGTGGGCAAATAATGGTTACAAACATCACCCTTTAGTATTTTATTGTTTTTCTCAAATGGATACATCCAATGAAAGTGAACCAGTCTACATAATTGTACTTGATCAATAAAATGTACCGTTAAATGAAACATTATACAAAAAAAAAAAGAGGTATGAAATATTGCTCAAACAAGCACACAATGAAAAAATGATAATTTGCCAATTTGTCAAGAGATTTTGTGTCTAACACCATACTATATAGTGAATTAAAGTGAAAGTACATCCTGGTAATAGCTTTTCTAACATTTTTGGGTAAACAATCATAGATGGCTAATGGTAATAGCTGTTGCATCAAAATGTGACAGTTGTGAGACTTAAGACTTTAAAGCTGACAATCATTAATAGAAACAAGATTCTTAAAATTTGAAGAATAACCTTTCGAAAATTTAGTTTCTAACAAGGTTTGATAGAACTTCATTGTCACTTCTCTATTCAAGGTGTAAAGTGCGGCAGGTATGATACCTTTATCATTTTCACTAGGAACTAATTTCTCCCTAATTTTCATTTCTATAAGGTCTTTACTAGCCTTTATCCCATCCTTTGTCTTTCTAGGTTTATGAAATAGTGTGCCATAGATGTTGTCACACACATTTTTTTCAATATGCATCATATATAACAAATGGTGAACTAACAAATGTTGCCAATATTTCAAAAAAGGAATTAATTTTCTTTTGAACAGTTTGCTACTATAATCATCACATTTTCGCTTGCTGCCTTTGTGCTTCCTATTTTTATAGTTAATACCATCCACTAATTTCATTATGTCTTCACCAGTCAAAGTTTTAGGAGATTCTTTCTTATTTGTCTCATTATATAAAAACAAATCCCTTTTCAAGTGATCTAAATGAGTGGTTACATGGTAAAAATTGACAATGCCCTAAATATATGCATTTTCTACTATATTTAAGTCATATTGACTGCTTGTTGGGGTGTTCAGAATCCAATTCGATCTACTTAATCTATCTAATCTGTAGAAATTCGATCCGTAAAAAATCTAATTCGTGGATTGGATTGGATTGAAAATTTAAAAATCCACAATCAGTGGATTTGATATAGATTTACTTCTGTAAATCCATAAAAATTTGCGAATTCACAAAAAAAATATTTATTTAATAAAAAAATTAAACCTGTAAATATGGCATTATACTTACTAATAAATAAATAAGTTAAAATATAGTTACATTAACACCATATTATGTCTTATTCGATAATAATATAAAATAAAAATAATTAAATAAAAAATATAGCTTTCTACGCAGTTAATTCATGTACTGTCTTATTAGTTAAAGTTTTTTGCTGATTTTGTCTTGAGAAGGCTACTTGTTTGCATTAGTGTACAAAGTGTTCTTAGTCAATTCGTCTTTCATGAAAGTGTTCCAAAGAATGTTGAAGTTTAGGATATTAGACTATCAAGTTTTGTAAATGAATTATGAAGTAATATGTATATGCCTGTGGCTGTGGATTTGGATTTGGACAAACCATTTGGTCCTTATTGATCTTTTCCATTTTTTGGACATAATTTGACCCAAATATTTCACCAACATTACGGGCATATGATATCTTATAGTCATATTTTTATTGCAATATTAGAAAAAAAATGCTTATCCTATGAATATTACAACCTTTTTTAAAAGTTTCATCTATTTAATACTTGGGAATCATAAGCAGATTTTATAGCTGAGGGAAAAATGAAGACACTGAAGGCAAAGGAAATTAGTTTAACAATGCAACTATCACTTTGGTGCAATGAACTGAGAAAAAATAGTCAAATGGGTCTATAGTTTTATGGTGTATTTACTACCAGTTGGGGAATCGAAATTCAAAATCGAAATAATCGAAATACAACCTTTTTTAAAAGTTTCATCTATTTAATACTTGGGAATCATAAGCAGATTTTATAGCTGAAGGAAAATTGAAGACACTGAAGGCAAAGGAAATCAGTTTAGCAATGTAGCTATCACTTCGGTGTAATGAATTGAGAAAAAATAGTCAGATTGTTCTATCGTTTTATGGTTATTTACTTCCAATTGAGGAATCGAAATTCAAAATCGAAATAATTGATGATATTTACTTATTAAAATAAAAGTGCGAATGTGAATGAAACATATGAGATCCACCTATTTTTGGAATTAAGTAATGTGATTTTGATTCTCATTGGGATTGGAAATCAAGTTCCTATTTTAGTAATTGTTGTTAATCTTATAAAAAAAATTGTTGTTATAACAACAACAACAACAACAACAACGATAATAATAATCACAATTGTTATAGTAAAAAATAACAATGACCAATTATAGTGATTTTAACAACTTGTAACAATCCAATTCGATTCCAAAATCTTGTAAAAACATCGATTGCAACACAACTCATTTCGATTTTGATTCTTACAGCTAAACTAAACAATTTATTCTAATTCTTATTTCTCATTCCCATTTCAACTTATTCTGATTATCGATTGGTAAATGCACCATTGAGAACATAGCCATGAATCTTAGATAAAATAATTTTAAAAAATAACTAGAGAAAAAATTGACCACGTCATAAGATGTTAGGTAGTGGTTGGAAATTTCTTTTGTTAGTCCCATTCAACAAGATTGTTATATTATACTGTAATATATTATTTTAATACGAGTGTATTGTGTTATGTTCTATTGCATTAGTATTGTATTATAATAATACTGTACAATGTTTGGTACTGTACTGTATTATATTAGTTTCTTGGGTGATAATTTAAATTATATATTTAGAAAATAATATTTATTAGTACTTAGAAAAATATTAAATATTAAAATCTTTGCATCAATTTTTATTAATAAATGAAAAAAAAAATAATTCTTCACTAAACATATGTAAAAATAATACATTTTAAAAAATTTCGATAGCATAACATTTATCTTTTCAACAATCCCAAATATATAACCTGTGAAATAAAGATTGAAGCAAATAATTCAATCAAATATCCTCTAAAAACTACCACGGCATAAATAAATAGTTAAAATATACAAGATTCTTTCAAAGTTTGTACATACTACAATAAAGTGACAAAATAATAAAGTAAAACAATAGTTGTAACAAAATCACCAACAAAATGGTTTGTGTTAAGTAATCTAAATACACACATCCACAAGCCAAAATACTAATGCAAAATATCATTGTCAGTTATAACTCTTTAATCAAACTCCACCTCTCTTCTCATGCCCACGCAAATGCATCCTAACATTTACCAACTTACGGTCACAATCATTTCATAATTTCTTGAAATACTTTATATGTGAAGGTTTCTCTACCAATAAATTTAAAGGCAATAAACTCATCATCCACAAAAAGTCCCATTGAAGCAAGCTTTTGCCAATGTAATCATGATCTTTGCTTCTTCCAAACATATTCTAAGACATGTCAGCATTGGCTTGGTGAAATGATGAAATCAAATTTGTCTATACCATATGTTTATCTAATTTAGACTTTTCCTAAATGACGATTGTGAATGTGATTGAATAGTATATTGAGAATTTGAAGGCAATGTAGCAGATATCAGAGAATTTTCATCATCAATCTCATTGTCATCATCATGAATTTCTTCTTCAAGTATTGCATTAGCATACCAATTAGAGTTTTTGTTGATCTTCTAGTTTGTACGATCCTTCTTAAATATATTTGCTAGCCTTTCTTAATATGAAAATGACTTATCCCTGCAATTGTTTGCATCTTTATTGGATTACAATAATAAAACAAGATAGTTAAATAAATTTTATTATATTCATAATAAACAAATTAAGGACTATGTTTATAAATCACGACATAAAAAGAAAATCATTTTCTTATAGTTAGATAAATTCTATGTTTATAAATCATTTTCTTTATTTTAAGTTCAAAATACTAACCTCCACAAATGATTTCCATACTTCTTCACTATTAACCACCACATGTTTTCTCATATCATTTTATCCAAAACTGCTAGTGTTCAATATATCAAATATCACCCCATAACTTTTCTTTCATATCTTTATTTTAAAGTATATATATGGGTACGCCTTCAAATCGCTCATTGGTGATAGTTTTTCTAATTCATTTTCAATATACTTGTAACTTCCAGATTTTAAGTTATCATTATTAGCTCAACCACCTATTGCAATTACTGCATCTAAAATGTTCAATATTGCTTTTTATTCATCTTCTATCTATCCTCTTCTTGAGCCTATCTTATTTCTAGCAATATGGCTTAAACCTCCATTCTTCATTCTTACAAAATGGATATTGTAAAATTTATTGAAACAAGTAACTAAAATATAACACCAAGTTAAATTCACATTACAAACCCTCGATAAATTTCTAATAACATCAAATATAAATAAAAGTTTACACTTTTAGAAACTTTCCTAATGATATCTACATATTAACAAAAGTAAACCCCAAATGCTTTCCTAATGACACGCAACTATAAATTAACAAAAGTATAGTTTGTGTTACTTTCCTAATAACATCTACATTTTAACAAAAGTATAGCCATAGATGAGTCCTAATTTACAAGCCAATTATTATACATAGCAGCAGCTAATTCAAGCCTAATTGGATCCACTGACACTTCTCTCCTAATCAGATTATGCACTAGACAGCATGCAGTAATAACACGACAATAGGTTTTAATCGGATAAAATGAAGGACTTCAAAGAATGGCTTATTGCATTTTGAGCAATCCAAAACATTGCTCAATTATATTTCTTGGTGATGAATGTTTCATGTTAAAGAATTCTTCTTTATTGCAAGAAGCACACCTATCTCTCTATTATGATAAATGATATCCCATTCCCTTATAGTATGTAAAAAATCCCTCAACATTTGTATATCCAGCATTTATAAGATAGTAATGACTTATTTATTTAACATAAGCATTAGTATAATTTTGTTTTTAAATATGTATTTTGGTTAAATTAATTTTTTGGAATGAGTAATACTCGTAGGAACTTCTAAACCAGTCAGTTTATTTAATACGCGAAGTATTCTTGATTCATAGGTAAAATTTTCTCTTCTGGGCATCACGAAGATGTTCATGTCTTATAAACATACCCCCAAAACACTAGTAGCAATCTTACCCTTTCTTGTTCGATCTTGGTTTTATCATTTTCTAGCACACAAACTCTAATGTAAGTTCCATCCAATGCCCTCAAGAAATTCTACATACATAAAACAAATGAAAATTTAATTAGCATTAAATTATCCATAACTATAATCAAATATAAGTAATTGATAATGTACTTTAAACCACTTTTATAGCTCATCAGTGTAATTTTCTAGTATCAATTCTGGTGCCCTTAGTAGATCATCATGTAGTTGTAAAACTCCATTTAACACTAAGTTAAGATATCTATTAGCAGTCTCACCAGATCTAAAAAGCCTACTACCAATTGTGTGATTCTTAGCATGATGAGACAAAGTGTATAGAAACAAACAAACTTACTCTTTAACAGTCAATGAAGCATTAGCCTTTAGCCTCTCAATCAATCGAAGTAGCTCACATAGTAGGTCAAATGTCCTTCTATCCATTCTTAGTTGATTTGCACATTGCATGTCACTATTTTCTGTTGTTGAGTGTTAGAAAGTGTATATTTATAAAGGAGAAAATCGTTATTTTACATTTCAAGTCTTACTAACATCCTTACTTTCATGTATTTAAGCTTCTTGTGATTTAATTATGTGTGTTTTATTTTAATTAAGTATTTTATGTATTTTAGTGGCATCATGGTCATTTCACAATGAATGAGAGATCAAACAGCAAAACAGACATCAGTTTTGAACTTAGGATAGTTGAAAACCTTAAGAGGAGCATAAAAGGAAAAATGGCATTGTTCACATATACGGTACTATACGTGTTACTGTTCACGACACTGTTCACATATACGGAACGATGACGTGGCATTGACCGATGATGTGACATTGACTGATGAGGTGTCACGATTCTATTGGACAAAATTCTTATGCACTGTTGATTGGTGACGTGGCAGCATGTTAGTGGACCAAAAATCGTGCGTACGGTACATGCATATACACGTGAATATTTACAACCAAACCGCGTCACTGTTCAAACTGCGTCACTATTCAAACCGCGTGGTCAAATCGTGTACTGTTTAAACCACGTACTGTTGACTGATAACGTGGCACAATCCTGAGCGTCTAAAATGTTTTTAATTCGATGGCTATGATTTACTCAGTGTATCTATAAAAAAAAGGGCTCTCCCCTCCTAATTTGGCATCTTTGAATTCATTTTTGAGTTCAATTTTTTGTAATTCCTTCTCCATCTTGTATTTTGTACGTACTTTAATAAATTCTCATTTTACCCCTAATTCAATTATGAGTAGCTAATTTTCTTTCAAGCTTGGGTTAAAGGTGAAGTCTCAACATGTGTCATGGGCTTTATTTGGTAAATTTATTTTCTCTTCCCCTCTAATTATTGTGGATGTTTTGACTTTTCGTTGACGAATAGTAATAATCTTGTCTAGATACCATCCTGGTTTCATCAGCTCCCTAGTACAAGGTTATTATTATTCGGCACGATAAGCCCTTAGCACCATATTGATTAGAGTGTGCTTCATGAGGTGTGGATACCCCCCTCATGATTTAATTGACATTAATAAAGAATATTTAGCCCATGGAGCATGTTGATGCAGATCCAGATACCCAAGCGCTTCAATTATAATAGTTTTCACTTTAATTTAATTCCGCCATTCCCATTTAAATTTTAGAATACTCCAAATCATTTTCACCACAAAACTATCCACCCATTTAGAAAATTAATTCTACACACAATTAAAATCCACCTCCTCGTGAGATCGACACTCGTCACCATTAATCTATTCTATAATAAATTCGTGCGCTTGCAAGTTCAATAAAATTTGCACAACAAGTTTTTGACGCCGTTTTCGGGGAGGTAATTTATTTGAATTTGTAGAATTAATTTTTGTAAATAATTTCTTTTAGTTATTTTCTTGTAATTTTTTTTCTTATTTAAAAAAAAGATAAAAAAAAAGTGAATCTACATTTAGAGGTAAGAATTTCTTTTTTCCGTTCTTTAAAATTCTGTAATTTAATTTTTAAGTTATTTTTCTTTGTAATTTTTCGTTTATCTTATTAATTTATTTTAATTTTAGTTAATTTATTTCACATATTTTTTCTTAGTGTGTTTTTAATATAGATTTTTCCTAAATTTTCTTATACACACATGATTCATCAATGTTCTGAATGAATCTAAACGATTTAATCGCTCGATAAAATCTGATGTTCCATGACCATGATACTTACTTTTATCCATAATGGATCTCTGCAACTTACATACCATGTGTTCTTGGCCTTTTTGTATGAATCCATCTGGTTACTGCATATAGATGTCATCTTCAAGATGCCGATTAAAGAAAGGCAGTCTTGACATCCATTTGCCAAATTTCATAATCTAATACTGCAGCAATGGAGAGCATAATCCTGATGGATTTAAGTATAGCAACCGAAGAAAAAGGTTTCATCATAATCGATTCCCTCTTTTTGATTAAACCTTTTGTCTACCAATCTTGCTTTAAATGTTCCACCCTTCCGTCTACTCCTCTTTTTCTCTTGTAGATCCACTTGCACCCTATAGATTTTGCCCTATTTGGTTCCTTTACAAGTTCCCAAACTTTATTGGAATAGATAGATTCCATTTCTTGATTCATGACTTTTTTCCAAAATTCAACATCTCTGTCTATTAGAGCTTTGTTGTAGCTAGTGAGATCTTGTATATGTTCATATGAGATAGCCCTATAGGTTTCTCCTAATAACATGTATCTCGCAGGTAACCTAGTTACCCTCCCACTACGACGAGGTTCTAAAAGTGATGGTTGTTCAGGGATAATCTTGTGTTGATCAGCTGGTTGTTGCTGTTCTTCATGTTCTATAACAGGTGTTGAAAGCTGAGTATAAACCTGATCTCTTTTTTATTTCTCCAGTTTTACCTTACTTTTAGGTTATAAGTCATTTATATAGTTTTCCTCAAAGAAAGTAAAGAATATGTCTATAAATACATTCCTATCTTGAGGATTATAACATGCAAGTTTTTGAACACGAATCCATCTTCTCCACTTTTAATTCTACTACAAACACTAGTAAACTCCAAATACGAATGTGTCTCAACTATGTTTGTAACTTTTTCATAATTTCTTGAAGTAGTAGACACCAAGGTAGATGAAACTAAGTTCAATAAACTTTGGAGTTTTAATACTAGTATCTGGAATCAAAAAGGTAAATGATAAACCACTTTGCATATATCTTCCCTTATCCAAAAGAATCTTGTTTCTCATTTAATTACACTATTGTAGCTTGAATTCTCCAGAGAGATATTCTTTGTTTCGATCATATCGAAGTTCTTTTATGTTCTTGTCTAATTGCTTCTGTCTTATCTATGTACCCTTTTGAATTTCAAAAGTAATGGAATCATGACGCATTTAGACAAACATAAATGAAATGAATATTCATCAACAAGATTGATAAAATACTCATAACATTGTAAGCGCTAAATCATCCAATACAATGTTATGCTTTTAACTCAAAAAGAGCATCCTCGTCATATTACTTTTCTAAATAAGATTTATAGAGTTACAATGATCAATCTTAATAGGCCAACAAGCCTATCATTAATTATTTTCTTAAAATCTTATTATAGTTTATATGATTTAAGCATAAATATCAGAGGTGATATTGGTTAGAAAAAACATTTCTTTTCTTAAATAAATACATATACTATTTATCATTATATCTTGCTTTGAATAGATCAATGGACTTATATGATATAAATTGTCTTTATAAATAACCAAAATAAGTAATAAACAGAGGATCCAAAAATAACAGTGTACTCCTATTTATTAAAACAAGCCACCAAAATTAAATTCCTCTAATATTTGGAATAATAAAGACAAATATCAAACTAAAGTGTCGTAAAATTGATCTAGCCTTTCAACTAATATAGACTAGCATGTCCTCAACTGTTGTTTGAAGCTTTATTCACTTAATCTCTTGATTTCCTGAAAACCAAATAAATGAATTACAAATAAGATTAGTTATCTTAGAATTCACTATTGCATGAATCAATAGAAATCTGAACTAATTAGCAAGCTTAAAGATTTCTTATACCTGATTTTAATAATTTTAGGACAATCTTTCTTCCAGTGATCATTCTGTCCACATTTGTAACACTTGCCTTTTAGTTTGCCACCTATTTTCGTGGACAGTTTGCTCTTCCCAACTTTTTCTTGTTTATTCCTGTCTTTCGATTCCTGTCTTTCAACTTAAGCCCTGAAGATAATCCTTTTTTCAGGAAGTTTTCTACTATGATAAAATTCTTCTATAGCATGTAGTTCGTGCATTAATTCAATTAAGGTCATATCTTTATTGTTTAACATATAGCCGGCCTTAAACTCTTTGAATGTATCAAACAAATATTCAATCACCATGTTAATCTTTGTTTTATCATCGATTTGAACACCATGAATCTCTACTTTATTCAAATAGTCCATCATTTTGAGGATATGATCATGAACTCTTGTGCCCTCTTCCATCTTAGTATTCGTAATACGTTTTAACACTGCTTCTCTGGCAAAATGAGTATTCTATCCAAACATCTGATGAAGACTAGCCATTATTTCCGTGGTTGTTTCCATGCTCCAATGTTTCTTAGGTAGTTCCATAGAAATCGAAGCCAATATATAACGCTTAGCCATTTTGTTAACTTCGCACCATTTCTCATAAGGCTCCCTCTGATTTCTATAATCGTATAACATTGGTTCTGGAGAGCAAGGCAGGGTCAACACATATTTGCAGCCTTTGGCAGTGAGAATATTAAATAGGTTGCGTTTCCAATCTAAATAATTTTCGTCAGTGAGTTCATTTTTAACAAGGATAATTAATAATGGGTTGATGGAAGACATTTTTTGAAAAAACAAAATAGACATGCATAAACACTTTGAAACAATATTTACAATAAATGACAAAAATGCAAAAAAGCATAAATGTATTTTAATTTATTGTAACGATAATCTAGTACTGCTTTGACAAGCTATCCATTAAGGAAGTCATGTCTACACTTATTAGACCCAATTATCCATTGGATTATTTACTTTCATGTAGAGACATGATAAATAATTATCGTTATCCTTTTGGGTCTAAATTTGTTAATAGAGCTTCGTTGGGAAGGTTAATAACAAATTTTAGTTGAGTGTATTGTTGGTGTATAAATACTAATGCTATTGGTGTCAATGTGCAAGTGTACATAACAAGTAATAAAGTGATGAGTATTCAAGATCGTCTCCACAGGGATTGATGTTATTAGATTTGCTACAGCAATCTTAACAGTGCAGATTTTGTTCTAAATTAAAATAAACAATTAATGAAACTAATGTACTAATTAAAATAAAAACGCAATAAATAAAATGCAACAAAGTGAACTATCACGTCAAGCTCAAGGATAAAACTAATGAGAATATATAGTAGTTGAGTGAATAAACTCTCTTAATAGTCTTGACTATTTTCTAATGGTTGGCTCGGTTGCTGCAGTATCTGCTACAGCACTGGGCAGAATCCTTATGTATCCTCAGCCGCCGCATGTTGGATATCTTATATGTATATGCAACCTAACAGTGATCAGTTGCTATGCCAACATAATATATAACATTACACGCTTAGGTTCTATTTACCCTACAAGGTGAATCCTTATGTCTAGTTCATCACTAATCTTAAATCAAGCATGGCCCTTTTTGGGACTCAAGTAAAACTCAATCCGGGAAACTCAATTTAAGATCAAGTATTGTTCTGATATGTTCCACTAAGATAGGTCCTTTTGCGGCTCTTCATTAGCTAGTATCATTAAATGGGTGATCAACCGAAATAACGAATAAAATAAATACTATAAAAACAAACTGCTACAGCAAACATGCAGCAACACATATATTCAGTCAATAAACCATCAAGATTGTTTATCACTCAACCACAAATAAATTTAGTTCATGGTTTGCAAAAGAAAAATAAAGAGCAAAGTTTCAGCCATGAGACACATCCTCATAAATAAATAGAAAACGAGAAAACAAGAGAAGAATAAGAATGATTGAGCTCCCAATTGATTTTTGCAAATTCTCCTCTTGTGCAGCCCTTAATCTCTCTCTTGAATCTTGTTTTTCTTTTGTTTCTTTGTGTTTTTCTCCTTGGGTGACGGCCCCCCTTTTCCTTATGATGTGTGCTTCTTTTATAGTTAAAAATTAGGGTAAACGGAACCCTAGGGCGCGCGTAAGTCAGATTAGGAAACTGCATATCGCAATTGTGCAGTTATCCAGCGCAGAATTTTCTCTGTCGTTCTTCCAGGATTGCTACAGCAATGATTGCTACAGCAATAGCTACAGAAATGGTTGCTACAGCAATAGCTACAGCAACTGCACTGTTCCAGATTTGTTTCAACTCTTTTGTAGCCATGTTCTTTCCTTATTTTTGCAAACCTATTGCATAGCATTCCTTCCATGAATTATAAGCTTCTGGAAACCTACAATTATTCACACAATTTGAGCACAAATTACTTTAAAAGTAAAAGTGCCATGATAACTCTCATTTCATAGAGTTATCATGTATAACCATTGTTCAATCTACGTATTTTTCATATCAATAGTCACCGTTGGGGTGAACAATCGATTGAAAAATATTTTAATTTTATCTTTGAAGAAGTTCATCAAATTGAAGAAGTTCATCAAATAAAATGTCCAATATATATACCATCCGAAGGGAGCATCACCGTATCATGAAGTCGAGGTATATATATAATTTCATTATTGAACTAACAATAGAACCCGTGAGAAAAATTATCTTCAATTTTTCGTTTCCCACTCAATATTTTAAAATTAGTTTTTCCTTTCAAAGCATACATTAATTATATATTGTTAATTGCATGCTTCCTATAATTAAGCATATGCAAATTTCAAACAATATAATAAGATTCATAATTAATGAATGACATGTATCATTATACATAGAGTGGCACTACTTATTCTATATGACATGTTATCATGACATGTTATCATCCAAAGCACAATATATAGAAAAATAATTAAATAATCTTAATTCATGGCTTTCGTAAAAAAAAAAAAATTACATTAACCCTAAGCCTAATCTTCATTAGGCTTCTTCTCAATTTCCATTTTCCATAGGCTTGTCTTTGTTAATGGACAAGAGAAATTGATTTTTTAAATTTATTGTTGATCCAATTTTAATTTTGAAATTCTCTTTTTTTTTTTAAATAAAACTTTTGGACAAAAACTAAATTTAATTTGTTTAATTTTATCCATGCATTTTAATCCATTAAGTTCAATTTCAATTAGGCCTAAAATTAGGATTGATTAAGCCCAAAACTATTTTTGGACTTAAATGCACAAAATTAAAAATTATCTGCATAAAAGAAAAAGCTATGAAACCATAGAGACCTCAATGATAAAAACCATCGAAACCCTAAATCCATCTTTTTCTTTCTTCCCCAGCCGCCATCACCAAAAGCCCAGCCGCTGTTCATTATTTCCCACACCGGACAGCTGCCATCAACGCCAAGTTTGCCATCGCTGCCACACCGGAAAGTCGCCAGCCAAGACGATCCGTCAGCAGCCTGCACCTGCAATTTTCAATTAATGCCCGCACTGCTTGCAGCACGGGCGAGGCAACTGTAGGGCGTGCAGCGCGTGCTGCTGCCCACTCAGGCAGTGCGAGCTGCTGGCCGCGTCGCGTGCAACGTGCGCCATTGGTTGTCGCTGAAATTTCCAACCTTCGTTGCTTTGATCTGACAT
Source organism: Citrus x clementina (assembly GCF_000493195.1). Lineage (NCBI taxonomy): Eukaryota > Viridiplantae > Streptophyta > Magnoliopsida > Sapindales > Rutaceae > Citrus > Citrus x clementina. The sequence goes on along the minus strand of NW_006262139.1, from coordinate 6,520,370 downwards.
CCGTGATTATTCTTCAGTGATTTACAAATTTCCTAGGTCAATTTTAGCTTACAAAATTCCTATAACAGTAAAATAAATCAAGAGAGAAACATGGTGATAGAAAACCACCCCTCTTGTTAGAGGTCCAAAGAAAAAATATAGTAGAGAATTTAACCATGAATTAAGACAAACCAAAAGCATGCTTTATTCATATATTAAGCAAAAAAATATATATCTGAATAAATTGTGTCACTTTAATACATAAATATCAAGATTGATTTCATACGATATTCTTATATATTAATATGAGATGGGTCTGATACCAATTGTTGGGGAAAATTTTTTTTAAAAAAATTCAGCATTGATCTCATATAATATATAAGAATTCGTAATCTATAAAATCATACCTTGACAATTCGAGAAGATGAACAATAAAAAATAATCCAGGCTCCCATATCACATTTCGTCACCACCACACCTGTTAGATCACGATCTGTCACCACCACGCTATTTAGATCACGATCTATCACCACCACGCTGTTTAGATCACGATCCGTCATTACCACGCTGGTTAGATCACGATTCGTCACAAAATAATCTTTCGGGTTATGACTCAGGTTTGATCTGCACTTGACGTGTGGGCGCCTTTACCACTATTAAAAGCAAATAGCAAGAGAAAATTTTTCTCTCAAAATTAGAAAAAAAAATCTTTTTCTCTGATCTGTATAATGTGGCCTCCTTTTCTTTTTAGGAAAATAAATCATTTTATATCTCTATTTTAGTGGAAATCCTAGGCTCCATATTTTTATATTTTTAATTTTATTAAATCAATTTTAATTTAAATTAAAAATAATAAAATCAAAAGTAATGTTACTTCTTCTTGTCATAAGGGCTCACCTTGTAAAATAACACAGGCCTCTTAGACACAAGCACATTATATGGAGTCTCTCACTAAATAATATATTTGGACTTTTAACCCAAATAAATAGTTATCTTACTTATTAATCCAGTAGCGGCGTAGTCAATTAAATGAGCTAACCCGGGGATCGTATGGGTACATACAATAGTAGCTACAATAATTACGCATGTAATTAAAGTATCCAAATTATTTAATTCCAAATTTACTCCACTAAAAGATTGGAATTGACCTCCATAATTGTATGCTATCTAGGATAGTGTACTCGAATAATAATTCGACCTATGCCACATTGATTTCTTTACTGCATAATCATTTGTACCACATTGTTAATTAAATCGATATTTTAACTGTCCAATTGATTTAATTACGTCTTGTTCCTTGATACTTACTGATTTTCTCTAATGATCATTTTCAACATACTAATTATGTTGACATACTCTAGCCAGAGAATTCTATGATCAAGTATCGAAAACCCATCAAGAGATGTGTTGTACAAATTCTATATTGTTAATCTATAATCTCATTGCTCATAATTGCTTCCACCAAGATACCGGGTAATCTTGACTACAAATGTATGTCGCGCTTATTGGTAACTCAAATGAAATGACAATCACAAACATGAAACTATAATTAACTCAAGATTAAGATTACAATAAAATCAATGCCTATGAGATTTAATAAGTCTGACAGTCATTTCAAGGTTAATTAAATCTCTTATGTGATCCAGCTCAATGTAGTCAAACTACATCAGTAAATTCATACATGATTAAGACAAATCATTCAATGAATTTACTACAGTCTAAACATAAATAGAGCGCCCATCTTTATTTATCAACTGCGAACTTAATTTATTTAATCATAAGATAACTTGTATTTTTATCTTCTGTGAATCCATAAGATGATCACATAAATACATATAATATGATTAAATGGACCTTATTTAAAATATTTATGCAATTGAAAATATCTCAAATATTTTATTAATAAAAAATAAATTAATATGCTTTAAAAGAGTGCATAATCCCAACAGAAGCATATAGAGACATAGAGATAGAAGCCGAAGAAACAAATGAATATGAAATTTCACATTACGGCATGGCTGGTTTTCAATCACCAACAACAGTGAGGATATGAGGCTGGCTTAAAGGGTTTTATGATAGCCATGGTTGCCTCTGATGGTACACGCAACTTCATCAGTTCAAAAAAGGCTCAACGTGCATATCTCCAACAATGAATGATTCAATGTATGTAGTTTGCAAGTTTGAAGGCTCAAGATATCTCGTGTGCTTTTTGTTTTTGCTTGTTGGAGAACTTCAATTTGAGTTCTTATAGTTTAAGCTCAAAAACTAGCCATTACTCACATTCCAGGCGTATCCGGTTTGCCATTTATGGAATCCGGTAAGCCGAATTTATGTTACCGTTAAGACAAAAATTTAAATTTTGCCTATCCGGCTTGCCGGTTACGGAATCCGGTAAGCCGTTTTCGTTCTGGACGCTTACTGCCCGTATCCAAATTTTCGGTTTTCAGAATCCGGATAGCCGCTTGCTACAGTAACCTGCTACAGTGAAATGTTTCTTAAATTTTCAGTTTGACCTTAAAACTTTATAAAACTGTAGTATGGCCCAAAATGTTATAAAACTTTACAAATAAGTCCAATTTCAGAATTTCTAAGTAATGCTTTGTTAATACCAAAACTTTCTGAAATTATGATTTCACCCAAACTTTGTGAAATTATAGAATGACCCAAAAATATTTAAATAGTTTCAAATAGGTCCAAATCCGAAATTTAAAATACTATCAAAGATTTTGAAATTACTTTCATTTTAGTCCAAAATGCTTTAATTCCATAACATCATTTTCTTATTATAAAAGCACAATTCATAAATCTTTACTTAATAAATACATGTGATTTGTTATCATCAAAATCAATATTTATAGCCATATAGGCTAACAATCTCCCTATTTTTTATGATGACAAAACACATTAAAAACTTTAATCTTGTTATGAAAAAGCTCCCCCTTAATCAATGCAAGTTAAAAAAATGATTTGAAAATTGTTTAACAAAACTCCCCCTGCATACATGCTCCCCCTAGATACATGCATATTTTCATAACACATATTAAATCATTCTCCCCCTTCATCATCAAAAAGAATAAAGGCTCCCCCTATCAATCATCAAAATCGCAACATAAGCACATTAGTAAAAAAAAAATATATCCATAAGCATAAGAAAATCCATATAATCCATAATGATCAATCAAAAAAAATCCATAACATCCAACATAAATAGTCACATCAAATCCATATCATCCAAAACAAATGCATAAACCAAAAAGCATAATAACCATCCATAGAGTCGAAAATAAAAAAACACACAATGCAGTAAATGAAATGTAGGTGTGTCCAAGTACAAGCATAAGATACTACTCAGGTGGTGAGGATGGAGGTCAAAGAGGTGGAAACGGATATGGAATGCCGAAGTGCTCAAAGAAGAGGCGATGTCCATGAATGAGCTGTTGCTGCTGCTCCTGCTAAAGCTCAGTCTGCCGCACCGAAAGTGTCCGCACCTCATCCATAAGCTGCTGAAGAGTAACATCTCCAGAGATAGGAGGCCGTGGAGGTGATGAAACGGATGCAGATGCACTAGGAGCCGAAGCAACCGTAGAAGAAACTCGGTGTTTACGCTGCCCTCGAAAAAAGAGTGAGAATACTGGAAGCTGATCAGCTGGAATCACAGCATTAAGTGGCCGATCATCACTTAGGGCTAGAAAGGTAAACTTGTTATCGCTGTATTTGACCCAAGCGCCATCCTTACACTCAAAGCCTAACCCAACAATAACCTCATCCTCAATACTCTTGGACGGCCTACAAGATGGTTCTAGAATCGGCACTTCAAAGAATTTAAGAATTCGGGTAATGAAGTGACCATAAGGAAGAGAGTAGGTAATCAAGGCATGAATGCTCAACATGGTGCGAATGATTGAATAGCCCAAGTCAACCGGGCGACCTCTAAGAATACAGTCAATCAGGGCGACATCCATGTGAGAAACCTCATCCAAATGTCCTGATCTAGGAAGTACAATGGACTGGATGATACGAAGCAAAAAATGAGTTTGAAGACAAAGATACTGAGTACGGAAATAAATGGTACAGTCTTCAACAGAAAGATCACTACGCCGACAAATATTATGAACGGCATCAACATGAACATAGTCATCAATATCAGGAGGTTTCCTAAGAGAAAAAATGTCCAGGCCATCATCGAAAGATCCTAGGATGGAGTTCAACTCCGAATCATCAAATTCAATCAAAACTCCTCCAACTTTGGTGACTACTCGATTCTCTTTCTCCGCAAAACAATCCATATTCGAGTAAAATACTTTCACCAAGTCGGGATACACATTCTCCTCAATCAACAATGCATTAATCCAACCAACATCTCCCAACAATTGAAATAAAGTTCTATAACTAATCTTGAGAGTATGCAAAACATCTGGTAAAACAAAGAAAGTGTTGAGTACCTCACGAGTCCGAAAGTTTTGTTGAAACCGTTTGATCAAGTGTTGCTTGTTCTGAAAATGAATGGACTCAAAAGTGGATTGATTTGACGTGCCCCTTGCTTCCCGTGGCCGCGTGGTTTGTTGAACCGGTTCTTTGCCTTTTCTACAAGCCGGCCGAGAGCTTGACATTGTGATTTTGATGGATTTGAAGATAAAAATACCAAAGAGAATTAAGATGATGAAGATTAAAAGTGATTTGGTAAAACAAATTGGAGCAAAAACGGCATGAGAGTGAGAAATCTAGAGAAAGAAAACTCGGCCCAAAATCTCGGTTGAAATTGGGATCTAAAGTTTTGGATGTTGAAAATGGAGTTTAAAGATGGTTTTGAGTGAATGAAGTGATGGGGAATGATTCTCTTGACTCAATTTGATGTGAAAATGGAAGAAAAAGATGGATTTTGGAGTGAAATCAAGAGAGGCGAAAACGGCTTCTAGTGAGAGAACAAGAAACGGTTTGCCGAATGAGGAGAAGATGATGAACAACAAAAATAAACCACGAATCCGGCTTGCCGGATTTACTAACCGGCTTGCCGGTTAATGGGCAGCAACTCACAATTCCACAAACGGCTTGCCGGTTAGCTCGGGAAACAAAAAATCCAGAAATCCGGTTTTAGGGTAGAAACTTGAAAGCCAAAAACGACTTTCCGAATTTGGAATCCGGTAGACCGGATATGGACCCAAGAGCAGCAAGAGGGAATTCGGCTTGCTGGTTTCCTTAACCGGCTGGCCGGTTTCGAGAGCCTCCAAAAATCTGGTTTTCCGGATTGTCTTGAACTGAAAATCCGGTTTTGTTCCAACAAGCATGCATGCAAATTCGGTTTTCTGGTTTTGCGAACCGGTAGACCGGTTGTGAGGCAGTGATGAAGCTTAGCAAATCCGGTTTTCCAGATAGAAAATCCGGTTATCCGAATGTTGTCCTGAGAGCAACCAAAGCTAATCCGGTTATCCGGAATTTGTCCCGAGAGAGATCAATAAGAAAGAATGTTTTTCTGGATGAATGGAAAGGGAATATTTGCTAGCTCTTATACTTGTACTACACACACCATTTTATTTTCGGCCTTAAAAATTGATTAATTTTAAATCATTTTGAGATTTAAAACTTTTCAATAGGCCATTTAATGCATGAAACACAAAATCATAAAATCATAAATTCACAAGCATATCAAGTTGTCTAATTCATGAGGCATAAAATCATATGATAACAAGCATATCAAGTCATGTAATAAAACATGAATTAAGATTCAACATTCATCATTCCAAGCTCATGTCTTATCTTTATAAAATGCTCTTCGCTAAGAGGTTTTGTAAAGATATCCGCAAGTTGATTTTCAGTGGAAACAAATTTAATTACGACATCTCCTTTTTGAACATGATCTCTAAGGAAATGATGTCTAATTTCTATATGCTTAGTCCTAGAATGTTGAATAGGATTCTTAGAGAGATTTATAGCACTAGTATTGTCACATAAGATAGGAATTTGATCAAGCTTAATACCATAGTCTCTAAGAGTTTGTTTCATCCATAGAATTTGTGCACAACAACTACCTGCGGCAATATATTCTGCCTCGGTGGTTGAAAGCGCAACTGAGTTTTGTTTCTTACTAAACTAAGAGACAAGTGAATGGCCTAGGAAATGACATGTTCCACTAGTACTTTTTCTATCAACCTTATACCTAGCAAAATCGGCATCCGAATAACAAGTTAAATCAATATGAGTTCCTCTAGGATACTAAAGGCCAAGATTAATGGTGCCAATTAAATATCGAAAAATGCGTTTGACAGCAAGCATGTGAGACTCTTTAGGACAAGATTGAAATCTAGCACACAAGCATACACTAAACATAATATCAGGCCTACTAGCAGTCAAGTAGAGTAAGGATCCGATCATACCTCGATAAGTCTTGATATCAACTTCCTTACCTTTCTCATCTTTGTCCAACTTAATGGTAGTACTCATAGGAGTGCTTTTTGCCGTTCCATTATCATAGCCAAATCTTTTGAGTAGATTTTTCACGTACTTGGCTTGGTTTATGAAAATTCATTCCTCGTTTTGTTTGATTTGAAGTCCAAGGAAGTACTTCAACTCTCCCATCATACTCATCTCAAACTCTTGGCTCATACGTGATGAAAAATCTTTACACAACAACTCATTAGTAGAACCAAAAATAATATCATCAACATAAATTTGAACAATAAGTATGTCTTGGTTCTTATGCTTAACAAAAAGAGTTGTGTCCGCTTTTCCCATTGAAAAATCATTATCCAACAAGAAAATTTTAAGCCTATCATACCAAGCTCTAGGTGCTTGTTTTAGACCATACAAAGCCTTGGATAACTTATACACATGATCTGGAAATTTTTCATTTTCAAAACCAGGAGGTTGTTTCACATAGACTTCCTCCATAATATATCCATTTAAGAAAGCACTCTTGACATCCATTTGATATAAAATAAAATCCTTATGACATGCATATACTAACAACGTCCTAATGGATTCTAACCTTGCTACAGGTGCAAAAGTTTCATCAAAATCAATTCCTTCTTCTTGGTTGTAACCTTGAGCCACTAATCTAGCTTTATTTCTTACAACCACACCAGATTCATCCATTTTGTTTCTCAATACCCATTTAGTACCTATAATGGATTGATGTTCCGGATTAGGAACTAACTCCCATACATTGTTTCTCTCAAATTGATTCAACTCCACTTGCATTGCCATAATCCAAGATTTATCGTTTTCCACATTCGCAAAGGATTTTGGTTCAATTTGAGAAATAAATGCAGCATGCTCACATGTGTTTCTAAGGGATGACCTAGTGGTAACACCTCGTGAGGGATCTCCTAAAATTACATCCTTAGGGTGAGAGGATACATACCTCCACTCCTTGGGGAGTGTTTGTGAAGTACCTTCATTTTGCTATGCATTTGTTTCTTCATGATGTTCCTCTTGAATTCCACGTGGCGCATCTTCTTGGTTGTCATGCTTTTTTTTGTTGTTCTTCTTCTGCATTATCATCAACAATAACTTTCTCCATAGATGAGGGGTTAGACTCATCAAATGTAACATGCATAGATTCTTCCACAACTAAAGTTCTTTTATTATAAACTCTATAAGCTTTGCTTGAATTTGAATAACCAAGAAAAATACCAACATCAGATTTTGGATCAAATTTACCAAGATTATCTTTTGTGTTCAAAACAAAATATTTGCATCCAAAAACTTTAAAATAACCAATGTTGGGTTTTCTATCTTTCCAAAGCTCATATAGAGTTTTATTAAGATTAGGTCTAATCAACACCCGATTTAAAACATAACAAGCGGTGTTGACGGCTTCGGCCCAAAAATACTTAGGCAAAGAGTTTTCATTCAACATGGTCCTAGCCATTTCTTGAATAGACCTATTCTTTCTCTCTACTACTCCATTTTGTTGTGGAGTCCTAGGTGATGAAAATTGATGTTCAATGCCAAAATCATTACAAAAATTTTCAAATACATGATTTTCAAATTCTCCACCATGATCACTTCTAATACAAGAAATAGAATAACGTTTTTCATTTTGAACCTTTTTATAGAAAATTCGAAATGCATCAATGGCATCATCCTTATTAGCCAAGAACAATACCCATGTGTATCTAGAATAATCATCCACAATTACAAATGCATAAAATTTGCCACTTAAACTAGCATATCTAGAAGGTCCAAATAAATCTATATGAAGCAATTGAAGTGGTTTTGAAGTGGAGACATGATTCTTGCTTTTAAAGGAAGTTTTGATTTATTTTCCAAATTGGCATGCTTCACAAGTTTTATCTTTTTGAAAATTGATTTTTGGAAGACCTTTTACTAAATCATTTTTCACGATTTTTGAAATCAAATCCATGCTTGCATGACCTAATCTTTTATGCCACAACCAACCATCATCATGCAATGCGGAGAGACATTTCTCATTTGTTGATGCACAATCTATATTAATGGTATAGACATTAACACATCTATTTCCTACAAACAAGACTTTCCCATCACATGCATTCTCAATAACACACTTTGATTCATAAAAAATAATTCTATATCCCTTATCACATAATTGACTAATACTAAGCAAATTGTGTTTCAAGTTTTCAACCAAACACACATTTTCAATGAGAGTAGAGGATACATTACCGACATTTCCAATCCCAATGATTTTTCCTTTTGAATTATCCCCAAACGAAACATCTCCACCATTTTCGATCTTGGTAAAGCTTGAAAACCAAGAATAATTCCCTGTCATGTGTCTTGAACAACCGCTGTCCAAGTACCACTTATTCTTCTTCTTCTTTGAGCCCTGTAGAAAAAATCTCAAGTTTTAGGTACCCAAACCTTTTTGGGTCCTTGAGAGTTAGCAATGGTTCCTTTCGGAACCCAAACACATTTCATACTATAATATGCATTTCTCTTCACTGCACATCTATTTTTCATATGGCCATCTTGATTGCAATAATGACATACAATTTTATTGTTAATAGATGTATTCTTCATAAAATAACTCTTGTAAATTTTTTGTTTCAAATTCGGTTTATAACCTATGCCACTTTTGTCAAATACACATTTTTGTGAGTTTAGCAAATTGTCCAACATCTTTTGCCCATTTGTAAATTTTAGCACAATTTCATTTAGTTCATTGCTCTTCTTTCTAAGCATTTCATTCTCATTTTTCAAGTCATTCATGTGCGACTCTAAGTGCTCATGTGAGGTGCTAGAATTCTCAAATAATGCAATACTATCACGCAATGTTTTATTTTCTAATTCTAGGCATGTAATCTTTGCACTAAATAAATCATTTTCATTCTTAAGCTCTATCATCTTCTTTTTAAGACATATATTCTTTTTACCAATCTTCATTAGCTCATCATGCAAATCCTTAAAAGCATCATGCAATTCATCATATGTAGGAAGAACACTTACCTCATCAAGTTCATCACATGATTCTTCCCCAATAGCCATGAGAGCTAAGTTTGTCATTTCTTGTTGCTCATCATCGTCACTTGTTTCCTCATCACTATCATCCCATGTGGCCACCATAGCCTTCTTCTTGAATTTGTTGAGAAGAGGACATTCCGGTCGTATGTGTCCGGGCTTTTTGCATTCATAACAAATGATTGACTTCTTTTTCTTCTTCTTATTCTTGTAGCCTCTGAACTTTCTCTGCTCATTGTTCTTTTTGTAAAATTTTCTGAATCTTCTAGCCAACATAGCCAGCTCCTCATCATCCATTTCGCTTTCCTCATCACTCTCATGTTTTGAAGCCTTGAGAGCAATGTTTTTCTTCTTTTCCTCATGCCCTTTTTTAACTGCCAAATCTTCTTCATATGAAATAAGAGAGTCAATTAAATCATCAATAGGTAATACATTTAAATCCTTGGCTTCCTCAATGGCAGTCCTTTTTGGTCTCCATTCCTTAGGTAGTGACCTAATGATTTTCTTGACTTTTTCGCTATTTGAAAAAGTCTTTCCTAGGGCTCCTAGAGTGCTCACTATGTCTGTGAGTCTAGTATACATAGAGTACACATTTTCATTTTGTTCCATTTAGAACAATTCATATTGTCGAGTGTACCTATTTATTTTAGATTCTTTCACTTGGTTCGTGCCTTCATAGATAACCTCAAGTTTGTACCAAATCTCATTAGTACTTTCGCAACTAGACACTCTATGAAACTCTTTCTTATCTAAAGCACAAAACAAGGCATTCATGGCCTTGGAATTTAGAAAAGCTTTTCTCTTTTCGAAATCATTCCAATCCCATGAAGGTTTTGGAATATCTTCTCCTACTTCATTTTTAGTTAAAGGCATGAAAGGACCATCATTAACGATTTTCCAAATCTCATAATCTAAGGCTTGCAAGTAAATTCTCATCCTAATTTTCCAATATAGGTAATTGTTTCCATCAAAGTAAGGTGGTCTAGTGGTGGACTGCCCTTCCCTAAATGTGGAATCATTTTGAGTTGCCATTGATCTTTAGCTCTAGATTTGTTAAATCTAAATAAGAGCACCTTGCTCTGATACCAAATGAAATATAAGTGTGCAACCCAAGAGGGGGAGTGAATTGGAAATTTAAAAATTATCCTAGCAAATCCACACAACAAACAATCTAATGCCTTAATAAAAATTGAAAGCAATAAGTTTAATAAAGGCACAATAATTAAAGAGTAAGGGAGAAGAGAAACAAACACACGGATTTTTACGTGGTTCGGCAATCCCCGCCTACGTCCACGCCTCCAAACAATCCAAGCTTGAGGATTTCACTATCCAAGCCTTTCTGAGGCTTCAACCGATTACAATTGACTTCGAGGTGTCAATAAACCTTTACAACGAAGAAATTATCTCCCAATCTCTTCACTCAAGTGTCTCACACACTCAAATTCTTACAATTGAAATGAAGAAATGAAATTTACAATGAAACTCACTCAATGAGTAGATATTCAAAGATGAAGAACAATGAATGATTCAATGTATGTAGTTTGCAAGTTTGAAGGCTCAAGATATCTCGTGTGCTTTTTGTTTTTGCTTGTTGGAGAACTTCAAAATGAGTTGGATTTGAGTTCTTATAGTTTGAGCTCAAAAACTAACCGTTACTCACATTCCAGGAGTATCCGGTTTGCCGTTTATGGAATCCGGTAAGCCGGATTTATGTTACCATTAAGGCAAAAATTTGAATTTTGCCTATCCGGCTTGCCGGTTACGGAATCCGGTAAGTCGTTTTCGTTCTGGACGCTTACTGCCCATATCCGAATTTTTAATTTTCAGAATCCGAATAGCCGCTTGCTACAGTAACCTGCTACAATGAAATGTTTCTCAGATTTTCAGTTTGACCCTAAAACTTTATAAAACTATAGTATGGCCCAAAACGTTATGAAACTGTGCAAATAAGTCCAATTTCAGAATTTCTAAGTAATGCTTCGTTAATCCCCAAACTTTTTGAAATTATGATTTCGCCCAAACTTTGTGAAATTATAGAATGACCTAAAAACATTTAAATAGTTTCAAATAAGTCCAAATCCGAAATTTAAAACACTATCAAAGATTTTGAAATTACTTTCATTTTAGTCCAAAATGCTTTAATTCCATAACATCATTTTCTTATTATAAAGCACAATTCATAAATCTTTACTTAATAAATACATGTGGTTTGTTATCATCAAAATCAATATTTATAGCCATATAGGCTAACACTAATGATACTGACAAGAAGAAAAAAAAGGGTTGTCATCCATATTATGCAATGAAAACATATGAAAAAAACTTTAACACAAGTTCAATAACTTTTACAAGGGTACCAGGAAGTATTGAATGAGCGTATCGGCCTCCCTTCTTGATGAATCCATGATCATTGAATTTTATTTTTACCAAGATGAGGACCAGTTGTAATAAGGCCGTACAAGTATCCTTATTTTCAAAAGAATATTGAGAATATTGTCGAAGAATTGTTGGGCGTTGGTACTATTTACCCCAATACCAATGCTTATTCCTTCTTGTCTTGTTCGTTAAAAAGCATGATGGTTCATGTAGGATGTGCATAAAGTACCAAGCATTGAATGAAATTACAGTTAAAGACAAATTCCCCAATTCCCACGATCAATGAACTCTTCGATGAATTAGTAGGGACACAATTTTTCACAAAATTAAACTTACGGCCAGACTACTATCAAGTCAAAGTACACCCAAACAATGTTGAGAAAATTGTATTTGGAACATATGAAGGCCATTACAAAATCTTGATAATGCCATTTAGGCTTAACAATACTCCATCCATCTTCTAAATACTTATGAATGAGGCATTCAAAGAATTATTATGAAAATTTATACTTTTATTTTTTGATGATACACTCATTTATAGTAACGACTGGGATATTTATATGGAGAATTTTAGAATTATTTTTAACATCTTAAAAAGCTAACAAGTTGAGAGTGAATATTGAAAAATGTCGATTTGGGAAGGAATAAGTGCAGTATCTAGGATTATATTAGCTCAAAGAAGGGGATTGCTATTAACCTTAGAAAAATTGAAGCAATAATGTCCTCAGCTGTAGCCAAGTACTTGTAAAGCCTTAAATGGGTTTCTTAGACTCATAGGCTACTATCCAAAATTCATTCAACACAATTGGAAAAATGCTACTCCTTATAGAGTTCAGCTTCGGAGGAGGGCCACTTGGGCTTGTAGCCCAGTGGTGAACCATTGCCCTTAAAGTCAAGCATGACTATGAGAGCAATGGTTCAAGTCCCCACAGACTCAACCTCCTTTAATTAAACATAATTGTGTGGAGATTACTTATAATGTCTTTTTCCCTTGCGAAATGCGAGTGGAGTAGAGACATTCCTCCTCCATGAGGGGCATTTGGATGGGCATGTACTTCATAGAATAAAAATGTAATAATGTAAGTCCCAGGTATACATCTGATTGTAAATATAAATGCAATGATCTGCTGTCATAGCAGTTGTAAATATCTTTGTGTAATATAGTAACCTGATACTTAATCAATTCAAAAAATTCAAACAAAAAAAAAAAGCTTCGGAGGAGGCTTTTCAAAAGCTCAAGATGACCATGACGCAAGCCTAGTATTATCTCTTCTTGACTTTTTAAAAATTGTTGGTCAGGAATGTGCAACGATTATAGAATTTATAACCATAATCTTACAGTTATACTTCATTATTAGTTCTAAAATATAATAAAGTACTCAAGCATCAAACATTAGAATATTACCGTCAAAATTAACAAAGGTTATAAATTATGACGTACTTAATTAATGACAATATTACATTGGCTAACAATTGTAATATAAAAGTACATATGATAAGAATATTATAATATATAGTTGTTTGAAAAAACAGAAAACAAACATTGGTAAATTGTAATTTAATCTAACAATATATCATTTTAATTAACATCTACAGTAAACAAAAAGATATCAAATCTTTAATTAAAACATGGTTTGGTTTGGGTATCATTTATTTAGGTTGAGCTTGGGTAATAATATTCTAATCAAGAAGTTTAACTACTGATGACACCTTTCCATCAATCTTTTAAAATCTCTTTTCTTAATTGAATCCTTTAAAACGTTTAACATATTATAAATTTTTAACTACTAATTGAATCCTTATTTGTTTGATTTTTTTAATACTTTGATAATTCTGCTTTTAATAAAAAAATTGATATAAAAACACCTATTATGGAAATTACTATTAAGAATAATATATTATAAATCAATATTACATATTATTAAATATATATTTATCATGCATTAAACCCTAAACTTTTTATTTCTAACATCTTAATCAAGACTAATATGAACAATGATAAAATAAGTAATTAGTGTATCCGCCCGTCTCCATATGCAAACACGACACCATGGTCGATGTAAAGAGTAAAAGGAATATGATGATGAGAGGATATTAGTCGCCATGATTGTGCGCCTAAAGTGTAAACTTTGGTTTTCAAGCTACATTGGTAATTGGCATTTGGCATTATGGTCTACCATAATTTTTTTTTTTTTTTTGGGAATGGAAAATACCTTCATTTTCATTTAAAAAAGAAAACAAGTACTGCAAGTGGGGAGGGTATGAACCCATCTATACAATAGTTTTGAGTTTCTCTAAAGCTAACTTAGCTAAAGAGTGGGCTATCGCATTACCAGATCTATGAGCATATTGGACACAAACAGAACCAAAGTTCTTCAATACGCTCTGCACCTCTGAAATGATCCAGAAGATCTCGGATCTGCAGTCCTGACTGTTATTAACTAACTTAACAACTTCTTGAGCATCTGATTCCACAATCAAAGACTCTAGACAATCACGTTCTACAATTTGAAGTCCCTATTCGATTGCTTCTGCCTCTGTAAAATAAACATCACCATAGAACTTTGATACCTTAATTGCAGCTGCAATCACATTCACAGTCTCATCTCAGATTACAGCCCCTAGCCCTGAAATTTGCTTCTCTAAATTGGTGGCAACATCTACATTAACCTTAAAGTATCCTCTTTGAGGGGGATTCCAAGCCATTTTTATCGAAGTTTGCTGGTTGCCAATGTGGGTAGATGCTGGTAGTTGGGTTCTTCGATAAGCTTCCACCACAGCTTCAGCCTTAGAGACTATCATTTGGGGGCTATCCTTTTTTCCTTTAAATAATCAGTTGTTTTGTGCATTCCATGTCATCCATAAAATCGTTACCAGCAGTTCAATATCATCTTTACTTCTCATCGGCTTCAATCCAAGCAATAAGCTTAGAATATCTTGTTCAACACTTCCCTTAAAATCGTCCTCAAATCTAGTTATTTTCTAGATTTTCTTCGCAACCTTGCAACCTACTAAAGCATGAAAAACAATTTCCATCTCATTTTTACAAATCTAACACAATGATTCCTGAATCACATTCCTTTTTCAGAGATTTTTGGTCGATGGGAGAAGATTTTTTGCTGCCCTCCAAGCAGAAATCCTGATCTTCTCAGGCAAGGTGAGCAGCCATATAATGTTCCATTGGTTCTGTGCAGCTGCTGAACTTGTCAAGCTAGCTAGAAACTTCAAACTCAATGCAATTTGATAGCCACTCTTAACAGTGTACTTGCATTTCCTATCGTAATGCCAAATTATTTCATCTTTCATTGGTCTTCTAGGCAGGGGAATTTTAACAATTGCCTCTGCATCCATTTTGAAAAAATGTCTATGGATTAGCCATTCATTCGAACTATGCTCTTCACTTATCAACTCAACAGCTAAGGCATCAGCTGGTAAGTTTGGTTTGGAGACTGGTTTGAAAGTAAGGGGCCTAGGCGGCCAATTCTCCTTATGAATCAGAATGCTTTGACCATTTCCAACCCTCCATCTTGATCCATTAGAAATAACTTGCCGGCTTCATAAAATGCTTCTCCAGATAAAAGAAGAGTTAGAGCCAAGTTTTACATTCATGAAATCTTTGCGCTGGAAGTACCTAGCCTGCAATATTTTTGTCACAAGGGAGTCTGGAAACTGCAAGATCCTCCAGCCTTGCTTGGCTACTAACGCTTGGTTGAAATTTGAAAAATCTCTTAACCCCATTCCTCCTCTGCACTTAGCCTGACTTAGCTTATTCCATCTCAACCAGTGGATGTTCTTCTTTTCATTCCTTAATCCCCACTAAAAGTTTGCTATTATTTTCTGAATGCCATCACATATGCCTATGAGAATCTTAAAGATGCTCATTGCATATGCAGGAATGGCTTGAGCAGCCTCCTTGATCAAAATCTCTTTGCCTCCTACTGAAAAGAATTTATGCTGCCAATTTGATACTTTATTGTAGATCTTCAGCTTGATATCGTTAAAAAAAATGCTTCTCTTTCTCTTAATCATAGATGACAAGCCTAAGTATTTTTCATGCCCTGAAACAATGTTGAGCTGAAATATTTCTTTGATTATTAATGCTTGCCCATCCTGAATATTGTCACTGAGAAACATTGAAGATTTCTCGAAGTTGAATAGCTGGCCTGAGGCTGCAGAGTAGCAATAAAAAATCCTCTTCAGATTTTGGCAATCAGTAATTGAAGCTCTCGTGAATACTAGACTATCGTCCACAAATAAGAGACGAGAAATTTTAAGCTCCTTCCTAAATGACATACCATGGATAAGCCTCTGATGCTCTGCTTGTTGAAGAAGAGAGGAGAAGGCCTCAACACAAATGATGAATAAATACGGAGATAGGGGGCACCCTCGTCTTAGGCCTCTCTAAGGACGGATCACCCTGCTTACTGTACCATTTATGGCAACTGAGGACGACACTGAGCTTATACACCTCATGATTAGGCTCACCCAATTCTGCGAAAACTCGAGGGGCTTCATCGCTTGCTCAAGAAAAGTCCATTCTAGCCTATCATATGCTTTGCTCACATCAAGCTTCAATGCCACCAATCTTTTTTTTCTTCCTTTACAATGTCTTATCTTATAGAGACACTCATAGCCTACAATGATATTATCGGTGATTAGCCGATTGGGAATAAAAGCACTTTGCATTGGTGAGATAATTTTTTGTAGAACATGTTTAAACCTATTAGCTATTGCCTTAGCAACAATCCTATAAATGATATTGCATAGACTAATAGGCCTAAAATCGGTAACTTTCCTAGGATTCCCTTTTTTTGGAATTAAAGTGATGCAGGTATGATTGAGAGGAGCTCTATCACCTTCCTTGTTAAGGATGTAGAGGCATATTGAGAGGACTCCTTACTTAACCGTTTGCCAGTGTTTTTGGTAAAACACTACTGACAAGCCATCCGGACCCGGTGCCTTTGTTGGGCACATTTGTGTCAATGCTTCCACTACTTCTTCAGTTGTGAAAGGCTTCTTTAAAAGATCATTCATCTCACTAGAAACTCTCCGAGATATCCTTGAAAGTGCAGTTGTTATCTAAGTTTGATTAGGCTTGGAAGTAGTGAATAGGTTTGTGAAGTATTTACAGAACTCATGCTCCACCTCTTCGGCATTTTCAATCCATCTTCCAGGTGCATTTTCAATCCCCCAAATTCGGTTCTTTTTCTTTTTTGATGATGCCGTGTGATGGAAAAATTTAGTGCTCTCGTCCCCTTCCTTAAGCCAATCAGCCATTGAGCGTTGTTTCCAGTATGTTTCATCAACGGCTAATATGTTTTGGATTTGTCTTTCCACCTCTATGATTTTATCCCCATTGACATACTACATCTATTGTGTTTGAGCCTTTTGTTAAAATTCATTTCGTTGCCCCTTGCTTGAACCTCCATCACCACAGGACAATGATCAGAGGTCCATGTGTCAATATTGGTAGTTGTAGAATCTGAAAATATGTCCCTCCATGCACTGATACAAACAAATCTGGCTAGTTTTTCCTCTACAAAAGCGGGGCCAAACCTTCCATTACTCCACGTAAAAGGGTACCCCTTGTATCCAACATCTAAAAGATCACAGTCTCTCAAAGCTTCTCTAAAATAAGTGATTAAGCTTAACTGCCTCTCGTTTCCCCTACTCTTTTCATAAGGATGAAGAATTTCATTAAAGTCACCGAAGCATAACCAGGGAGTAGAAGATAAACCTGATAATCACTTCAACAATGTCCAGGTATGCTTTCTCTATCTCATGTCTGGATTACTATATACTCCCGTACACTGAATTTGCTTCCCATTTTCCATCAGTATCTCGGCATCGATGTGATGCTTATTGAAAGGTTTAATTTACACCGTGGTTTCTGAGTTCGAAAGCATATCTAGGCCACATCCTTTCCCGTTACTATTTACAGCAACACAATTTTCATAATTTAGTTTTCTACTGACCTCATTCATATGCACAGACATCAACTTTGTTTCACACAAAAAAACAAGATGAAGACCATGCATTTGGAGAATTTTCTTGAGAGCTAGATACAATCGGGGATTCCCTAAACCCCGAATATTTCAACTGAGAATTTTCATGCCTTCCGGCGAGGCTGGGTACCAGCCTCCGCTGATATCTCCTCTATGTTTAAAGCTGTGAGCTCCATTTCCTCTGTCACCAACGGCTCCCAGTGCAAATTGGTTTTTGTTGCTGTCGAAAAATATTTGTTTGTTTCTAATTTGCTTGGGCCAGCCACTTTGGTTTTCTTTAGCTTCAGGCTTAGCCATGCTACCTCGTTATTTGGCTTTTTATGAGCCCTTAGGCCTAAACTTGCTCCCCCTTCATTTTTTGTAGCACGTGCCTGTCTCTTCTATTTTTTTTTTTTGGCTGAATTTGGGAAACTTCTGCCCCAACATATATTTTGCTTTCTCTGTTTTTTCTTAGGCTGCTTTTGTAGGGCTATGTAAAGTTTCAGTTGAGCCCGATGTCTCCTTGTGTCTTTCGGCCTGGACTGCTTTCATGTTTTCCCTCTCAGTTGCATTTGCATTTCTCGCTTGAATTCTCAGATCTCTAGGGACTGTTATATAGCCAGTAAACCCTCCCTACATTTTACCACCAGCCTGCTTTATTGACATCACTTCTGTCACTCCCTTCATTAAATACTTCTCAACTACTCGCTCCACTTCACTTGTCCTATCAATCTCTTTAGTTTGACCCATTTCTTCCTCTCTCGATCCTAACCCGTTTTTATCAACTGAGTTCGCCTGCTCATGCTGGTGTTGTTGTGATTGACCATGATATTATGAACTTGCTAATTTATCAGCTCTTTCTCCGTCGTTCTGCCATCTCTCTTTGCTACGGTATTTCTTTGAGTGTCCCTCGATCATGATTGCTTTCATCCACATCCCGTATGGGAGTTCTTCTTTTGGTTGGCCCTGATACTGAGTACACTCCTTGTATTGATGGACAATGATGCCACAACAAAAGCAAAAATCGGGCAAGCGTTCGTACACCATTTGCATTGGGATATCTATTGTTGTGCAAATTTTATTGAACTCGCAAGTGCACGAATCTATTGTAAAATAGATTAATGGAGACGAGTGTCGATCCCACGAGGAGGTGGATTTTAATTGTGTGTAGAATTAATTTTGTAAATGGGTGATTGGATTTGTGGTAGAAATAATTTGGAATATGCTAAAACTTAAATTAAAATGGCGAGAATAAATTCTAAAATTGGAATTGAAATGGCGAGAATAAATTGAAGAGAATTCTATTGAAATGTCGTACTTGGGTATCTAGATCCGTATCAACATGCATCGTGGGCTAAATAATCCTTATTAATGCCAATTAAATCATGAGGGAGGAATCCACACCTCATGAACCACGCTCTAATCAATATAGTGCTAAGGGCTTATCGTGCCAAATAATAATAACCTTGTATTAGGGAGCCGGTGAAACCAAGGCGGTACTAAACAAGATTATTATTATTTGTCGACGAGAAGTCAAAACATCCACAAAAACTAGAGGGGAAGAGAAAGTAAATTTACCAAATAAAGCTCATGACACATGTTGAGACTTCTCCTTCAACCCAAGCTTGAAAGAAAATTAGCCACTCGTAATTGAACTAGGGGTAAAATGGAAATTTATTAAATACATAGAAAATACAAAATGGAGAAGGAATTACAAAAAATGGATCCTAAAAATGAATTCAGAGATATCAAATTAGGGGGGAGAGGCTACCTTTTTATAGATACATGGAGTAACTCATGGCCATCGGATTAAAAACAGTTTGGACGCTTAGGATTGCGCCACGTCATCAGTCAACAGTACGCGGTTTGACCACGCGAATGAACAGTAACACGGTTTGACCCAGGTTGAACAATGACGCAATTTGGTTGAAAATAATCTTGTGTGATGCATGTACCGTACGCGAGATTTTTCGTCCACTGATATGCTGCCACGTCACCATCAACAGTACATAAGAATTTTAGCCCAATAGGATCGTGACACTTCATCAGTCAATGTCACATCATCGGTCAATGTCACGTCATCGATCCATCTATATGAACAGTGTCATGAACAGTAACGTAGACAGTACCGTACATGTGAATAGTGTCATTTTTCCTTTTATGCTCCTCCTAAGGTTTTCGACCGTCCTGAGTTCAAAAGTGATGTCCGTTTTGCAGTCTAATCTCTCGTTTATTATGAAATGACCATGATGCCCCTAAAATACATAAAATACTTAATTAAATAAAAAAACACATAATTAAATTACAAGAAACTTAAATACATAAAAGTAAGGGTTGTTAGTAAGACTTGAAATGTAAAATGACGATTTTCTCCTTTATAAATATGCATTTTCTAACACTCAACATCTATCTCGCCTTCTTGTTTCAGAGATAAAATTTTCTTCAATGGCTGTGTTATGTTGATGAAGATCCTGATTCTTGTAAATTCCCGAAAGCATTCTCCATTCTCGTTCGTTTCAACATCTTCTTCTTCTCCTATCTTTCCCCCAAGCTCTTGAAGAAAGTCCCTCTCCATACACACAATTAGAACATTTCGAATTTGCACCCATAAGGGGACATGAGTAAAAGATTGCTTGGAGACCTCCCCAATACCTTTCGGGTCGGTGAGGACAAGAAACGCCCTATCAAAATGCCACGAGCCCCCAATTATCACTCTTCTTTTGTCAGCTTCTTATGTAAACTTAAACATAAATATATTGTTTCCCAGGCTCTCTATCTTAACCTCTTTAAAAGTTCGCCAAACTTGTTATAAAGTAATTTTGAGTCCTTTGTTGACACCCCTTGAGAGGAGTACTTTACCCATCAGGCATCCTGCTAGCACTTGCCCTCTTTTTTCCTTCATGTTTACTTCCAATGACATTTTGCTTCTATCTTCCTCTCTTATCGTTATTGCTTTGCACTTATGAATTAACTCCTCAATGTCCATAGAGTTAATACAGAGAAATGATTGAGTACTATATTCACCTAACTAGAAAAACCCTGTGTAATAATACCCCTCACCAACTTTGCTCTACCCTTTACTACGCTTCAACTGAAGACATCACTTAACTAATCTAATAGTGAAATTAGACTAAAGCACTCACTCTCGGAGTGACCATGTGGATCATATAGGCCCCTCAAAGTACTTCCATTCAGGAGGCTCTAT
The DNA here is from genome assembly GCF_000493195.1 of Citrus x clementina. NCBI lineage: Eukaryota > Viridiplantae > Streptophyta > Magnoliopsida > Sapindales > Rutaceae > Citrus > Citrus x clementina. The sequence goes on along the minus strand of NW_006262139.1, from coordinate 6,499,388 downwards.
CAGAGAGAGAGCTCTCGTGAGGGAAGACTCTTACTGGTTCATGTTTTCTTATGGTCTGCCATAAATTTGAACAATCTTTTATGCATTGGCTGTACTGTCAATTCAGATTCCATAATATGCAAACTCTTCATAGTGTCACAATATTGAAAAAAAATGGTAGCGGCGGTAGCTCAAAATTTATTCTCTAAAAGAGGATTGTACGAAAAGAGTTGCCCAACACATTTATCTTGGAAACATAATAAACCAAAACCAAAATGCTAAAAATATTGCTCTCTAATTTCATTTGAGAACTCTAAGATCTCTAATACCATGTCAACAATAAACTTGCTGCCTAACAATTTTATTAACACTACAACTATTGATATACAATATCTTAAAGCTATTTATAGAAAGAAATAAAATAATAGCCTAAACTATAGTATTTTATTATAGTTGAAAAATACAATCAGCTAGCTGTCACAGCCTTAGGCAATGATAGCCGATGCCAAGGCTTTGCTTGTGGTCTTGTGCCAAGCCACTGGCAGTAACATGGGGGTGCTTGGAGATTAGCACGAAAGCAAGCAAGACCGGCACACGAGTTGGGGCACAACAGTTGGCGTACATCATTAGACAATTGTGGGGGATTGCTAGTGCACACGGGTTGGGGCATGACAGCAACCATACGCCACACCTTGCAAGCGTATCGGTATAGGGCACAAAGGGCATACACACAGGCCGAACTACAGAATAAGAGATGGCACAAAACTAAGTCAAGAGTTGTGAAACAGATTCTAAAAACAAGCATGGGTCGGCAGTATTTAGTGCAAGTAATGGAAGACATGGCTTTGGAGATCATGCCTAGAAATATAGAGAAAAACAAAGCAAGCGAGCTGTGGTGGTTTGCTTCGTTGCTTCCTTGCTTCTAGGCTAGCGGGATAAGCATTGTCTATTTTTGAGAGAGTGGAAATGCGCTTCCTAAAGTCATGCTTAATGGTGATTAGTCTTGGGAAAGAGAATGAGGTAGCATAAGTGCAGCACGCCACCATGCCTTAGAAAATAAGGTGTCATTTAAAATTTATATAAATAGTGAAGGTGACTGTGTGCTTAGGGGATCTAAATTTTGGTAGAAATATTGGAGTCATTGAGCAAACAAATCCTAAAGCTAGTTTGTAATCTTTTCTTATTGATTAAAGAGAGAAGTTGAGGGTTGATGCCTCCGTAAAGAGTAATATTCTATGTGTTCATTGTTTGGTTAATTGCTCTTTGTTCTTGGTTTGGTTAGTCTTTTGCCATAACCTTAGTTGCGGACCTCATAGGTTGCTTTTGTTGGCATTATCGAGTGGCTGGCTAAGTAGACCTTAACGTCATCATACCGGTTGCTACGTCTATAGACAAAACCCACTAACAACTAATATAAGAGCAATGTTAAATAAGTGTTGGTGAAAACTGGTAATAAAGCACGATATTGAAGTAGGGCTAAGGCAGTTGTAGGAACAATTAGTATCGAAGCACAATTAAGTTAGTTTTGGTGACAATTCATATGAAGGCTCAGTTGAAATCAGCATTGGTGAAAGCTAGCAAAGAAGCATGATATCGAGGGCCGGTAAAGGCAGTTGTATGAACAACTAGTATCAGAGCATGACTAAGTTAGTTTTGGTGACAATTGATGTCAAAACTCAGTTAAAATCGGTTTGAGGATAATTAATAGCATGATTTCAGAGAGGCAACAATGCAAATGGCTTGGTGGATATGGATTTGTGAAAGCTTCTCCTTCTGGATTTAAGAAATTAAGAGATAGTAAGAAAGGAAACTCTTCGTAATTCAGGATGTTTTATCTATGATTGACCACATCAGGCAAAGAATTTTCTAAAGTGTGAGAAACTGAATACTTTGGTGAAGTAAACAGAAGGGGAGTCATCAATATCTTCGGTGGCCGAAGTAGGTACAGTGCCCGTGTATCTGTTACAATTGTTGAATAACATGGATGTCAATGTACATGGATGTCAAGGTAAAGGGAAAACCCATAGATGAAGAGAGTGGCGAATCCTATCAAGGCAAACAAATGTGTGGAGTGGTAAGGATTAATAGAGTTGAATTAAGGGCAATGATAGGCACTGCTGCAACGACAAACCTTGTAGAGGCAAATTTGGTGCCACACCTTAGTCTTTAAGTTGCTAGAGTTAACATTGCTTTGATTCTTACTTTAAATCATCAAGTGGTGCCAGATGACATAGCGGTAGTCACTACTAGAAAAATGGGCTTTACTGACACTAAATTAGTGTCAGTAATTACTTTTCCTGACACTTGTTAATTGTGTCAGTAATGCTCCAGCCAGAACACACTGACACTAATTTTTAGTGTCAGCGATTTTTGTGTCAGTAATTCATGTCATTATAGTATCACTAAAATAATGACACGATAGCATTAGTATTTAATGATACTATTTAGATGTCAGTAATTTATGAGACTACAATATCAAGAGCACACTGACTCAATAACATCAAAAATTATTACTGTCATTTTAAACATTTAGTGTCAGTATTTAGTGATGTTATGATTCTTTTGGTTAATAGTATACTTTGATTTTAATTATATTTTCCTATTTGTTTTACAACTGAAAGAAAACTCAAAATATATTAAATATACAAAATCTCGCAACACAATTGCATAAGAAACATCTCAAATACATCACTTAAATTCATATAATTCAACTACATCATTGTTTGGAAAAGAAAAATATAAGTACTAAATTAAGTCTTGGACAAGCTCTTAACAACCAAGTACTAAGTTAAGATTCAACAAATATTAACCAACAAAAAGAAGCACATAATGTCATTGAACATCCACAAGTAGCTTCATTGTTCTTTTCCCACCTACAAGTACATAAAATCAATTAGTATACCACAAAAAATAATTCTTGGATTTTTGGGAGAAAAAACAATCAGGCCAATTTCAGTGTTCAAAGAGACTAACAAAGAATGGGGCAAAAACAATACATCGCTCTCTTAGTGCAAGCTAATTGTAATAGGTAGTATTGTGAAGAATATTTATTTGCTAAGAATTGAATTTGAGTGGATTTTCCTACAGATCTATACACAACTCAACTTAAGTAGAATACAAAAATAAAAAATAAAAAATCCTAAGGATTAAGAAAGATAAATGGAGATTTATTAGTATACATCCAAAATTAGAAACTCATTAAACAATCCAGGGGTAAAAATTGAGGAATAAGAATATAGCGTATCTCAGGATAAGACCAAAGACATAATAACAGAAACATTTGAGGCAAACCACTACAAAGTTTTTACATAATAACCCAAAGCAAAGCAAACCATTATAAAATTTTTACATAATAACCTAGAAACAAAACAGACGAAAATTGGGCAAGTCCATATCCCAAACCTCTGTTAGGAAAAATGTGTTCAGCAGACTCATGGCTCCAACAATAGAAATTAACCCGCACACAATGAAACAAATTAATTGATATAAAAAACAGTCAAAGACAAAGCCAACTACAAAGATTAACTAATTTGGAGATTGAATTACATAGTTATTTTTACAAAAATATAGCATAAGCCCATTGTATTTCATAGTAAGCAACTGCAAAAATGCCTAGAGGTAAATTCATAAAGAAACAGTAGATAGAAGAAAAAAAAGATGAGGAAATAAACAGCATGAAACAAACAAATCACCTAACACATCATGGGAATTGACTTGTTAACGTTAAAGAGCAAAATAAAACTTGGCACCTTCATCCAAACAAGAACAGACGCTTACCCCTTACAGAGAATGGCTTAGGTTTTTCGTTGGAGTTTGAGGCTGATTTATAAGAATATGAAGAAGAAATGATTGTGGAAGTTTGATAGTGATCAAGGATTGAGTATTGGGCTTAAAATACAAATTGGCAGTGAGGGCTAGTTTTCGATCATAATGTTGAGAGACCACTAATCCCCAATACTTGTACCGTCTCACATAAAAATCCACATTTAATAAACATGAACTAAATCCAGTGTATTGAGTGTTATTATTTAATGGAACATAAAATCTCTGGGTCAAATAATTCTAAAGTTAAACCAACAATAATCCCAAAAGCTAAAGTTGATAAGAAAGGCCCAACAGTATACTTCTATCACACAAAATTTGAAGATAGAAAAAAGAAGGGCCTTTTTTTTTTTTTAACTGAAATTGAAAAAAGATTCAGTATTAACAATTCAATAATTTTAACACTGAAAACTTGGTGTTTATATATCCGAATATAATTAAGCCAAAAATTTTAATTTATCACTAAATAGGAAAACAACTAAATAAGCTGCATAGTTTTATTTTCCAATAAATGCTTATAATATTTATACCTATCCTTCATTATTTATTTATTTTTTATAGGAAACAGAGAAATTAGTATTAATAAGAACAATAATTACAAAATGTCAAAAAGGAGTCCACAAAAAAAGGCTATTGAAGTATCACACACCAAGAGAAGAATAAATAGAAAAATAGAAAACACTGAGGCATTCAAACCCTCAACAATAAACTCAACATATCAACTTTAAACAAATAGATTCTTGGCTGTTCTTAGTGACATTAAGAAACAAATCAAAAGAAGGAAACTCCCCAGAAGAACTATAATAAGTGAGAAGAAATATTGTAATTCTATCATCAAAGAAAGATAAGCTTAATCATTTTTAATTTTTTCTCAAATATCCAGTAGTACCTTAAGGTAATAGGACAAGATCGCTGAAGTTGTCATGAAGAGTGTAAAGCACTAAATAACAAAAATTATGCTAATAAATAAAACTCAATTTATTTTCTCCCTCAATCAATTGCTTTGAGCTTACTATGAATTCAACTATGAATTTGAGGAAAAAATATAGATCGCAGTTTGCCAACTTCTTGTTCATGAGATTCAGCCGCAGTAAATGCAAACCTGCATTTCTCGTCAAGCATTGTTAACCTCTACGACAAATTGAAGGTAAGAAGATGAACAAAATAAGTGTAATGTGCAGGAAAAAAATGAAGTCTATGGGTACAACAACACTTCAAGATTTTTCAAGTTCTAGTTCATTTAAATAGACATTCCTTGAACTTCAGCAGCAAAGAAAGTACATTATAGCAACAATTTCAATTCATTCCAATCTTTAGAATTTTTTATTTTAAAAAAATAAATTCCTTCAAACTAGTGAAAGGAAAATAAAAGTGTGTTTACAGAAGAAAAATTATGGAATGAATTAATGACCATGCAAGTGAGGAAACACATAAATTTCTGAATAAGAGCGAAACTAACCGTGCAAATGAACAAAGAAAATGTAAGTCTTCAAGTGCTACAACAAGCAAAACTACCTAAAAACAAGCATTTTCTTCTTGAATTAAAGACAAATCATGAACTTTGTGCAATCTCAAAACATTCAGACAAGCATGAACTTAGTTAATTCATATCATAGTCATTGTCTCTATTAAAAATCTTCCAACTGAAAAAAATAAAAAAATAAACATGTTGGTTTCTATAACATAATTTCCTATCTTTACATGAAACAGAGCAATAAATAACACGTAATAATTATGAAATACACAGCCATTCAATCTATATAATATAGAAATATAGGAAAAAAAGAAAAAAAAATTCAAATTACAATTAAATAAACAAAAAATAGATATGGAAAAGAAATCCCACCAAGACTGCACTACTGGGAGAATTTCTCAACATCTACAACAACCCAGAAAATTAAATTAACAAAAAACCCCAATAATCATAAGCTAAAATAAAACAAATCTATTAATTAATTTGACAAAGAAAATAAAATATTAAGCCATTACTAGCAGTTAAGCCTTAATCAAGGCAACATGTTTGCCCTTAAAGTCATTGAAAATCTCCTTCACAGGTCTACGTATAAGGTGTGGTATCCCTTCCATAGCAAGAAAATTAACTAATTTCTCAATAATTTTATTCAAATTCAAGAAAATGGGTTTTGAATATTGAACAAAAAAAAGAGAAATTTGACCATAAAAAGAAAAAAAAATTGATGAAAGAAGCCTCGATTACGGTTTTGGTCTGTTTTTCAATTTGGGAAAAAAAAAGGAAAAAGGGAATAAAAGCCTCACTTAGGGTTTTAGCTTTATATTATCTATTTGAGTTAAATGAACGAATTTGTGAATGGACAGAAAAAAAAGGAAAGAGATCGAGAAGAGAAAAAGGAAAGAGAAAGAGAAAGAGAAAGGCAAGAGACAGTTTTGGGTTTGAGTTTGGGTTAGAGATTTGTGTGTATAAAAGACAGCGAGACGGGGACAATTGCTAAGTTTGGGATATGTTTTACTTTCGTTTTACATGTTTTAAATTCTTAATTTAGTACCTGCAGTGTCGAACCACTTGAACGGAAGTGACAGTGGCAACGGTGTGGGGGTGGGCGCAGCCGTGGGGGTTGGGCGCGGCCGTGGACGTGGGCGTTTGGGCCTTGTCATTCGGCATCTTTCACGATAGAGAAGAAGAAGTCAAGAAAGGCAAGGATATTATGCAGCAGCTGCGGCATGGGCTCTATTGCACAATGGAAAAGGGGAATTAGGGTTTGGTTTTTTATATGTTAATATTTTATATAACATTGTAATTCTAACTCAATTTTATGGGGTCCAGTGGTTTGCAATCTAAACGTAAAAGTTTTGAGTTTTAGAAGTCGCAGGTTCGAGTTAAAATCAAAACACATTTTAATGATTTTTTTTAGATCTCTGATGCTGAAGTATCAGTGATCTCTAATATTTAATTTACTGATACATTAGTATTAATAATTTGTGACATTTATTTGTTAAAAGCAGAAAATGGTGCATAGTTAGGTAATTACTGACATTTTTTTCAAAGTGTCAGAAACAAAGTGTCAGTAAAAGTCATTTTTGTAGTAGTGAGTGTAACTAATTGAGGTCTAGAGTTGCCAAATGGGTCCTAAAAACAAGCATGAGTGGGCAGTTGTTAGTGCAGCTAATAGAAGACATGGACTTAGAGATGATGCCTAGAAACGTGGAGAGAAACAAGGGAAGTGGGTTATGGTGGTTTGTTCCATCACTTCCTTGCTTCTAGGCTAGTAGGCAAATTGTCGCCTATCTTTGGGGAGTGTAGATATGCTTCCTAAAGTCATGCTTAGTGAGGGTGAATGTGAGCGTGGGATTTTGGTAGAATAAGTGAAATCTATGAGCAAACAAAGCCTAGAGATGGTTTGTAATCTTTTCTTATTGATTGAACAAAAAAGCTGGGAGTTAGCGCCTCCATAAAAAATATATATATTATGTGTTTTTATTGCTTGGTTTCCTGTTCTTTGTTGTTGGTTTGGTCAGTGTCTTGCGATAAACCCAGTTACGGGCCTTGTGGGTTGCTTTTATTGGTGTTGTCAAGTGGCTGGCTAAGTGGGACTTAGCACCATCATATAAGTTGCTCGATTTACAGACAAAACCCCGTGACACCAGCCATTATGTGATATTTGATTAGCTTAATTTCACTTGATTCGTTGCTTGATCAAAGGAATTATAATCTTTTCTAAAATTTCTAATATGTAAAGGTTTCTTGAGTGCCAAAGTTTGTCATATTTTAGGGGAAAATCTAGCACGTTCTAAACATTTAATAATGGTGTTTATATAGGAATTTTGTGGGTTTATTTAACAATAACAATATTGCAATAAAAGCAATCATTATTAAATAAGGAAAAAATTCTACTCCTCATAAAAAGTGATCAGTTAATATATAAATTTTAGGTGCGGTGGGTTTCTTTCTTAGATATCATAACAATGTATTATAGTTTGAGATATAATCTCAAAACACATCGTATGACATGTCGTTTATAGTTTTCAGAAAGAGCTTATGTCCAACAGTTTTATACTTAAATAATCGTGCGATTTGTCATCCTAAAACTAAAATCCTCATGTGACAGGTCATCTCCAATTTACTAATTCTTTAAATGTTAGGATTCCTGCTGAGTTTTGGATTCTAAGCGTATATAAAGGGTGGTTCTCTACGATCTTTGTTGTGACAGTTATACAGAAAAAAATAAAAAAAAAAACTAGAGCGAGAGTTAGAGAGAGAATTATAGATTCTTGTGAAGGTCTAGTGATAACTGGGATTAATATTAATAATTGTTGAAAAAAAAAGGAAATGGTAATCCCAATAATTGTTGAAAGAAAAGAAAAGAAAAGAAAATGGATCTAGACATTAAAGTGGTAGTTTCTGGTGATATCATCTATGAAATATTCTTGAAATTGCCGACAAAATCACTTTTGCATTTCCGATCAATCTCCATGAAGTGTTGCGACATAATTGTCAGCTTTGCTTTTGCTAACAAGCATACTTCAACACAAATCGCCGCTACCACATATGAACGGTGAGTATACATTTATTTATGACGGTCGTGTCATCCAGGAAAGTGAAGATCCAATTCTTATTGTCGACGGAAACTCTATTGGGAAAAGCACTCTAGTTGAAGTGCTTGGCTATGGTTTAATGCTCTCTAAATATTTTTTTGGAGTCTTATATTTATGTAATCCTCACTACTAAAAAAAAAAAAACTCTTTATGACAGGTATTATCTGTCATCTTCCGCATGGCATGATAGTTGAGCAACCATCATTGATTTTTAAATATTGTTTTTGGCTAGAAACAATTAAATTGGCGCCATTTTTTATTATGTTTGGCAGAAATTAAAATATATCTTTTAAATTATTATATATACATATATATAACTTTACATACATACATACATACATACATACATACATACATACATATATAATTCATATACAATAATTCTCAAATTCATATCCAAAAGTTTCATAGATTATAATCCTGTTATGAAATAAAATAACTACAATAATTATAGTTAAATAAATACTTCATCAGTTATTAATTTGTTTCCTAAAATAACGATTACAATTCCTTAAATGAAGAATCTTGAATCAGATTTTATAAACCACCATCAACACAACTAAAATCAACAACACTACTTGACGAAACCATCCCAATAAACTAGTAACAATCAGCTTAATAAAGCACCAAATTGCAATCTCAATAAACCCTGCTTGAATTAACATCAGCACGTCAAGAACAATCAACTAAACGTAGTTTGATACTGACATTACATTCAAATTTCCAAAAAGGCATGTTTCCATTTAAGAAGCATCAAAACCAAACCAATCTAATCCAGTATAATTACAAGCTCAACCCAAAACAACTATACATTATATTGACATATCAAAACTGGCTCTTAAACCAAGCTAATGCAGCCAAGTAAATGAACATGAGAACCCAAAACAAGCCTGCACTAACCAAAGTACTTAATGAACAGCTCATCACCTTATGTGAGCATTCAGACATAGTTCATCCATTCATACCGTACCTCATCCATTTATGCCTGAGTGTAAACTGGTTTGTTGTTAAACTGCAAATGGCCAAATGATTTAATAACAATTATGATGGACAAAAAATATTAACCAATGATGGACATAAAACATATCACTTACATTGTTGAGCAATATGTTGGGAAAATATGCTCTTTAAAAGCATATGTGTTTATTTAATTGTAATAAATAATTTTTCTGATTAATAAAATAAATGAGGTATTTTATTCAAATATCTTAATTGCATTAATATTTGTATTAAAGTCCATTTAATCATATTATATGTATTTATGTGATCACCATGTGGATTCACAGAAGACATAAATACAAGTTATCTTATGATTAAATAAATTTAGTTCGCAGTTGATAAATAAAGTTGGGCACTTTATTTAGGTATAAACTGTAATAAATTCATTGAATGATTTGTCTTAATCATGTATGAATTTATTGATGTAGTACGACTACATTGAACAGGATCACATATGAGATTTAATTAACTTTGTAATAACTGTCAGACTTATTAAATCTCATAGGCGTTGATTTTATTGTAATCTTAATCTTGAGTTAATTATGATTTCATGATTGTGATTGTTATTTCATTTGAGTTACCAATGGGCACGACACATCCTTGTGGTCAAGATTACCCGGTATCTTGGTGGGAGCAATTATGAGAATTGGAGTTATGGATTAACAATATAGAATTTGTACAACACATCTCTTGATAGGTTTTCGGTACTTGATCATAGAATTCTCTGACCAGAGTGTGTCAACATATTTAGTATGTTGAAAATGATCATTAGAGAAAACCAGTAAGGATCAAGGAATAAGATGTTATTAAATTGATTGGACAGTTGAGATATCAATTTAATTAACGATGTGGTACAAAGGATTGTGCAGTAAAGAAATCAATGTGGCTTGGGGCGAATTATTATTCGAGCATACAATTATGGAAGTCAGTTCCAATCTTTTAGTGGAGTAGATTTGGAATTAAATAATTGGGCTAGTTTAATTACAGGCCTAATTATTGTAGCCACTATTGTATGTTCCCAAATGATCCCCGGGTTAGCTCATTTAATTGACTGTACCACTACTGGACTAATAAGTAAGATAACTAGCTATTTGGGTCAAAAGCCTAAATATATCATTTAGTGGGAGGCTCCATTTAATTAGCTTTTGTATAAGGGGCCTTATGTTATTTTACAAGGTGGGTCCCCTATTGAAAAAGAAAATAACGTGAGTTTTATTTAGAGCATTATTTGGAGCCTAGGGTTTTCACTAAAGGGTGATATAAAAGGCTTATTTTTCCCTAAAGAAAAATAAAGAAGCCACTTTATACAGATCAGAGAATAAGATTTTTCTCTTGATTGTTGAGAGAAAAATTTTCTCGTGCTAGTTGCTTTGGTAGTGATAAAGGCGCCCACACGTCAAGTGTAGATTGAACCTGAGTCATAACCTGGAAGATCATTGGAGACAGTTCGTGATCTAACAAGCGTGGTGGTGACGGATCGTGATCTAACAGGAGTGGTGGTGGCGGATCGTGATCTAGGAGCCTAAATTACTTCAACGGAAAAATCCAAATCGGATTTTCCAGGTACGATTTCTAGAATACAAATTCTTATATATTATATGAGAGCGATCTTCAAAAGGTTTTATAAAAATTTAAAAACCTGATTTTTCCCCAACACAATAAACTAGGATTAGTAATAATATCCCTCATATACAACATGACATAATATCCACACTCATAAGAACCAGGTTGTTTTGGAACCTACAATAATAAAACTCAATCTAAGTACCTAAAAAGTTATAACATGTAGTTAATTAAAATGATATGAAAAAGTAAATTGCATTACCTGTACAATTTTGAATTCAGGGTGCACTCCTTTTTTACAGCTCGTTGTTGGGAACATGTTGATCCCACTAGGAGTTTAAAACTTACTGTTAGAATTACTAAAATGTTTATAATAGACGTAACATTCTATGATGATTTAACAATGATATTCCTACTATTTCCTTGCAGATCCATGAAATATCCAGTCTTTGCAGTCACATCGATCACAACAATAATCCAATAAGCGCTATAATTGAGCAACAACTTGTAAGTAAGGAGAAATGAAAATTAACAACCTGCTTATTAATGAAAATGAAAATACCCAGGATTGTAAGGAATGAATATAAATTGAGAGGGGCGAGCTTTGGCCAAACAATTAGCAATTGCTTGTGTCCTTGTTATGCGGGTTTTAAGTGCATTTTCAACTATGTTGGGGCTAACATGACTAGGATTCATGAAGCCAAATGGTTTGCCCATTTTATCAGCCAGAATCTTGTCATATAAGCAACTGATATTCACACAAAAAGTAAGAATTAAATATTTATATAATCTTTTAATAGATTTTGATAATTAAAAAAGGAAAAAGAAATTATTTACGCCATATAGATATGCATGTGATTAAGGCCTAACCATTCCATGGTAGCCAATGCATAACAATCATCCCCCCTGATACAAGCCAGACATTTACTTTCAAATACCTCATTATCAAGTGGATGAGGAAGGTAATTTCCAATGGCAGGCAACTTCATGTCACATAAGCCTAAAAAGAATTTGAATCTTGGATTCACCGTAGCATTTTATTGGTGATGAGCAGTTGCTTGCCTTGTCTTTCTTCTTTGAACTACAGGGCCAGCATCACGATAAACTTCAAGTTTGGTCTTCTCAACCAATGCTTTATCAGGTTTGTCCATTGCTTTTTTTTCCATTGCTGTCTGTTGACTTTTCTTTTTGGGGCTGCCAAATCTCGTGTTTGGAGTTTCAAGGAGATTGCCAAAATCTCCCAGCTCATTGTTTGTTGTTTTGTGTCTTTTTTTGTTGGGGCTGCCCTTTCTTTTCTTTGGAGTCTCAAGGAATTTGCCAAAGTCTTCTAATATCTTCTTTGTTGTTTTATGCTTTTTCTTGTTGGGGCTGCTATTTTTCATTTTTAGATCCCCACCATTCTTTCTTAGAGATGTTGTTGATTTTAAGTTATGTTTTGAAACCTATAAGGCCATTTCCATGATTAAAAAACAAGAAATTTAGGGTAATTATCTTTTATCTTTATCATGATGTAGAACAAAATAGTTTGTGCAGTACCTTCTGTTCATTAACTGCAGTGGCTTTAGCATTCATCTCGAGATCTCCATCATGCCTGTGATCACTCTTCATTGGTGTATTAGAGTTGCCGATGTCAGAGTGCCTAGGTTTCCTTCTAATTTTCTTCCACAACTCTTCAATATCTGCAGTGTGCTTTGCCAACCAGTCTTCCAACTTCGATCTATCCTTTTCCATCGGATCATAATTACGTGGAGTGTCAAAATAAAGAGATGGGGTTACAAACTTGCTGGTCACTTGCATATGGCCATTTTTTGGGGCTTTCCCAAAAGCTTTTGCAAGCAAATCATTTCTTCCATCTCAACTTAAAGATACTTTTTTTACATTCCATCGAGCCTTCATCTAGGTATTATTCAATGACACCTTTTATCAAATATTGATATAAAAAACAGAATTTTTGCTATAGCATATATACAAACCAGCACTGGCTATCAACGATAAGTTAAACATTAGGATGATATCCCCTATTTTTTTTCTCCTACCTCTGATCCAAGCTACACTTCTGTCTATTTGATCTTCACTGAGACAAGTTTCAGCACTTTGAAAAATTAAAGTTGGGCAGTAAATTAGAAGCCCCCTCAAACTATTCTTAATGAAAATGTTGGCAAATAATACAAGCAAACGAATGCAAACAAACATATATATTTAAAAACCTACTGTAACTTTCAAATGGAAGCAACCAGAATATAAACATTACGTACAATTTCTTCCCATAGTCCAGCATATCCTTTTTTACTCAAACAATGGTTATACTTGTTACTAGCACACATTTTTTTATTTCTTCTTCCTTATTTTCTACCATAAATCACAAACCAATATCAATGCAATGTTATACTCAATCGTTAATATCATATAGCATTTAACTAAAATTTCCCGAGAGAAAATATTGAATAAGATTTAATTTACGTACTTCAAACTTATCATCAATACGATCTTTGACGAGCGAGTCCCAATAGTCTTGTCTTATGCAGTAGTATCGCAAAGGAGGTTTCCGTAACTTTTTATGATCATTCTTATTTGGCAAAATGTACCCATTAGTCAAAGTGTACTTAAAATTCTTGAACGATTTTCCAATAGATTGCAACACCTGCATTTTACTTTGTTCATGAATGATAAATTTCCCCTGCATAATAACATTTTTCCAACGTTTATTGTATGAAAAACAGTAGATAAACTAGGTTATAGTATCGAAACGTTAACAAAAAACATATTTTATACCTGAACAAATGACCACAATGCTTCTTTATATTTATCCGGCACTAATCTCCAATCCTTGAAGATGATTAGAACAGGAACACCATATTTATTGTATCTTACAACAATTTTCCCATTTTCAGTCCTCAAATTCTTATTATCAGGATTAAGAGTCAAGCTTTTTTGTGATGATAAACCTTTTGAAAATTGATCCTCTTCATTTCCAAGTTGTGCATTTTCATCATTCTCCAAATGAGTAGAAGAATGAAGTAAATCGTTAAAGCCATCATCTCCTTTTGGCACTTGATCATCTTCATTGGAGTAACCCTGCTTCTCTTTATCGCTGATAGGTTCATCATCAAAATACATTGTTTAATACCTAAAAAGAGCTAAGAGAAATTTTAACATCAGCTTGGTTAGTAAAAGAGCCAAGAAAAAAAATCAAAGTATTAGCTTGCCATAAAAAAATAATGTAAAATGCAGATTAATTACAAGTAAAATAATAATTACAATTCAATATATAATACCTTTTAACTAATACCCTAAAATGTTGATCATGTCATTGTTCAATCTCAATGACCTCACAACCTGCCCGTACATCGACTGCTTGATTGTCGTCATTACATACATCAATTATAATTACACTTGGTAATTCTTTGGTGAAAGGAACGCGCTCCTTCGTACTATGCACATCCACATTATTTCCAAAATTGGGAATACCTCTAATTCCCATTTTCAGTCCTCAAATTCTTATTATCAGGATTAAGAGTCAAGCTTTTTTGTGATGATAAACCTTTTGAAAATTGATCCTCTTCATTTCCAAGTTGTGCATTTTCATCATTCTCCAAATGAGTAGAAGAATGAAGTAAATCGTTAAAGCCATCATCTCCTTTTGGCACTTGATCATCTTCATTGGAGTAACCCTGCTTCTCTTTATCGCTGATAGGTTCATCATCAAAATACATTGTTTAATACCTAAAAAGAGCTAAGAGAAATTTTAACATCAGCTTGGTTAGTAAAAGAGCCAAGAAAAAAAATCAAAGTATTAGCTTGCCATAAAAAAATAATGTAAAATGCAGATTAATTACAAGTAAAATAATAATTACAATTCAATATATAATACCTTTTAACTAATACCCTAAAATGTTGATCATGTCATTGTTCAATCTCAATGACCTCACAACCTGCCCGTACATCGACTGCTTGATTGTCGTCATTACATACATCAATTATAATTACACTTGGTAATTCTTTGGTGAAAGGAACGCGCTCCTTCGTACTATGCACATCCACATTATTTCCAAAATTGGGAATACCTCTAAAAGGCATGAAATAAACAACTGACCATTTATTATCAACTGGGTCAGTAGCATAAAATACTCGTTTGGCTTGTGAAGCCAAAATAAAAGGATCGGACTTATGGCCTAATCGATGGAGGTCCACCAACGTGAAGCCAAGCTAATCAACTTTTACACCACCCCTATCTTTTACCTAATCACCCTTGAATAAAGTAATCTTAAACATATGGTAGTCAAGTTGTCAAATCTCATCAATCACTCCATAATAGACCATATCACTAATTTTAGGATTTTGGTCCTTTGAAGTGGTTATTTGCATTGTTTCTGCAATAAAAATCACACCACAATTTTAGGTCACTCGATCTCATTACGTTTCCATGTTAGAAATTGAAAATCATTGATACGATAACCACTATACTTTTGCATATGTGGGTGAGGTCCTTGGGCTAACCACCGTATTGTATCTAATACATTTTCATTATCGTCCATCAGATTAGAGACCTAACATGTTATAATAAACATTATGAGTTTGATAAATGAATTATTTGACGAAAGAAATTCTGATGAGTGCAAGGATTAGTCAAAATATTGACCTTTTGTGATAACCAATCCGTAAAAGAGCGATTCTGTTGCTCGTTCAACCATTTTTGGTTTTTTATTTTATGTGGAAACTGACCTTGTAAATGCTCCATATGCTCACTAACAAGAAATAAAACAATGAAATTTTGGAGCTGAAAATAAATGAATGTTAAGTGAAATCATGAATTTTAGTTACAAATACCTAATGAGGAGTTGAACTTCTTCAGTATTTTGCAACATGTACAAATGAGCTTAAGATAACAACTTATATTCAACAATAATATAGATTTCCCACCACCTATAAGCATCTGGATTAATAAGTTTGTCATGTGCCCATGTGGATTCCTAATCATTTGCATATTGGATAAGTACTCAACACAAAATTCAAGAGCTTCTTCTGCAATATAGCATTCTACAATGCACCCTTCAGGCCGATAATGGTTACAAATGTATCCTTTGAGTGTTTTCATATTCCTCTCAAATGGATACATCTATCTTAGATAAATAGGACCACAAAGTCTGACCTCATGGACAATATGGACTAATAAGTGAACCATTATGTCAAAAAAGGAATGTGGAAAGCATTTTTCCAACAAACATAATGTCACCACGATGTCCTTTTCCATTTCATCCAGTTCACTGATATCAATCACCGTAGCACATATAGAATTAAAAAACAAATCTGATTATTACAACACGTACATGGTCAGGTAATATTATTTGTAATGCAACAGTAAGAAGCTGTTGCAGAAGCACATGACAATCATGTGATTTGAGACCCTACAGCTTACATTCCTTTAAAGATACCATATTTTTCATATTAGAAGAATAACCATCAGGAACCTCAATGTTTCTCAAACATTCACAAAATATTTTCTTCTTCTCTCTAGTTAAGGAGGAAGCTTAATATGATTATTGTTTGAGAAATCAGGTGCCAATTTATCTCTAATTTTCAATGGTCCAAGGAAGATCTATTCTTGATTTAAGGTCATCCTTTGTTTTTCCCGGAATATTCAACAATGTGCCATAGATGTTTTCACACACATTTTTTTTCAATATGCATAACATCTAATTGATGTCGAATAAGCAACTATATCCAGTACTCTAAATCAAAGAATATTGACTTCTTCTTCCAACAGTTGCTCGTATTACTATCCTCAATATTTTTTCGCTTCTTGCTTGTTCTTTTTCCCCATTTGTTCTTGATACATTTAACTTGTTCCCACACATCATGGCCTGTCAATAGTTTAGTTGGGTCTCATTCTTCCACCTCATTGTTGAAGGCCTTTTTTTGAAATCAACATTCATGGTTCTCAAAAAGAAAATGCTTATAGTCCATATAAGCATTTTTCTTACTATGTAATAATCTGCAGGGGGTTATGTCTTCCCTACAAACTGGACAAGTATAATACCCTTTTTTCATACACCCAGACAAATTTCCATAAGCTGGAAAGTCATTGATTATCCATAGCAAGATAGCTCGCAAGTTGAAGAATTCTTTTCTATAGGCATCATATGCCTCAACACCAATAGCTCATAAAGATTGTAAGTCCTCAATTATTAGTGGTAGGAACACATTAATGTCATTCCCTGGTTATTGTGGCCCGGAAATCAATAATGATAACATCATGAATTTTCTTTCATACACAACGACAGAGGAAGATTATAAGTTATAAGGACAACTAGTCAACAATTGTATGTACTACTTAGAGAGCTATGTGAATTGATTCTGTCAGCTGAAAGGGCAAGACAAAGATTTCTAGATTCAGATGCAAAGGAAGGTCATTTATCATCCACTAACTTCCAAGCTGGTGAGTCAGATGGATGACGAAGCTTGCTATCAATTTCTCTTTCGTTTGCATGCCAAGTTAAGTCCTTGGCAATTTGAAGTGATTAGAATAGTCACTTAAATCTAAGGATGAGTGAGAAATACCATAAAAAGTTTGCAGAAATCCATTTCCTATATTTTTCTTTAGAACCATCTTTTTTCTACTATTGTGATACTCCACAAGTACGACATTTAGAAAGGTTCTCATATTCCTTTATATACAGTACGCAATCATTTGGGCAAGCATGTATTTTTTCATACTGCAAGCCCAAGGTAGACAGTTTTTTTTGCCTCGTATGTACACCTAGGCAATGTATTGTTCTTTGGTAACATGTCAAAAATGAGACTCAATAAATTTGAAAAGCTATTATCGGGCTAACCATATTTTCCCTTCAAGTTGTATAGCTTAACTAATGCATCTAACCTAGTATATTTTTGCGAACTCGGGTACAAAGGTTTCTCGACATCTTCTAATAAGGATTTAAAGGTCTTAGGATCATCATCAAAATGCTTGTAAGCATCATTAATCATGTTTACAGCCTCACCATGATTAAGGTACATGTTTTATGGGTCAACTTTGTCACCTATATCAATTTTGTCATGTTAGGTTCGGTTTCCCCATGCCAAGCCCAAATAGTATAACTCTCATCAAAACCCTTAAAAAATAAATGGTCTCTAATTGTCCTAGAAGGATAAAATGGCAGGTTTTTACATTTGATGCAAGGACACCTTATAAAATCACCATTATCATAACTTTCAATTGCAAAATCCATGAACATATCCACACCAACAATATATTCTGCAGACAATCTATCACATATTATCTAAGACTTTTCCATTTTATAAACCAAAAACAACTCCTGATACAAAATTAAAAAATATAATAAAATTTTAAAAAACAAAATGACAAAATACACACAAAATCTTATCCTTTTCCAAAAGTTCCAGGACAATACTATAAAAGCAACAACCAATAATTTATGAATAACTTTAATTAAAATAAAGCTAGCCCTATCATCACCCATTATTATCATAGAATAAAACGCCAATATAAAATTTTTTATTTATATTAGTATAACAAAACCAAATATGCTACTAATCATGTTATGTATTTAGTTACATATGATCAGTATTTAATTTTGGCTACTGATCATGTATACGATCAAATTTAATCTTTTAATAGAAAAACAAAAGCAAAACAGACTTTACTTTTATTAGTTTAATGAAATAGGCAGTGTCAAGCAAGAGAAATGGAATAAAAAATAGACATATAGTACTCAATTAAACAAAAAAGTAGTATTATATATTTCCAAAAAAGCAGTCATATATCTATTTACCTCCTTGATTATACAGATCAAATGCCTTTCTTTAGCCGAGTATTTTACAGTCACTTGTCTCTAATCTGAAGAATATATAAACCGAAAGAAGTTAAACATTAGTGCTTTTTGCTCAACTCAATATTGATTATTTTTCTTTTTAAAATTTACAATACAAAAATCGAAAACACACAAGTATCAAAAAATTTGGGGGACCCATGTGTGTCAAAAATGCAACACATAAAGTCCCTCATTGTACCTTTGACTGTTTGAAAAAGCAGCCAGGACCACAAACAGAATAAGCAAACAAGGTCCACAATCTGTAGGAAAAAAAAATGCTCGGGGACCACAAACAAAACTATTGTAATAAACAATATATACTAACCGATTGTTTTCTTTATGACACCATCAAATTACATAAAAGAACAACATTGTTTTAACCTTTTTGAAACCTAATGCACATAAAGACAATCCGAGGCTTTACACACAATCCATGCAAAATTAGAATCACAACAATTCAGGGCTTAACACACAATCCATGTGGAATCAATATAATGTTCATAATGACTACAAATGGTCTTTACAAAGTCAAAAACAAGTAAACAACAATTAAAACTACTTAAATTATCCTAATCAGACACATAAATTAGAAAGAATTAGAATCACAACCACAATTTCACATGCAACACTTAAAATCATTTAAATTTGAAATGCAAGAATATGAATTCACTTGCATTACATCATAACACCAAAATGAACAAACTATCATCAAAGCTCATAGCAATTTAGATATTAATCAACCATAACAACCATAACCATAATTATTACATAATTGCACCATTTTCTTTAAGACCAAAGAAATATAGTCAGTAACACCCATAGAGTCAAACGATGCAAACCTCAAGGTATTTTAATTTCACTCATGCAGCAACATAAACCAAAAGCTTCTTCTGTGATAATAGTGGCCTCAACCTTATGGCCACGTCTTTAACTGTAACAAGTACATAACAAGTATTAGAACCTAAAAAATTTAAATTAAATAAAAAAAGAAAAATAGATAAAGAACCAAGACCACTCCTAAACATTAAAAATAATTATTTGGGGAACCTTTGTATCTCTATATATTTTCACGGCTAAAATTTAATTAGGTTTCGTTAGAATAACACCACATCTAAAAACCATCACATGCATTACCACTTAAAATCAACCAGGGATATAACATTGCAAATTAAAAGTTTGAGTGAGGACTTTGATTAACTTGCTTTTTCTCCTTCTTCTCTTTCTTCTCTAATAATAATTGGTGTTTTGAATAAGGGGTTGTTGGGTGACGGCTAATAAGTGTTAGTGCAAAAGGCTTGGTAGTTGGAGAGATTCTGTAAATTCGTAATGGGTGCTTGGTGGCTGTTATGTGCCTTGTTCAATTGATTTTCTCCAGTTGGGTGATTAGGTTTTCATCAATTGAGTGAAAAATAAGGCATAGCAGCGCGATGCTTCTTCTGCGCTTGAGAGGGTGGAGAACAAAAAAGAAAAGGGGCTGCAATCGTTGCAACACTTAGCAAATTTTTCTAAGTGTTGAAACAATATTTCCAAAGCAAAATGATGGCGTTTTTCTTTCTTTTTAGTCTAAATTATTCAATTAAAAACACTTTCAGTTGTTCCAAACCCAAGCAAAACGATGGCGTTTTGTTCTTTTTTAATTTAAATAATACAATTAAAAAGGGCATTCTTTCCAAAGCAAACGATTGTTCTTTTTTTTTTTAATTAGTTAACAGTGGAAACCTTGTAAATAAATTAAGTTATACATTAATGAAATATTTTTAAATAATTTACAATGACAAATTTGTAATATTTAAAAATTTAAAAATAAACAAATTACATGTTGAAAATAAATATTTTTTAAATAATTCATTATAGTCCATCACAAGTTTGTGTCATGTAGATAAAACAATTTAAACGCCATGCTGTTTTGAATTTTTAAAAATTTAAATTAATCAACCATGACATTTATCCATCATCAATTTATGTCTGTTGTCTATCAATCACGAATGTGTCATGAAGGGATGATACATTCTATGTATCACAAAAATGTCGTAACTTCATGATACACTCGTGACATATCCGTATCTATCATAAAAAATTTGTCATAGATCAGCGCTTTTTTAGTAGTGCATCTAACTATAGACATTTTATGCATACAATATCCATCCTACTTAAAAGAGAAGGGAGGCATATATGGCTATGGATTTGGACTAGATATCACAACCAATTCTTAAAAGATTGTTCGGGTGAGTACAATGCCAAGATTTCAGAGGAAATTTGATATTGTGGTTTACATATTAGGCACCCATTTATGGTGAGTAATCTCTCCACTCGTTACTTTTTGCCTATATATCCATGGAAGTGTTAGGAAATTGGTGGGTGAAGTAAGGTTACAACTAAAATGAAATTAGAAGAAAATAAAGAATAAGCACAAAAGAGGACACTAAAAATTACGTGGTTCGACTTTTAAACTACGTCTACGGGCAAAAACATTAGGAAAATATTTTACTATGCTGGGAAAATCACAACTTCTTTCTAATAATAAGAGAGAACAATTATACTCTCTCTATAAGTAAGAAAAACTACTCTAACTTCCCGAAATCCCAATTATACCCAACACTCTCAATTTAAGAGCAATTATATTTAACTATCAAATTCTTAGCTCTCTCAAAATAAAGGAGAGGAACCAAGGAAATGGGGATAATTAAAATGAAGGGGTGAGCCCTTCTATTTATAGCCAAAATTGGCTATTATTTTAATTTTTTTTCAATGTTGGTGGCTTCAAAGCGTGTTCCACCATTTCTCTTTTCTTCTTTTTCATTCTTATTCAAACATTTACAACTTCTAGATCTTCCAAAATGGGCTGCTTTTAGAAGGCGTTTCTTGACATTCTCCCACTTGGAGATTTGATTGAGAATCAATCGATCTCTACACCATCCTTTCTGCTTCGCCATTGTCATGTTGCTTACGTTTGTACCAAGCCACAAAAGCATATACTCCATACAAACTTGTCAGTATTGATTAGTGTTGGTAAAAATTTAAATGCTATTGATGTCAATATGCAAGTATATACAACAAGTAATAAAGTGATAAGTATTCAAGATCATTTCCATATGGACTGATGCTACTAGAAATGCTACAGCAACTACGACGATGCAAACTTTCTTCTATCTTAACTTAATAAAATAAATAAAGTTGATTGACTAATAAGATTAACAACTTAACAAAGTAAATGCAGTAATGAAATTAAATTGCACGATTTGCACAAAAAGAATTCAATAAGAATAGGGTAGTTGAATGATCAAACTTTTTTTTATGGAGTGATTGTTTTGTTCAAGCTAACATCGGTTGCTATAGCAACTGTTACAGCACTGGGCATAATGACTTTGCATCCTCAGCCGTCGCATGTTGGACATCTCATACCTTTATGCAACCTAACGATGACCAGTTGTTATGTCACATAGGATATGACATCACAAACATACACTTTCACTACCCTACAAGGTGAATCCCTATGTCTAGTTCATCACAAATCTTAAATCAAGTGTAGCCCTTTTGGGATTCATGTTAAACTCAATCCAGGAAACTCACTTAAGATCAAATATTGCTCTAATAAGTTCCACTAAGATAGGTCATTTTGTGGCTCTCTCTTAACTAGTATCATTAAATCGGAGGTCAATTGAAATAATGAATGTAATAAGATTAGAGCAAAGTGCTACAGCAAACATGCAGCAACTCATAAGAACATTCAAGAACACATCTAGATTATTTGTCACTCAACTACAATCAAATTTAGTTCATAACTTGTAAAAGAAAATCTAAAGACAAAGTTCCAACCATCAAGTACATATTTCCAACCAAAGAATAAAAAAGAAGAACAAGAGTTAAATGAGAAAAGTTGAATTCCAAATATTCTACAGATTTTGTTATTGGTGCAGACTTGCGTCCTTCTCTTCAATCTTTTTCTTTGTCTTCTTTCTTGTTTTCTTATGTTCATGATTGACGACCACCCTTTCATATGATATGTGCTCCTTTTATATTTGAAAATTAGGGTAAACGAAAGCCTAAGTCTCGCATATTCCAGATTAGGAAACTACAGATCACAAGATTCTGCAAAATCTTCTCTATCATTGTTAAAAGATTGCTACATCAGTGGCTACAGCATTTGCACTGTTCCAGATTTTTTTTTATTCTTTTGTAGCCAAATTCTTTCGCATCTTTTGCAAGCCTATTGCATTAACATTCCTTCCTTGAAATTTGAGCTTCCAAACACATACAATTATGCATATAATTTAAGCATACAATTTATTCTAAATCAAACAAAATTTATAAAGAATAAACTAAAATGAATGAATATGCAAAATATAATTAAAATGCAATAAAAATATGTTATTACTCTCAAAGTAATCTTGATTTAAGTCTAAAAGTGTAATGATAACTCTCATTTCATAATGTTATCAATTAGCTTGGTCAAAACATCTGCTAGGTTCTCCATACAAACTTGTCAGTATTAATTAGCTTGGACAAATCCACACTTCCATCTTCCACCTTTGTCTTGAAATGAAAGGCTGGATTCTTCGTAATGTGTAAGGCATTCTGACTATCACAAAATACATAATTTTTCTCTTGTTTGTGCCTGAGCTCCTCCTTTAACCTTTGTATCCAAATAGCTTCCTTGCAAGCTTTTATAGCTGTCATGTATTCTGTTTCTGTTGTAAATAGTGGCACAATGGTTTTTAATTTCAAAACCCAGCTTACAGCTCCTCCTGCAAGTATAAACATATAGCCAGTAGTGGATTTCATTTTATCAAGGTCTCTTGTAAAATCTTAATCTACATAGCCTATGATAGTAAACTCTTATCCTTCATAACATAATGCAACATCTGAGGTTCCTCTGATGTATTTAAAACTTCTCTTTATAGTTTTCCAATGTTCTCCACCAGAATTCACCATGTATCTGAAATACAAGTATGCAACCCAAGAGGGGGGGTGAATTGAGATTCTAAAAAATTATTCAATTTATTAAATAAAAACTTAATACAATTATAAATCAGATTCAAAGCAATAACAATTAAGATGATCACAATATAAAAAGATAAGGGAAGAGGGATTCAAACACCGAGATTTTTACGTGGTTCGGCCAACCTCGCCTACGTCCACGCCTTCAAACTTTCCGGGCTTGAGGATTCCACTAAGCAAGCCTCCAAGGCTTCAAATGCTTACACTTGACTTCCAAGGTGTCAATGGACCTTTACAACAAGAGATTATCCCCAATCTCTTAACCCAAATGTATCCCAACACTTACAATCACTCAAAGTAAAAGATTACAAACTGTTTTGCCTCTCACAATATATAAGATTACACAATGATGCTTAATATGTGAGTAGATGAAGCAAGAATGTGTTCTAAGCTCTATGAAGATTGTATTCTCAAATATTAGCTCAAAATGGTCGTGTTGTGATCAATCTTCTTTGAATTTGAATGAGCTTATTTATACTTGGATTTGAAAATCTAGCCGTTACAAACTGTCAGACAGAAAACGGTTCGCCGTTAACCATTAACGGTTAACCAATTCGGTTGGTCAAAGTTACCGTTGGGCCAGATTTCAAATAAATGGTTTGCCGTTTAGGATTGCCCTTTCGCCGTAAACTTCCAGAGACCTGCAAGAAGAGCATTTGTTATCCATTTACACTAAACGGTTAAGGACTTGCATGAAGTAACGTTTCTGGATATTATCGGTTGACCGTTTAAAATAAACGGTTTGCCGTTTGGCTCCAGTA
This sequence comes from Citrus x clementina, assembly GCF_000493195.1. Classification (NCBI taxonomy): domain Eukaryota; kingdom Viridiplantae; phylum Streptophyta; class Magnoliopsida; order Sapindales; family Rutaceae; genus Citrus; species Citrus x clementina. The sequence goes on along the minus strand of NW_006262139.1, from coordinate 6,474,868 downwards.
ACCTGCACAACAATTCAGCCTTATCAGTTTTCGTTAATCAATGCCAGATGAGGACAACCTTCAATTCTGGACGTTATCGGTTAACCGTTTAAAATAAACGGTTCACCGTTAGGTTCCAGTAGCCTTCCCATCTTGGGTGTTTTCTGTTTTTCATAAACAGTTAGAGGTTTAGGAAATGTGTTACTCTCTGCCTTTAATCGGTTAACCGTTTAAAATAAACGGTTCACCGTTTATGACCAGAATTGTAATTTTAAACAAGTTTTTGCAGAGAATTTCTTTCTAATTTGAAAATCCATCTTTTATGAAGAAATAAGGCAATGATTAGAAGGGTTTTCGTTTATTCAGAAATAGCTCCAATATTTTTGTCAAAATACATTTAAAATTTGTTATCATCAAAATCAATATTATTAACATATTTATGTTAACAGTATCGACCGACTGCTCCCACTACTTGTGCAATGTCCGGTCTAGTACATATCATAGCGTATATTAAACTTCTCATTGCTGATGCATACGGTACTTGAGACATCTCCTTCCTCTTTGCTTCATTGCTAGGACACATAATTGAGGATTACTTGAAATTAACAGGAAGTGGGTAGAAATTGGCTTACAATCTTGCTTGTTGAAGAGCCGTAAAATTTTCTTTAAATAGTTCTTCTGAGAAAGCCAAATTTTCATGTTATTTTGTCTCAGTGAATTTGCATCCCTAGAATCTTGTTTGCTAATTGCAAGTCCTTCATTTCAAACTCCTTAACCAATTGTGCTTTCAGTTCTTGGACTCGATCTTTGTTGGGGTCTGCTACCAATATGATGAAATTATTATCTTCAAACCTCTTGTAATATGTACAATAGTCTGAATTGAGTTTGTTGTATCCAAAACTCATGATAAAGGAATCAAATCTCTTATACTAACACATCAGCGTCTGTTTGAGACCGTATAGAGATTTGTTCAACCTGCAAATCAAGTTCTCATTTTATATTTCAACAAAACTTTCTGGTTGGAGTATATAAATTTCTTCTTCAAGTTCTCCATGAAGAAATGTAGTTTTCACATCTAACTGCTCTAGATGTAGGTCAAATAGAACACACTTTGACAAGACTACTCTGATTGTTGTGAGTTGAACTACCGGAGAAAATATTTCATTGAAGTCAATACCTTATGAGCATATCATTTCACCACCAATCTTGCACAATACAATTCCACTTAGTCATTACCATCATGCTTGATCTTGTACACCCATTTGTTACCAATGGCTTTTCTTCCATGTGGTAGTGGTACAAATTCTCATGTCTTGTTCTTGTGTAGAACCTCAATTTCTTCCTGCATTGTAGTCATCTACAAAGCAACATCTAAGCTCTTTAAAGCTTCATGGAAAGTTGATTGCTCTCCATCCTTTGTTAGAAGACAGTAAACAAGATTAATCTCTGTGACATACTCCGAGTGACACGCTGGCGGTAGTCTCGTACGAGTTGACCGACGAACTTCTAGAGCCTCGGACTCGATTGATTCTTATTCCTCGTGCTCTGGTGTTGCTTCAGAAAAATCTATATTTTTTTAATTATTTTTCACATATACTAGTACAATCTCTTACTTTTCTTTTACAGTGCTATCATCTCCATTTTTTCGTTGCAGTTGATCTTCTACAAAGATAACATCTCTGCTGATAATGATCTTGTAGGCAGTGGGGTCCCACAGACAATACACCTTTACTCCATCAGTATACCCTTAGAAGATACACCTCCTACATTTTGAATCAAATTTTGTTCTTTCTTGGGCATTGTACATCACGTACACAGGACATCCAAATGCATGTAGATAGGAGAAATCAGCTGGCTTTCCAGTTCACATCTCCATCAGTGCCTTTAACTCAATTGCTATGGATGGTAACCAATTTACTATATAACAGGCAATTTTGTTTGCTTTTGCCCAGAATGAGTTGGGTAGACCAGCAGTTCTCAACATAACTTATCATTTCTATAAGAGTCCTATTCATCCGCTTTAGCACTCCATTTTGTTGAAGAGTGTATGCCACCATGAACTGTGTCTAAATATATTTTTACTTACAAAAAGCAAGAAACTCGCGGTCTGTATACTCTCCATCATTATCTGTCCTCAAGCAGTTGGTCCTTTTGCTAGATTTAAGTTCTATCCATATTTTGTATTCCTTAAATACTAGAAACACATCTGACTTTTTCTTAATTAGATACACCCAACATCTCCTAGAATAATCATTAATGAAAGTTACCATGTACTTTGTACCTCCCATGGATATGTCTGGTGATTCCCAAACATCATAACGAACCAAGTCTAGAATGTATTTACTTCTGGCAATAGATTTGCTGAACTTCAATCTATGCTGCTTACTTGTAACACAATGCTCACAAAACAGTAAGTTTACCGATTTGAGCCCTAAAAGCCATTTTCGCTCAGAGAGAATCTTCAAATCTTGTTCCGACATGTGGCCAAGTTTGAGATGCCACATCATCATTGACTCTTCCCCATTTGACTCAACACACGCATCAACTTCCTGCAATGTTTCTCTTTTAAGCATAAATATATTAGCACTGATCTTTTCTGCCTTCATTAATACAAGCACGCCTTTAACAATCTTCATAATCTCATTTTCAACATGGTTTTTACACCCAAGATTATCTATTTGTTCTAAAGACAATAAATTCTTTTTCAAGCCTTTAACATGTCGTAACTCCTCAATTGTGCGAACTGTACCATTAAACATTTTTATTTTGATAGTACCAATACCAACGATCTCCAAAGCATGATCACCGCCCATGAATACAGATCCACTTGAGATAATTTCATAAATGTGGAACCATTTTCTCTAAGAGGTCATGTGCCAAGTAGCTTCTGAGTGTATAAGCCAGACGTCAGATAGCCGTTTTTGGCCTTCTAAAATAGTTGTTGCCTCGCTGTAGAGAATTTCGCCATCATCTAAGGTACTTGCTACACACCCATGAGAATTTGATAACTCATGATCTTTGTTGTGCAAATTTTATTGAACTCGTAAGTGCATGAATCTATTTTAGAATGGATTAATAGTGACGAGTATCGATCTCACGATAAGGTGGATTTTAATTATATATAGAATTAATTTTCTATGGTCGTTGATTGGATTTGTGGTGGAAGTGATTTAAATTATCCTAAAATTGAAATTAAAATGGCGGAAATAAATTGAAGTGAAAATCTATTAAAATGACGTACTTGGATATCTGGATCTGCATCAACAGGCACCATGGTCTAAATATTTCTTATTAATGCCAATTAAATCATGAGGGAAGTTTCCACTCCACATGAACCACACTCTAATCAATATGGTACTAAGGGCTTATCGTGCCAAATAATAATAACCTTGTACTAGGGATCCGGTTGCGGTATCTAGACAAGATTATTACTATTTATCAATGAAAAGTCAAAATATCCACAATAATTAGAGGGGAAGAGAAAGTAAATTTACCAAATAAAGCTCATGACACATGTTGAGACTTCACCTTCAACCCAAGATTGAAAGAAAATTAGCTACTAATAATTAAAGTAGGGGTAAAATGAAATTTTATTAAAATACGTAGAAAATACAAGATGGAGAAGGAATTACATAAAATTGAACTCAAAAATGAATTCACGGATGCCAAATTAAAGGGGAGCCCCCTTTTTATAGATACATTGAGTAAATCATGGACATTGGATTAAAAACATTTTGAATGCTCAGGATTTCGCCACGTCATCAGTCAATAGTACGCGGTTTGACCACCAGTTTGAATTGTGACGCAGTTTGGTTGCAAATAATCCCATATATATGCATGTCCCGTACGCACGATTTTTAGTCCACTAACACGCTGCCACGTCACCGATCAACAATACATAAAAATTTTAGTCTAATAGAATCGTGACACCTCATCAGTCAATGCCACATTATCGGTCAATGCCACGTCATCGTTCCGTATATGTGAATAGTATCATTAACAGTAACATGGACAGTACCGTACATGTGAACAGTGCCATTTTTCCTTTTAAGGTTTTCGACTGTCCTGAGTTCAAAACTGATATCCATTTTGCTGTCTGATCTCTCGTTCATTGTGAAATGACCATGATACCCCTAAAATACATAAAATACTTAATTATAATACAACATACATAATTAAATTACAAGAGACTTAAATATATAAAAATAGGAATGTTAGTGAAACTTGAAGTGTAAAATGACGATTTTCTCCTTTATAAATATACACTTTCTAACACTCAACAATCTTTACCCTCTTTTCTTTTCTAGTTGTTCCAACACTTTTTCTTGATATGTAGCATTTGACATTCTTCTTACTTATTGATTTTGATCTACCATGATTGTGACTCACACTTGGGCCACGTTTTGTTGATCTCCCTCTCGTTACCGATAGTGTTTCTACTTGCTACGAACTTGCTTGTCTGTCTTATTTATTTTTCCGCCTACTATCCTTATTTAATATGGAGGTTGTAATGTCATTGAAAACTAGATTGTCCGCTGAGTTGTTGTTTGTCAGATTGATGGTGAATTGATCATACAAATCCGGTAGACTTTGAAGTAGAAACTTCGCATGTTCATTTTCCTATATTTTATGGCCCAATGTTACGAGTTTTGAAAATAAAGTATTGAAGGTATTGATATGGTCAGTCACTAATGCTGATTCCGCCATTCGAATTGTTTAAAGTCTCCTCTTTAAGAATATTTTATTGTGCATTAATTTGGCCTTGTATAGCGATTTGGCCTCGTACAGCTTTGTGAAAGTATCTTATATTTCCTTTACTGTCTTTTTCTCTGCCATACTAGACTTCATCCGCAAGTGAGAAGTGTAGATGGGCAATGGCGTTGCTGTCTATCTCATTCCACTTGTCATCAGTTATCTTTGTGGTCGTTTCTCCAATTGCTGCCAAACAATTATTTTTCCTCAATACAGCTTTCATGAACTTCTCAATTTTGTATTTTTCTGCCATCTCTTTTCACCACGAACTAACTTTGCTAGGATCGGCTCCCACCGTTTTACATGAAAATTAATTGTATAAATAAACAATGTCGTACACGGGAACAGTGCTGTATACGTCAACCTTACAGTATACCTAAACAGTACCTCGACTACAAAAATATAACAAATAGCTCTAATACCATTGTTAGGAAATTGGTAGGTGAAGCAGGGTCACAACTAAAATGAAATTCGAAGAAAATAAACAATAAGCACAAAAGAGGACACCATAAATTATGTGGTTCGGCTTTTAGCTTATGTCCACAGGCGAAGACAAAAGGAAAATATTTTACTATACTAGGAAAATTACAACTTCTCTCTAATAATATGAGAGAACAATTATACTCTCTTTATAAGTAGGAAAAATTACTCTCACTTCTCGAAACCCCAATTATACCCAACACTCTCAATTTAAGAGTAATTATATTTGGCTCTCAAATTTTTCACTCTCTCCAAATAGAAGAGAGGAACCAAGAAAATGAGAATAATTAAAATGAGGGGGTGAGCCCTTCTATTTATAGCCAAACTTGGCTATTATTATTATTATTTTTTTAATGTTGGTGGTTGTCCACCATTTCTCTCTTCTTCTTTTTCATTCTTCTTCAAATATTTACAGCTTCTAAATCTGCAAAATGGGCTGCTTCTAGAAGCCTTTTCGTGACAGGAAGAACGTTATTGCATGTGCATTTGGATACGTGAACTGGAAGAATTAGGATAATTATAGGAATAAAGAAGGAGGCACAGTATCTTTAAATCTCAAGAATAAGGAATTTGAGATGACCCATATTCCGAATTTCTTAAAAGTCGTCATCATGTGCAATTTGAATTGATTAATCTAGCCATTGTCCGCTTTCTGATTAGTAAAGGACTATCACAACACATTGAGACATGGGTGCTAAAAATTGTGAAAAGAAAGAGTGGGTAAGAGAATACAAAAGTATTAGTTACAGTCAAGTTTATGCAAGAGATCTCAATAGTAATGTTATTAAAACTCCTTTCAATTTATGGTGTTCAGCTCAACCATTTGACATAGGTATTTGCAATAGTGGGTTATTTTTAGCTGATAGTTCCCATGACCATTTATTCATTATTAATCTAGCCACAAATCGTTTATGGGAAATGCAACCTCCAAAATGCTATAACTTCAACAAGGATTAATATTCAGCTATCCAGGCGGCATTCTTTCTCTTGGCAAACATTGAAGTTCATGTACAGGCTAATTAAGATATGTATTTCTTAATTAGGCTATCTTTGATATAGTTTTTTAAATAGAGCTGTTGTTAGTATAGTCTTTATAAATAGAGCTGTCACCAACAAAAGTTTTAGTTGTTTAATTGTTAATGAGATTTTTTGTTAAGAATTATAAAATTATTTTAATAGATAAATTTTTTTAAAGTTATGTTACAAAAGGAATGAAATAAGATTGTCAAATAAGTAAATGATATTTTACATATTTTTAACATTTTAAATGAGCTTTTCATCAGCTACTCTCAAAAGCCCAAATTCAAATTCAAACTTTTGCTGGTAGAGGTAAAATAATTTATTTAATTTTTAAAAGTTCTACCCAAAAAAAAATTAAACAACAATAAAAAAAATTAAAAATTTTATGGGATTAAATAAGTAATTATAGTCATTAGATAAGTAATACCAAATGAACACCTAAGCTTCTTAGTATGATCTCTTTTTATATGTCTAGCAACTGCTTCAATGTAGCGCTTCCACGTGCAGGGCGAAAGACAATTCAATCAAAGATTATTCTTTCAACTCCTAAGGCAATTCCAGATCATTATTAGCTAGCTTGAGAAACATGGATGTGTGGTGGGGCAGTAGATATTTTTTTAAAAATGTTTTATATTAGTTAACCTATTGTATTGCATATTTAGGGAAAAAGTCACATACATTCTCAAGTATTAGTGAAGTGGTTATATACTCTAAGTTTTTAATAAGGAACGCCAAGATTTCTTTATAACTATAATACTCTTTATATATAGTAACTAAAAAAGATTGTCTTTAAAATTTTTTAATAAATACAAAAATAATTTAAATAGTTTAATTTGTATAGCAAGCTAATAATATTATAGAATGTCTTGATTTTTAAAATATAAATTATTGAATTTGTTTTCATAATATATTTGTATTTATTATAAAATTTTTAAATAAATCTATGGACTAAATAGAGTTTAGAATTAATAAAATATATTGTCATGACCCAACCCAGACCTGGCAAGATATTGTCCGCTTTGGGCCTTAACAAGGCCCGCACGGATTTGTTCTTGGGGCGCCCATACACCCCAAAACGCGTCTTGCCAATTAAGGTGTGGATCACCCCTTATAAACCCAGCATCTCTCCCGTGCTTTGCCGATGTGGGATTCGCCTAGGGTTTTACATACACCCCCCTTGGGGACTCAGCGTCCTCGCTGAGGTTTGCCCCACCATCGCTCAAGAGGACACGCGGAGCCGCTCTGATACCACAATGTCATGACCCAACCCAGACCTGGCAAGATATTGTCCGCTTTGGGCCTTAACAAGGCCCGCACGGATTTGTTCTTGGGGCGCCTATACACCCCAAAACGCGTCTTGCCAATTAAGGTGTGGATCACCCCTTATAAACCCAGCATCTCTCCCGTGCTTTTCCGATGTGGGATTCGCCTAGGGTGTTACATATATCTCATGCATTAAAAATTTAAAATTATTTTATATAATATTGAAAATAATTTAAATTTTTATATACTTATTACAATATTATGTTCCTATTTATTACTAAATTTTGTTTAATGTAATATAAGATTGTAAAGTATTTCCCAAAACCTCAACTACCTTGCCCACATATGGAATAACTTCATCAATGATTTAAGCACCTAAATAACTACCACAGTAGTTAGCTAATCATCATTGTCAGCGATATAACCATTATGTGTTATGGGTTGTTATCTAACCATAATGAGCTACTCAACTAGCATCACAGATGCATAAATAAATTCTGCAACATTTATTTAGTCATTATGTGCCATATAGACAAAATCTCCAATGCCATATTAGCTTTTAGTGACATAGGTGTACTCCAGCTACGTTGCGAATACAACTCAACTGCCCACCACATTTGAATCCTTATGAAAACTAGAATTTAACCTAACTATAATCTTACAATCATACTTCGAATTTTAGTTCTAAAATATAACAAATTACTCAAGCATCAAACATTAGGATGTTACAATCAAAATTAACAAATCACAAATGATGACCTAATTTATTTAATGACAATATTATATTGGCTAATAATTGTAATATATAAAAATACATATGTTAAGAATATTACAATTTATTATTTTTCCATGAAACAAAAAAATTAAACATTGGTAAATTGTAACTTAATCTAACAATATATCATTTTAATTAACATTTACAATAAAAGAAAAAAAATCAAATCTTTAATTATAATATGGTTTGCTTTGGGTTTCATTCATTTAGATTGAGTTTGGGTAATATAGTATAAGCAAGAAGTTGAACTATTGATGAAACACCCTCCAATAATCTTTCAAAACCTCTTTTCTTAATTCAATCCATTAAAATGCTTAAAATATTATAAATTTCTAATTATTAATTGAATCTTCATTTCTTAGATTTTTTAAGGGGATATTTGCACTCAAAAAATTACATTGATCACCTAATTTTAAGAAAAAAAATTGATATAAAAACCCTTATCATGTAAATAACTATTAAGGATAATTTTTATTTGTCAATATTACTCATTATTAAATGTATAATTCTCATACTTTAATCAACATTTAGATAAACAATGAGAAAATCAATAATTGTGTATATGCATGTCTCCATATGTAGATACACCATGGTCGATGTAAAGAGTGAAAGGAAACCAATGATGAGAGAAGATTAGTCACCATGATTACACCAAGGTCGATATAAAGATTAAACTCAGTAATATATTTAGACTTTTTACCCAAACAACTAGTTATATTGAATAAGTTCAATAGTAGTGCAGTCAATTAAATGAGCTAATCTATGGATCATTTAGGTATATGTAACTGTAGCCCAATTATTTAATTCCAAATTTGCTCTACTAAAAGATTGGAAGACCTCTGTAATTTTATGTTATTTGAGATATTGTTCTCGAATAATAATTCAACCCATGCCATATTGATTACTTTTACTGAACAATCCTTTATATTACATCGTTAGTTAAATTGATATATCATACATCCAATCAATTTTGTTACGTCTTGTTCCTTGATAGTTTCTAGTTTTTTCTATTGATCATTTTATTAATTATGTTGACACAATCTAATCAGAGAATTTTATAATTAAGTATTGAAAACTCATCAAGAGATGTGTTGTATAAAATCTTTATTTGTTAATCTATAACGTAGTTGCTGATAATTGCTCCTACTAAGATAACAAGTATTTTTTTATTGCAAATGAATGCATTGCCCATTGGTTACCCAAGTGAAATAACAATCACAAACATAAAATTATAATTAATTCAAGATTGAGATTTCAGTAAAATCAATGCCTTTAAGATTTAATAAGTCTGACAATCATTTCAAGATTAATTAAATTCCATGTGTAAGTTAGTTCAATGTAGTCAAACGATATCGGTGAATTCATATATGATTAAGATAAATCATTCAATGAATTTACTACGATCTAAATATAAATAAAACGTACAACTCTATTGATTATTTGTGAATTCAATTTATTTACTACGATCTAAACATAACTTCTTAAATAAAAAAGAAGTTATGTTTTCTTTATCCTTTTACATTTAAAAAATTAACTAATTATTAAAAAACAAATATGAGTTTGGGTGCAAAGTGAATTTTATTAAAATATTTTAGTGTGTGATGAAACATTTGGGTGTAGTGGAAATTAACCCATTTATTTTTACTTTTATCACTTAGTTGACAATTAAAAAATATACAGATAAAATTTTACCATTTTAACTCTTAAATCTAATGGAGCGATAGCCTATTTCAATAGCCACAGAACTTTAAAAAATATATATATTCAAGCATTATCTAAATGTTCAAATTTTCATCAAAAGATTACTCACTTTTTATTGAGAAACTTTCCCATACACGCTTTCCAATGGTCACATATGTGTAGAGTCACCCCTCTATATTTTGAGTTTTCTTTTGAGAAACCAATGCCCCGGTATGTGCCAAATTCTTCATTTGTCACAATAGTAAGAAAAACATAAGAATGCAATACATTCGAGTCTATTTCACTCTAACTTATTTCTAAAGGCTTCGATCAATATATTCTAGATGTCTTTAGACATGAATGTGATACACTGGGTCTCCTTTGTATGACATAGTTGCAATAAGAGCACATCATCATACTTTGCTTCACGCTGCTGCTGTTACTGCTGCCTTTTTTTTTTTTTTTTTAAGTTCTGTAGCTGCTTTGCTTGAATGTTTCAATTTTTTTTTTTAAGTTTTGCTCGTGCTCTATGTCATCTAATTTTTATTTTCATTTAATAAGGATAAAATATATATTCTATATCGAGGAATAAAATAGTCATTTTATTAATATTTTGTTAAATCTTCTCATGGAGTTATGATAATACTGGAGCAATGAAAAACTTTGTAAACTTTTGGTGGAATTCTGCTAAAAATATTGGTGTATTTTTAATAAAATCTGAAAGATTCAATAATCAATGAATGATTTTCCAAAAACAAAATTACAGGTCAAGGTGCTAGCACCAAGAAGAATTGCATCAGAGGAGAAAAACTTGGTAGGCCAACCCTACCACATTAGAAAATGATAGGATTGACCTATAATGGTCTACCATTTAGCAAAGCATTAAGTCTCAAAATGGGACCCATTATATTTTGGTCAAATATATACTGATTATCTGATGTTTTGCATTTTATCAAAACCATACCACAATTTTTTTTTCTATTATTTTCTTGAATCTTACAAGTGTATCACTTTTCTTCTTTTGCATTAACACTATTAGGCACTTTAACAAAAAATTGACCATAGTAACTATTTTACCCTTTAAACGTAAAAATGACAATGTAGTCTTAGCTAGATGACAAGTAAAAAATTTCATATTGTAATTGTTAGGACAAAAAATAGATACAAAAATTAACTATCTAAACACATCATATCTACTAATTTTTAAGATGTAAAATCACCAAAATAAGTATCCTAATAGCTCATTGACAATATAAATCAAGAGCCCTCACATAATTCATCGTAAATAACATTTTTTTATCAACAATAACAAATCTTCTACAACAATAAATAGAAACATTCATAGTCATCAAAATACATTCAAAATAACTATAGAACTAGTTTTAGTAAATTTTGAACATTATAGTTTGTTCTCATCAATGGAAAATAACAACATAAAACTATTATGAGGAATTTAGAATTTATAGTTTGTTCCCATCAATCCAAAATAGTAATACATTCTTAAAGTATCTAATGTAGCAAAAGTTTAATATTCTAATGCTCCACTGATTCTAAAGAATACCACAATAAAAGAAACGAACTAAATTCACGTTGATTTGAAATAATACCATGAACCTAGGGGAGTTATGTGAGAATTAACTAAACTTAAAAACTCACACAAAGCTTTGAAACTGAATATATTATTGAACTCAAATATAGAGTTTATTCTAAGAAATAATCAATAACAAATAATCAAGGCTTGCTTGTAAAGCTACAAAAGACATTTATTTATAATAACTACAACTTATCCAAATTTGATTAGAAAATCTATTTTAACAAGACTTATACTTAAAGTAGGAATACAACTCAAATAGACAAGCCTAAACAATAAAACTCTAAATAGGAAACTATAACACCACACTTTTATAACTAAAATAAGGTGATTTATTTCAAAATATTTAAAATCTCATTAGTTTTTATTAATAATACGGATTCTTAAAAAGATGGTTTTACATAACAAGAAAAAACTTCGTTACAAAATGTAAGAGACACGTAGGGATTCCTTAGTATATATTTTTAATCTTTATTATTACATAAACGAACTTAAGATATATATATTTTTTTTTTGTAAAAATACAGATAAGTTAATTATAATCCAATGGTTTGATATGCCCATATACACTTTGTCTTTGGTTGAGAGTTGGCACCAACTTGACTATTCATCAATACCTGCAATATAAGGACTACATGAGGTACTGCGTAGTAAGATAACATTTTGATGCATGTATTGATTATTATGCACATAGATGGCCTTATGAACATTAAATCTTTAAAAGAAATTTAGAAATAATTGCATTAGGGTCGTAGGTATGTTGTACTACAAGGTTGGCACTTTTCATTTTTTTAAAAAAACATGCCCTTAGGCCTAAATTAACAATTGATTTTCTTGGCGTTACATATCACCATGCTCAAAAGATTATTCTTTACTTAACTTTGAAGGCTTGCCCTCTTTGGAAAGTTTGCTACCATGGTAGTACAACAAGCCATTTTACAAAACTCATTTTTAAAATGTCTTCTTTGTAAAGTAATCCTAACATATTATCATGAAATACATGTGTTCAATGCTACCTATGTCACAACGTGTAAGGTTTCTAGATATATAACAATGCCGACCACAAAAAGCTTTCTAAAGACAACAATCTTTAATATAGGCGACAATGCGAACCACATAAAGATTAAATAAAATGTTATTATAATATAGGCAACAGAGCCAACCATATCATAATAAAAGTATCAGGGTATAGGCGACATATCCGACCATATAAGGATTAAATAAGAAAAATACCGCAATATAGGCAGCATAGCCGACCATATAAGGATTAAATAGGAAAATATCATAATATAGGCCCCATAGCCAACCATATAAGGATTAGATAAGAAAATTTCATAATATAGGTAGTATAGCCGACCATATAAGAATTAAATAATAAACAATCACACCATAGTAGACATCATAAGATAAAGAAGTAACTAAAGATAAATTTAAGTATAAAAAAAGAGCTATGTCCTTACATTGTAGTTGGAGTGTTACTTACCTCTTAACCTTTACTTCTCTAGACCCTTCTAACTTGAGGACTTCTCTACTCTTTGATGTTATTACTTAGAATAAAATATGATAGAATTTTTAAGGTGATATGGAAAATGAAAGGGTTAGGGGTATTATAGGATTTCCCAAAACTAATGGATGGTTAGGATTTTTCCACCATAAATTTTGATTAATGGTTGAGGTTTATCTTCCATAAATATTTCGTAAATTCTAAAATTTCTAAATATTTCTACAAACATCTCTTATTGCATCATTACTTATGTCATCATTACTCTAGAATTTACTATCATAAATATTTTATATTATTATTATTTTAATGCACAAGGAAATTTGTTAGCTTACAAAATTAGTTCTACTATATTTATTCAAGTGAGAAAGTTGTACTTCACAATTTCCTCTCTCTTAAAGAAAATTTCCTCCTCAAAATTATCTTACTGAATACCTTAAGGTACTTATTCTTCATCTCTTCCTCACGTTCTCATGTTGCCTCCTCCAGCGAGCTATTGCACTATAGTATTTTAACCAGATGGATCTTCTTGTTCCTTAACTCTTTTATCTTTTTATCAAGTATTTGAATTGGACATTATTCATATGTTAAGTTTTCTTCTAGTTGAAAAGGCTTTTAATCTAGCACATGAGAGACATGCGAAACATATTTCTTTAACATGGAGACATGAAAGACATTGTGTATCCTTGATAACAATAATGGAAGGGCAAGTCAGTAGGAAACATTCCCCACACATTTGAGTATTTTAAATGGCCCAATAAACCTTGGACTTAATTTTTCTTTGTTCCCAAACCTCATCAATCCTTTTACTGGGGCAATTTTTAAAAATACCTTATCACCAACTTGAAATTCTAAAGATCTTTGTCTCTTATCTGCATAACTTTTTGTTGACATCGAACTACCAGTATTCTTTAATGTATTTTCTCAATTGCCTTATATGAGACAGCAATCAAGTCGGGTCCAAGATACCTTTGCTCAACGATTTCGTTCCAGTGAATAGGTGACCTACATTTTCTACCTTATAGAGCTTCATAAAATGCCATGCCAATTGTTGCTTGATAACTATTGTTGTAGGCAAATTCAGCCAATGGTAGATACTTGCTCCATGATCCTTGAAAATTGATAATGCATCCCCATAACATATCTTCTAGTGTTTAGATCATTCTTTCTTACTAGCTATCTGTTAGAGGGTGAAATTTTGTATTGACTTTTAATTTTGTTCCCATAGCTCTATGTAAATTCTCTCAAGATATCGAGGTGAATCTTGTATCTCAGTTAGAGATAATAGAAATAGTACATCATGCAGTCTGACTATCTCTTTTATATATATTTCTACAAACCAGTCCATGGTGTACATCATTAGAACATGCAAGAAATGAGCGGACTTTGTAAGTCAATCAACAACAACCTAAATGTCATCATGCATTTTTGCATTTCCATTTGTGAATTTGATTGGATTTTAAAAGCCCACCGAGATTTGGTGCTCTACTTTGAAACACTATGCCACAAACTTGAGTATATCCTTTTTAATTTTAAGCCACCAATAATGCTTCTTTAAGTCTCTGTACATTTTTGGTGTGTTAAGATGAAGTGAATATGGAGTTGTATGAGCTTCAAATAGGTTTTCTTTCTTTAGATCTTCATTATTTGGTACACATATCTTGTCTTTAAACAAGATGATCGCCTTTTCTGATTTCTTGAATGACATCTCTTTCTTTAAATTAGATTTCATCTTCAAGTTCATCTGATAAGAATTGATTTCCTGTCCCTCCTTAATCTTTTCTAATAAGATCGATCTAAGTGCTATATAGGCTAATCTTCTTGTTAATAGCTAGATCCCCGCCTTACATATATGACTTTGTAATGGCTTAGGCAGGATTCTTAAAGTTGACAAGCTTGACTTCCGACTTAGTGCATTTGTTACTGTTGTGCAAATTTTAATGTACTCGCAAGCGCACGAATCTGTTGTAGTATAGACTAATGGTGACGAGTGTCGATCCCACGAGGAGGTGGATTTTAATTATATATAGAATTAATTTTGTAAATGGGTAGTTGGATTTATGGTGGAAATGATTTGGAATATGCTAATAATTAAATTAAAATGGCGAGAATAAATTCTAAAATTGAAATTGCAATTGAGAGAATAAATTGAAGAGAAAATCTATTAAATTCACGTACTTAGGTATCTGGATCCGTATCAACATGCATCATGGGCTAAATATTCCTTATTAATACCAATTAAATCATGAGGGGGGAATCCACACCTCATGAAACCACGCTCTAATCAATATGGTGCTAAGGGCTTATCGTGCCAAATAATAATAACCTTATACTAGAGAGCCGGTGTAACCAAGGCGGTATCTAGACAAGATTAGTATTATTTGTCGACGAGAAGTCAAAACATCCACAAAAACTAGAGGGGAAGAGAAAATAAATTTACCTAAATTAAGCCCATGACACATGTTGAGACTTCACCTTCAACCCAAGCTTGAAAGAAAATTAGCTACTCATAATTGAACTAGGGGCAAAATGGGAATTTATTAAAATACGAAGAAAATATAAGATGGAGAGGGAATTACAGAAAATAGAGTCCAAAAATGGATTCAGAGATATCAAATTTGGGGGGGGGGGGAGACCCCCTTTTTATAGATACATGGAGTAAATCATGGCCATCGGATTAAAAACAATTTGGACGCTTAGGATTGCACTACGTCATCAGTCAACAGTCCATGGTTTGACCACGCGGATGAATAGTAACACGGTTTGACTCGGATGAACAGTAACGCGGTTTTGTTGAAAATAATCCTGTGTGATGCATGTACCGTACGCGAGATTTTTCATCCATTGATATGCTGCCACGTCACCATCAACAGTACATAAGAATTTTAGCCCAACAGGATCGTGACACCTCATCAGTCAATGCCACATCATCGGTCAATGCCACGTCATCGATCCGTCTATGTGAACAGTGTTGTGAACAGTAACGTAATTAGTACCGTACACGTGAATAGTACCGTACATATGAATAGTGCCATTTTTCCTTTTATGCTTTTCCTAAGGTTTTCGACCGTCCTGAGTTCAAAAGTGATGTCCGTTTTGCCGTCTGATCTCTCCTTTATTGTGAAATGACTATAATGCCCCTAAAATACATAAAATACTTAATTAAAATAAAACACATGTAATTAAATCACAAGAAGGTTAAATACATAAAAGTAAGGGTTGTTAGTAAGACTTGAAATGTAAAATGACTGTTTTCTCCTTTATAAATATGCATTTTCTAACACTCAACACACCCCCCATCCAGCTTATTGCTAGTCCCTGGCAAATAAAGCGAAAACAAAATTCAAATTCAAAATATTTTTTTTTAAATAGAAACACTCGTATTTATTCCGTCAGATTAATGATAGCAATCAAATAAAAGTATAAGCATTATCTCCATTCTAAAGTAACATCACACCCACATCAACCATCCACATGAATCAGCCCAGTAGACTTTGTCATAGCTACTTTCAAAAATGACATGTCAAACCCCAAAATCTCACTGGAAGTAGTGACACTCTCACAAAGAAATTAAAACCAATAAAAATAGTCACTCCAATGAATGGTAATTGAGAGAGAAAATAATAAAGAAGTGATATCACATGCTCTCACCAAGATGAAATAAATATGCCCTCAGCTTAAAAATAATACGAACTCAAGTCAAACAAAAATGCTAGTCAACCCACTTTATTTATCTTTTTTTTTATTATGCATCGCTACATCTTTTTAGCCCATATAACTAGCTTCTACTTCAAATTATAGTTCCCTAAAATCAAGAAGGATTTTTATTAGGACGTAACGTAGGTTAGGGACATGGCTAACAAAGAAAGAAAATAAGGAAAACAAAGTGTATGTTTGAGAAAAATGCAGAGAATTTTTTTTTTTTTTTGGAAGTTGCAAAGTGGATTTCACCTATTATTTTTAATTTTTTTTCTTTTGAAACAACAACTTTTGTTTTTGTTTTTTTTTTTTGGCATAACTTTACTGAACAACATAATTATTTACATTTTCTCAAACATAAATAGGTGATGGAACTTATAAGACATTGGGTAATACTCTAAATCGGAGTGGGTCAAGATGATAAGTTGACAAAGAAAAAGGTTTTTTTTTTTTTTAAAAGGCTCAAAAGGGTTAACTATGGATATTTGATAAAAGGGATGGCTAGAAAGGCTCAAACGGATCAAAGATGGCCTTTCCATCGTCTTTTAGGGCTCTAAATAATCTTCCATATCTACTAGTTAGATGGGCCTCCAAATGTAGCAATACACTCTTTTTTCTTTTTCTTTTTTTTTTTATTTTACAATTTTTTTAAGGGTTAACTCAAAAGCAATTTAGAGATCGTGTGTAAAATAATAAACTGCTAAGCTGTATAAAGAGTGGGCAAAAGGGTTATTCTCCAAGAAAAATAATAGGCTCAAAAACTCACTTGGTACTTATTATGACATGTTCATTCCTTCAAGCAACTCACATTTGTCTCCGACATCAACATGTAAAGTAGCAAACATAGCGTAACATCACTTAAGACCAAAGATAATACAAATACTAAAATTTGAAATTAATCATGTCATCCAATGTTAAAACAAATCACACAATTTTTTTTTAAACAACATTCTACCCCCAACCTATTCTAAACATGAAAGGAAAATATGCATGCAAAAATGTGAAAATAATGCATAAAAACTAATTAGAAAAGTTACACGTAAAATGATAGAAAACGAAAATGATTTTTTTTTTTTTAAGAAGATGCGTTTCTAGAGGAACTACACTCTATATTCAGCCATCTTCGACTCAAAAGTTGGAAAATGTATATTTATAGAGGAGAAATTAAAAAGAAGAAAAATAAACATAAACACATAATAAAGAAAAAGAAAATGTCTGAATTTTTTTTTTAAGTTTTTTTTTTATTTTTTTTTAAAACGATGAAGATGCGTTTCTAGAGTCACTACACTCCATATTCAGCCATCTTCAACACAAAAAGTTAGCAACAGTTAGTTTCTACAATAAAAAATTAGTAAAAACTTAACCAAAATTCCACAATTGTCAATTATTCCCTCCCCCCAGCCAGAACGAAACATTGTCCTCAATGTTTGAAAGGAAAGAAGTAGAGTTTAGAAGACATCACCTGGGTGGTGCAACACAGAAGAAAATATTTACAAGCGGAGAGTTAAATCTAATTTGTACTTCTTACTGCGGCTACCATTACCATCATTATTTGGATGTTCCAACACAAAGGTCTAGGGGTCTGGCTCCGGTCTATAAGCTTGTAACATATCAAGTAGCTCATTAGCAGTGTGAGCACAAATAAAAAGTTTTTTCACATTAGAAGGAATGAAATAGTTTTTTATTGCATGGTTAAGAAATGCGATAAAGCCATCATAAAAGTTATTGACATTTAACAAACCGATGGGTTTTTGGTGGATGTGCAGATGGGCCCAAGATGCTAGTGTGATAAGTGCCTCTAGTGTTGCAAGATCTCCTGGAAGGAAAATAAAAGTATCAGCATGATTAAGCATTTCAGTTATTCTTTCTGCATACCTGAGACGACTAACTCTTCTCCAGTTGATGAGTCAGACGAACTGCCCAATGGTTTTAGGACTCTTGGGATGATGCCTAACACTTGACTTCCTCTGATAAAAGCTGCTTCTGAGACCATTTTTGATAATCCTCAGTTACCTCCTCCATACACCAAGTGTAATTTTCTCGCTGCTATGTTTCGACCAAGATCTATAGCTGCCTCAACAAACTCTTTATGTTTGCCATAGGTAAATCCAGAAAGCACACAAATGTTCCTGAATTGTCTATTGGGAGTAGCTGCCATTGTGATACTTCTTGAAAACAATTTGTGAGTGCTTGACAAAAAGGAAATCACATTTAAGAATCTTGGTGACAGTGGATCACAGTTGTGTATGAGGTAACATGTCAGTGTCAAATAACGCGTAAAGCACGTGGCTCGCTAGTAAAAAAAAACAGTAAAAGGGAAAAAGAAAACAGTAATAAGGAAAAAGCAAACAGTAATAAAATTTTTAAAGACAATAATGCACATAATAAAACAATAGTGAAATAAAATAATAGTAAAGTGAAAGGATATTTACAGGTTGTTGCGACTGTGGCTCACATCTTCCTCTGGTTTTACATCCAGAAACGGCTTGAACGCCCTCTATGGGTCGAGGATAGGCTTCCTATCCAGTTTTCTTATAAACTGGCAAACAGGGTCGTTTATAGTCAGATTCCCGAGACTATATCGTGCATGCTCTTTCTAGAATAATGGTCATAACTGGAGAATCGCTTCTTGCACATATCCACTGGGATGCGTTTCAAGAGACAAAAGGATATCATCCAATGACTCCTTATTCAAGCCATCCCTAATGAATTGAATCTTATCTTCCCTATTATCAGACATCATTCCTAAAGAACATGGGTTTTTATTGCAACTCATTCTGGCACACTTATGACAAGCAACAGAAATTCTTCGAGCTCGTCGTTTTCTTGCATAATTTCCTTTACCACAACCAGGCATGTATGCAATAAATTTTGGAGGTAACTCACCTGCTGATCGTACTTTAGCCTTGATTAACCAACGGATGTCAGCAGGTATGTTATTCCTCATGAGTAATCGCATGCGTTCGAACTGAGCTTTATAGATCGTAAGGAGGGCATTCTGAGGAAGTGAAGGGAATCGCTTGTGAAGTTTCGGTAGAATCTCATTTCTGTCCATACCTTCGCCTCAGAATATCAGTTATTATGGGAAACTGAAGTAACCGACTTGATTGTCACGGAGTACCGTTATCCGCCACTTCACCGGGGTAACAAACTAAAGCACACAAACAGAAAAATAAATTAAAACACACAAAGAAAATTAAAATCATCCTCTTATTGAATTTACCTCAAGCTCCAACTGGATGTCGTAAACACTTCTCTCAATGTCTCTGAGTTGGCTTTCTAAACCCTCAACATAGGCTACTAACTCTGGTGGTTGTAGAGCCCAAATGCGATGTGTTTTACAAAATTGAATCTGCCTTTTGAGATGAGTTTTGACACGTTCAAGTGGTTTAAGAATGTTCAGGAGGAACGGTCTAAGTAAGGTACTCATGATTAAAAACGATAAAAGAAAACTTAATAGTTAAACAAACACACTTATGCAAAAATAATTTGAATTAGCAGAAGAATAATATAAAGAAAGAAAAAAAAATCAAATCAACGAAAAGAAAAAAAAATCAATTCAAATCTAGCGGGTCACTCAAATTTATTTCGGTGTCTTCTCCATGTGGTTGGTATTCTAGATATGGCTTTAATCTTTGACCATTAACTTTAAACGTGACACCATTCTTTGGGTCCTTAATTTCAATTGCCGCATGTGGAAAAACAGTATGAACAATAAATGGGCCAGACCAACGAGAGCGTAACTTACCTGGGAATAGGTGCAAGCGAGAATTGAATAAAAGCACTTTCTGACCTGGAGTGAATGATTTTCTCATAATTTGCTTATCATGGAAGACTTTCATTCGTTGCTTGTAAATCTTGGCATTTTTGTATGCATCATTGCGAATTTCTTCAAGTTCTGCCAACTGTAATCTTCTTTCTGAGCTGGCTTGCTGCATGTCAAAATTGAATTTCTTGATGGCCCAATATGCACGATGCTCAAGTTCCACAGGTAGGTGGCAAGCTTTTCCATACACTAGCCTGTAGGGTGACATCCCAATCGGGGTCTTGAAAGCCGTTCTATATGCCCATAAGGCATCATTAAGTCTTAATGACCAATCTTTTCTGTCCGGCCTCACTGTCTTTTCTAATATGTGCTTTATTTCTCGATTGGAGATCTCAACTTGGCCACTGGTTTGCGGATGATACGGGGTCGCCACTTTGTGTGTGATTGAATACTTTGTCAAAAGAGCTTTAAATGTTTTGTTACAAAAGTGGGCACCACCATCACTAATTATTGCTCGAGGGAATCCAAAGCGTGAAACAATGTTGCTTTTCAAAAATGTTATCACCACCTTGTGATCATTGGTCCTACATTGAATTGCTTCTACCCATTTTGATACGTAGTCAACAACAACCAATATGTATTGATGGCCAAAAGATGGGGGAAAGGGTCCTATGAAGTCGATACCCCATACGTCAAAAATTTCAACCACTAAAATTGGATTTAATGGCATCATGTTCCTTCGTGTAATGCTCCCCATTCGTTGACACCTATCACATGAAGAACAGAAAGTGTAAGCATCTCGAAATATAGTTGGCCAATAGAAACCACATTGTAAAACTTTAGTCGCTGTTTTCTTAGCGCTGAAATGGTCTCCACAAGCTTGTTCATGGCAGAATGAAAGGATATTCGGAATTTCACTTTCTGGGATGCATCGTCTAACAATTTGGTCTACACAATACTTGAACAAATACGGGTCATCCCAAAAGAAATTCTTTATTTCTGCAAATAATTTAGCCTTGTCTTGCTTGGTCTAATGCTCTGGAAGTTTACCTGTAACAAGATAATTAACTATATCAGCATACCAAGGTAATACTTCCACATTCATTAATTGTTCATCTGGAAATGACTCATTCAATGGTAATGATTCTGTAATTGTGTCAAAATGGAGACGAGAGAGGTGATCTGCCACAACTTTTTCTGTGCCTTTTTTATCTTTGAATTCTAAGTCAAATTCCTGTAAAAGTAACACCCAACGAATTAGTCTAGCTTTTGCATCTTTCTTTGTGAGAAGATATTTAAGAGCAGCATGATCTGTGAATATAATTATTTTACAACCAATGAGATAAGATCGAAATTTCTCTAATGCAAACACTACTGCTAGCATTTCTTTTTCAGTAGTTGAATAGTTCAACTGTGCATCATTCAATGTCATACTAGCATAGTAAATAACGTGGGGAATTCGATCAACTCTTTGTCCTAATACTGCTCCTACTGCATAATCAGATGCATCACACATGAGCTCAGATGGTAAGTTCCAGTTCGGGGGCTGAATGATGGGTGATGATGTCAACAAATGCTTTAATTTTTCAAACGCAACAAGACATGAATCATCAAAGACAAAAGGTACATCCCTAACAAGTAGATTGCATAAGGGTCTAGAAACTTTGCTAAAATCTTTAATGAAACGTCTATAAAAACCAGCATGCCCAAGGAAAGATCTTACTTCTCTGACTGTTTTGGGTGAAGGAAGATTAGAAATGAGATCCACATTGGCTTTGTCAACCTCAATACCTTTGCTCGAAATGATGTGACCGAGAACAATACCTTGTTTTACCATAAAATGGCATTTCTCCCAATTTAAGACTAAATTCTTCTCGATACATCTCTGCAGAACTAGTGTTATATGATATAAACATTGATCAAACGAGTCACCAAAGACAGAAAAGTCATCCATAAAGACTTCAAGGAATCGTTCAACCATATCAGAAAAAAATGCTCAACATGCATCGTTGAAATGTAGCAGATGCATTACATAATCCAAATGACATTCTCCTATATGCAAATGTGCCAAAAGGGCAAGTGAAAGTAGTTTTCTCTTGATCTTTTGGTGCTATGGGAATCTGATTATATCCTGAGTAGCCATCTAGAAAGCAATAAAATTCATGGCCTGCTAATCTATCAAGCATTTGATCGATAAATGGTAAAGGAAAATGGTCTTTACGTGTGACAGAATTCAACTTTCTATAATCAATGCATACACACCATCCTGTAGTTACTCTAGTTGGTATCAATTCATTATCAGCATTGGTAACTACTGTGACTCATGACTTTTTGGGGACGACTTGCACAGGACTGACCTATGAACTATCAGAAATGGGGTAAATGATACCTGCGTCTAATAGCTTAAGGACTTCTATTCTAACAACTTCTTTCATATTAGGATTTAACCGACGTTGCACTTCCCTAGTAGATTTAGCATTTTCATCAAGATGAATGTAATGCATGCAGTCTACTGGATTTATACCTTTAATGTCTGCTATGGTCCATCCTAATGCCCCTTTGTACTCTTTCAAAACATCCAACAACTTACCTTTTTGTTCGTCATTGAGGGATGCTGAGATGATTACCGGTAGAGTACTTTCTTCTCCCAAAAATACATATTCCAATGTGTTGGGTAATGGTTTGAGCTTGAGTTTCGGTGGTGATTCTGATGATGAGATGAGTTTCTTCTCTGATGGTGCTAGTTGCTCAACTCTTGACTTCCATTTATTAGTGTCCATGGATGGTGCTGAGTCAAGTAGGGCGTTGACCTCATCGACCGATCTGTCAATATCAAAATCCAAACCAAAGTGAGTTAAACATGTTTGTAAAGGATCATCACTAAGGTTTGAAAGAAAAGTGTGATCAACTAATGCTTCAATTAAATCCACATCAACAATTCCATCATCTGCACTGTGAGGTTGTTTGGCAATGTTGAAAATGTTTAGCTCCATAGTCATGTTGCCGAAGGACAACTGCATATTTTCGGTCCTACATTGAATGTGAGCATCCGCAGTTGCCAAGAAAGGTCAGCCTAGAATAATGGGGATGTGCTTCCTTGAATCCTGTATTGGTTGAGTGTCAATTACAATGAAATCAACAGGAAAATAAAACTTGTCTACCTGGATAAGCACGTCCTCCATAATACCACGACGTATTTTTGTGGACCGATCTGCAAGTTGTAACACCACTGGAGTTGGGTGTAATTCTCCAAGTCCAAGTTTCACAAACACTGAATAAGGTAACAGATTTACACTAGCTCCTAAATCCAACAAAGCATTCTCAATTGTGTGGTTCCCTATGCTACATGAAATAGTAGGGGAGCCTGGGTCTTTGCATTTTAAAGGAATTTTATGTTGGAGGATAGAACTAATGTTTTCTGTTAAAAATGCCTTCTTTTGAACATGCATATTTCTCTTTTTAGTACAAAAGTCTTTAAGAAACTTGGCATAAAATGGAACTTATTTAATAGTATCAAGTAAATGGATGTTAACACTTACCTGTTTGAAGATTTCAAGAATCTCACCTGTGGATTTTCCCTTTTTGCCTTTAGCTAACCTCTGAGGAAATGGAGCTTTCGGAACGTATTCTCGTGGGTTGGTTTCTTCTTTCTCCTCCGGTGATGATTCCTCAACATTCACAGGTACAATTTGATTTTCTTTTGTCACCGGCATCTCCATTTTGTTGTCGACTTCTTTTCCTTTTCGCAAGGTCATGACTGCTTTGACCTCTCCATGCTGTTGCGGTGAACTGGTACTTGCTTCATGCACTCCTTTAGGGTTAGGCACTGGTTGACTTGAAAATTTACCTTTCTCAATGGTCATTGCCAAGGTCTGAATTGAAGAAGCATGTTGTCCTACCATCTTCGCAAGGCTTAAAACTGATTGGGCTTGTGAATTGAAGCCTGCTCTTAACTCATTTCGTAGCCCATCAATGGTGCGGTTCTGTTGCTTGATCGTGGAGTGAGTAACATTCTTGAAATTCTGAAATGCATCCTCCCATGGTCTGGGCTGAGAGTAGTTCTGGTTTTGATTGTATGGTCTGAATGGTGGCTGAGAGGCTTGAGGATTTTGAGGAATTTGTTGCATTGGTGGAGCTGGAGCTGCTGGTCCATTCTGTTGGAGTCCTTGAGACCATGAAAAATTGGGGTGGTCTCTCCATCCAGGGTTATATGTGTTGGAGTATGGGTTGTAATTAGATGATTTTCTCATTACACCTATGGCATTGGCTTGATCTGAGTATGAGTCATGGTCATGTGGCTCTATTAATTTGGCAGTCGATAACGATGCTATTTGTCGAGCAAGACCTTCAACCATCTCCTTGACTTCTTTGATTCCTGAAGTTGATTCGCCAATTTGAACCTCATTCACTCCTTTAATTCTTCTAGTAGTCCTGAGTGATCGACTCCGTTGTTGAGAATTATCTGCTTGTCGCTGGAAGAATTCCCAAATTTCTAATGCACTTTTTGACATTAGCTCTCCTCCACTTGTTGCCATTAGCCATTCTTGCACATTCGGCAATAATCCCTCCAAAAAGTATTGACATTGGTGCCATTTCTCGTACCCATGATGTGGACACTTCAAGAGTAGCCCATTGAATCGCTTCCACGTTTCGAAAAACTGCTCGTCCTCTCTCTGGGTAAACTCCGAGATTTCCCTGCGAATAGCATTGGTTTTATGCACTGGAAAATATTTATTCAAAAATTTTGTAACCATTTGTTCCCATGATGTGATGCTATTAGCAGGCAAAGTATTTAACCATGAACGAGCTCTATCCTTTAAAGAAAATGGGAATAATCTGAGTTTAACATCATCGTCTGAAAAAATCTCATATTTAAATGTTTGACAAATGGCATGAAAATCATTCAGATGATTATATGGGTCCTCATTTTCTAAGCCATAGAATGTGGGGAGACAATTTAGCACACTAGGTTTTAGTTCAAAACTTCTAGCAGCTACATTTGGGTATCTTATGCATGATGTGCTCAAATTAGCTAAGGGACTAAAATAGTCCTTAAATGGCCTCTCTTGTGGTGCTTGTAAATCCATTCCAAATTTATTTTTAATGTGCTTTTGTGTGCGAAGTGTTTTTTCTAGTTCAAGGTCTATAGGTTCAAGATTAGGAAATAATGACCTACGACCATGCATGCAAAACAAATAAAATAAAAATAAAGATGGGAACAAAACAAATAAAAATAAAAAAGAGGGAGAAATTATGATACTAACCTTATTGCACTATTACAACCTTTCTATAAAAATACACAAAAACAGATACGTGAAATAAATTAACTAAAAATAAATTAATAAAATAAAAAAATTACAAAGAAAAATAAATTAAAAATTAAATCACAGAATTTTAAAGAAGAGAAAAAGAAAAGAAATACTAACCTTTAAATGCGGATTTACTTTTTTTCTTTTTTTTTAATAAAAAAAATACAAGAAAACAAATAAAAGAAATTATTCACAAAAATTAATTCTATGAATTAAAATTACTTACCTCCCCGGCAACGGCGCCAAAAACTTGTTGTGTAAATTTTAATGTACTCGCAAGCGCACGAATCTGTTGTAGTATAGACTAATGGTGACGAGTGTCGATCCCACGAGGAGGTGGATTTTAATTATATATAGAATTAATTTTGTAAATGGGTAGTTGGATTTATGGTGGAAATGATTTGGAATATGCTAATAATTAAATTAAAATGGCGAGAATAAATTCTAAAATTGAAATTGCAATTGAGAGAATAAATTGAAGAGAAAATCTATTAAATTGACGTACTAGGGTATCTGGATCCGTATCAACATGCATCATGGGCTAAATATTCCTTATTAATACCAATTAAATCATGAGGGGGGAATCCACACCTCATGAAACCACGCTCTAATCAATATGGTGCTAAGGGCTTATCGTGCCAAATAATAATAACCTTATACTAGAGAGCCGGTGTAACCAAGGCGGTATCTAGACAAGATTAGTATTATTTGTCGACGAGAAGTCAAAACATCCACAAAAACTAGAGGGGAAGAGAAAATAAATTTACCCAAATTAAGCCCATGACACATGTTGAGACTTCACCTTCAACCCAAGCTTGAAAGAAAATTAGCTACTCATAATTGAACTAGGGGCAAAATGGGAATTTATTAAAATACGAAGAAAATATAAGATGGAGAGGGAATTACAGAAAATGGAGTCCAAAAATGGATTCAGAGATATCAAATTTGGGGGGGGAGGCCCCCTTTTTATAGATACATGGAGTAAATCATGGCCATCGGATTAAAAACAATTTGGACGCTCAGGATTGCGCCACGTCATCAGTCAACAGTCCACGGTTTGACCACGCGGATGAACAGTAACACGGTTTGACTCGGATGAACAGTAACGCGGTTTTGTTGAAAATAATCCTGTGTGATGCATGTACCGTACGCGAGATTTTTCATCCATTGATATGCTGCCACGTCACCATCAACAGTACATAAGAATTTTAGCCCAACAGGATCGTGACACCTCATCAGTCAATGCCACATCATCGGTCAATGCCACGTCATCGATCCGTCTATGTGAACAGTGTTGTGAACAGTAACGTAATTAGTACCGTACACGTGAATAATATCGTATATATGAATAGTGCCATTTTTCCTTTTATGCTCCTCCTAAGGTTTTCGACCGTCCTGAGTTCAAAAGTGATGTTCGTTTTGCCGTCTGATCTCTCATTTATTGTGAAATGACTATAATGCCCCTAAAATACATAAAATACTTAATTAAAATAAAACACATGTAATTAAATCACAAGAAAGTTAAACACATAAAAGTAAAGGTTGTTAGTAAGACTTGAAATGTAAAATGACGGTTTTCTCCTTTATAAATATGCATTTTCTAACACTCAACAGTTACCACATTTGCTTTTCTATGATGGTAATTTATTTCGCAGTCGTAGTCTTTGACAAGCTCCAATTATTGTCGTTGTCACGTACTTAACTCCTTTTGTGTAAAGAGGTATTTGAGCCTTTTATGATCAGTGTAAATTTTACAATACGCTCCAATCAAATAGTGATGCCATATTTTTAATGCGTTCACCATCATTGCCAACTCTATATCATATGTTGGATAATTTTTCTTATATTCATTTAACTGTTTAAAAGCATAAACAATGACTCTTCCATTTATTCCATTTTTGGAGGCATTACTATAGATGACAAATTCCTCAGAGTTGTTAAGAATGGCTAGGATTGGGCCGGTGACCAATCATTATTTCAGTTCTTCTAAGCTTTTCTCATATTCTGGCATCCATATGAATTTGACAGTTAGTGGCATTGTGATTTTAAAGAAACCTTTTATAAATCTTCGATAATATCCAGCCAAACCCAGGAAACTTCTGACTTCTCTTGCATTAGTCAGTCTGGACCATTAACTTACAACTTCCACCTTTGAAGGGTCTACTGAAATTCCATCTTTAAATACAACGTGTCCCTAGAATGCAACTTTTTCAAGCCAAAATTCACATTTCTTGAATTATGCATAAAGTTGCTTCACCTTCAAGGTCTAAAGAGTGATTCGTAGATGCTTAACATATTATTCTTTTGTCGGCGAGTAGACCAAGATGTTATCAATGAACGCTACTATGAATTTGTTTGGTAAGAATACAACTCAAATAAGCAATGCTTAAACAATAAAACTCTAAATAGGAAATTGTAACACCCCATTTTTATTACTAAAATAAGGTGATTCATTTCAAAATATTTAAAATCTCATTAGTTTTTATTAACAATAGGGATTCTTAAAAAGAGGGTTTTACATAGCAAGCAAAAACTTCATTACAAAATATAAGACACACGTAGGGATTCCTTAGTATATATTTTTAAACTTTATTATTACATAAAAAAACTTAAGATATTTAGTTTTTTTTGGGGTAAAAATACAATTAAGCCCATTACAATCCCATGGTTTGATACCCATATACACTTTGTCTCGGTTGGGACTTGACGTTAGCTTGACCTATTCATCAATACTTTACATGAGCTAATGCCCAGTAAGATAACATTTTGATACATGTATTGATTATTATGCCCATACATGGCCTTATAAACATTAAATCTTTATAAGAAACTTAGAAATAACTGCATTAAAGTCGTAGGTATTTTGTACTACAAGGTTGGCACGTTTTATTTTTTAAAACAACATACCCTGCGGCCTAAATTAATAGTTGATCTTTTGGACGTTACATATCTTCATCCCCAAAAAATTATTCTTTACTTAACTTTGAGGGCTTGCCGTCTTTGGAACTTTGCCATTTTACATAACTCATTTTTAAATGTCTTCTTTGTAAAGTAATCTTAACATATTAAGATGAAATACATGTATTCAATAAAGTATCATGGTATATGAGGCATAGCCGACCATATAAAGATTAAGTAAGAAAAATATCGGAACATAAGCGGCACAGCCAACCATATAAAGGTTAAATAGGAAAATATCATAATATAGACCCCATATCTGACCATATAAGGGTTAAATAGGAAAATATCATAAGATAGGCCCCATATTTGACCATATAAGGATTCAATAAGAAACTATCATAATATAGACGGCACAGCCAAGCATATAAGAATTAAATAATGAGCAATCACATCATAGTAGCCATCATAAGATAAAGAAATAACTAAAGAGAAATTTATGTCTAGAAAAAGAATTTTGTCCCTACGTTGCAGTTGGACTGTTACTTACCTCTTCACCTTGACTTGTTTAGACTCTCCTAACTTGAAGATTTCTTTACTCTTTGATGTTATTACTTAGAATAAAAGATGATAGAATTTCTAAGGTGATATTGAAAATGAAACGGTTAGGGGTACTTATAGGATTTTCTAAAGCTAATGGATGAATATGATTTTGCCACCATAGCTCTTGATTAATGGTTGAGGATTATTCTTCATAAATATCTTTGTAATTCTAGGATTTCTAAATATTTCTACAAACTTCTCTTATTGTATCATTTCTTATGCCATTGCTTATGTCATCATTACACTAGAATTTACTCTCATAAATATATTATTATTATTATTATTATTTTAATACACAAGAAAATTTGTTAGCTTAAAAAATTAATTATACTATATTTATTCAAGTGAGAAAGTTGTGCCTCACAGAAACCAAATTAAACTAGAATATAAATTAATTAAAGTGTTCCTAAATATTATAAATTTCAGTCTTATTATGATTTCTTCAATTTCTTGCTCTACATCATTCCCATTGGTTCTTGAATTTTGCTTGTTGCAATCTCAAAGAACATCTTCACATGTATAAAGATTAACTTTCAAAATAGAGCTTAAATGTAGATGATGAACTTTAAATTTTCCAACTTTTGTAGTGATGTTCATCCAATCACTCCAATAGCGTAAAATAAATTCTTCTATAAACAATTTCTCTAACAATAAGTTTTCGGATTTATACAGAATTTCAACATAATTAAAGAAAAATTATTTCTTTTTATAATCCACTGACTGTCAAAAAATATCACAATCTTCTTTGTCTTTTTGGGAAAATAAAAAGAACAATAAGAGATTATATCAACAATCACCTATCTTTGGTCCACAAGACGAAAAGATGTATGAACAACTACTCTCGTTCCACAATATCAAGATAGTAATAAAATTTCGACAATTGATCCAAATCAATGTCTGTGTGTGGAGAATTTGTTATGAAAGTGAATGGCCAATTAATATTCTCCTTGGAAGGAATAGTATTGTCAAGTGAAGCAAAATCACTAGTTTCCTCATTATCCTTATAACATGCATTATCATGAACAACTTTGTCAAATCCATATTTCTGTCTTATATGTAAAGATTTTCTATTTCACAATTTCTCTTCGAATGCAAAATCCTCAACATCTGAACTAAAATATCTTCTTTCAAGACGAAATCTTTACAACAATGTTGTGGTTTCATGATTCAATTTTTTTTTAATTTTTTGTTTGGGGGTTTTTTATTAGATCAAAAGATTAAAAGTTAATATTGTAAGTAAGAGAAAGTACTAGGTTAAAACTATCAATAACCTAACTTTCAAGGTCAGGTGTTGCTAGGAACTTGTGACCATGATTCAGAGCAGAGTAAGTTGGATTAAAAAGACGGTGGCTGGGAGGAAACTGATATCAACAATGATAATCAACTAACAGTGGTAGCAGTTGATCAATATGTTAATTTGGGCCGTGGTTTTGGTTTGGTTACGACGAGTCCAATGAATAATTAGTCTTGACAATGGTTGGAATTGGACAAACTATGGATGGAGAAGGTGATAGTGGTTCTGAATGGTGAAGATGACAATTAGAACGATGAGAATGGTGGTGATAAGTGTGGCGGAGTTCACAGTTTTTTTACGGCTCGTGTGGTAGTTTTAGTGGCAGGAATCGAGATATTATCGTTGAGGTTTGGTCAGCGATGGCCGGTGAGTTTGTGGTGGTGTTGGTCGATAGTGAACGCTAGCTTGGATTTGATAATTTGAGATTTTTTATTTTTTATTTTCTTGAAATAAACTAAAAGAAACTAAATGGAAAAAAATTCAAAAATAAAAAAGAGCAGGTTTGGTGGTAATGGGGGGTAGATTTGTAATACCATGTTTTAGCTCTAATACTAAACTGATACAACGGAAGTGTAATGTTCTAATATTCCATTGATTCTAGAGAACACCCAAATGAAAGAATAAAGTAAATTCACGTTGATTCAAAAGAATATTGTGAAGAGGTTTGAGACTCGTTGATTATGCAAAATGTCAAGAATTAATTAAAACACAAAAACTCACACAGAGTTTTGAAATTGAATATATCATTGAGCTCAAATATATAATTTATTGTAAGAAATAATCAAAGCCTGCTTGTAAAGTTACAAAAGACACTTATTTATAATAACTACGACTTATCTTAATTTGACTAAAAAACTTATTTTAACAAGACTTATACAGAAATTAAGATTATAACTTAAAGAGTAATGCTACACATCCCAATTTTTTTATCTCAAAAAATTATCCCAAATGATGTGTCATTTATCAATTAATTGGTGAGATAATATAATTAATTCACTTGAATTTTGTAAAGAATTATCAACCACTCAATTAATAATATGTCATTTGGGATAACTTTTTGGGATAAAAAATTTAAAATATGTAGCACTACTGTAACTTAAATAAGTAATGCCTAAAAAATAAAAGTCTAAATAAGAAACCAAATTAAACTATAATATAAATTAATTTAAATATTTTTAAATATTATAAATTTTAATTTAGTTTGGATTTTTTTACTTTCTTACTTTGCATCAGTATCTAAAATAGAAATTGATAAATATGCTTTTGCATCTAAGATAAAATAGTCATTTCAAAAGTCATTTCGAGGTTGCTGTGCTTGGAGCGGCGGGTTAAACTTACGAGCAGAGCGATCTTTGGTTGGTGAGCTTTGTTCTTCTTTTAAAATTAAATTAAAGAAAAAGAAGACCCAAATTAATTAAGAAGCTTACACAATGGTGGCGTTTTTCGCAGCGGTGATGGACACGGTCACCACCTACACCGGACTATCACCGGCGGCTTTCTTCACAATCCTGGCCCTTATGTGCGTGGTTTATAAAACGGTTTGTAGCATGTTCGTTGACCCAGAGCCGCCAGAAGACTTGAAGAACAAGCTCATCAGCTCCAGCGCCGCGGCGTCGGCGGCGACGGCGGCTAACTTTTCGAACCAAACGGTGATCCCCGAAACGGTGCAGCTAGGAGAAGTCACTGAACATGAGTTGAGAGCTTATGATGGTTCTGACCCTAATAAGCCTCTTTTGATGGCTATCAAGGGACAAATCTACGACGTCTCTCGCTCCAGGCATAGTGCTTCAATCCTTTTTTCTTTTTTTTTTTGTTTCAGTAGCGTTTTTCTTGTTTGAACTGCTCTTCATTGATTGATTGGGTTAGAACTTGCCTTATTGAGATTTAGACATCGTTTGTTTGATGAAAATCTTTAATTGTCTTTATTAATTGTCAAATTCAGTAATTCAAAATTCATATTAACTAGACATTATTACGGCTGGAGCATCAATTTCTTAGGAGTTGTGATTTAAAAGCCAAAGCACAGAAATAGCGTCCAATCCCTTTAAGAGTAAGGCATTGGCATGGCAGCTTCTGCGAAATTGAATTTCAGTTTGTTGTTGACACCCTTATTTCAATTATTGCTAACACTCTAGAGCGAAGGCATACAATCTTAGTTTCTGTGAGAATTCGTATTTATCTTTTAAAAAAGTTATTTAAGGTTGTTTTTTAGCCAGAGAGTTGGATGGGAAAAATGAAGTTGGGGATAGTTTACACATGATGCACTCTTACTTTCTATGAACCTGTCCGAGGATAAACAGGTTCCAAAGATGATCTATGGTGAAGTTACTATTAGTTACAATGTTGGAGTTGGATTTGGACTTTGCCGGAAATTCGTAGATCAAATTAAGAGACCCATTAAGAGAAAATGAAGTGATGTTGTGTTGCATGGATTTTGGTTATAATCTGACTAAACTTTACACAATGCCTTTGAAATCACTTTCACATTCAATTTAGGCTTTTTCTAAGGACAAGTTCTCCAGCCAATTTGCTATTATTTGGGTTTTACTTCAGTAATCTGAAATATTCAATTTACATACTTCATTTCTCAATTTTGATCTTTGGCAACATAAAGCCGCTTTAGTCATGTTCTTCTTTAGAAGCCGTGACGATTGAATTTATCTAATTTTCTGTATTATAGTCTATTCTCCTGAAGCTTGCTACTGTTATCTCTAAAGATGAATGTATTATTACTTGCTAAATTTCATTTACTTGAACACGGATCTTACTCAACCTTCTTGTGCAGGATGTTCTATGGACCTGGAGGGCCATATGCAATGTTTGCTGGAAGGGACGCCAGTAGAGCCTTAGCTCTTATGTCTTTTGACCCTCAAGACCTAACTGGGAATATTGAAGGCCTTAGTGATTCTGAGCTTGAAGTTCTGCAAGATTGGGAATATAAATTCATGGAAAAATATGTCAAAGTTGGCCAGATTGTCTCGGAACAAACAAGCAAACCCACCAAGAATGGAGATAAAGTACCTGAGAATCAAAACCACGACGGTGCCTAAGCACAATAGAAGTTATATTTATTGGTGTACTCAGCAAAACAAAGACGGTGCAGAAACACAATAGAAGTTATATTTATTTTTGTACTCTTCAAATGGTTACTTTTCTGCTTCCTTCCATTGCTTATGTATCTTAGTTCACTCCTCTTTTCTCCTCTTGTATAATCTTTTGCCTTCTATAAATCACATTTAGCCTGACGTCTAAGTATGATAACATAGTCTTGATACAACACTGTTTTATCAATCACATTGTGGTTTGAATATTAAAATGGTAGAATTGAGTTTCAAAAGATTCCTTGCATCAGTACCATCTGTTTAAAATCCACATTTTCATAACCACATTTTCATTAATATTTTTTCTTTTAGTTCTACAGAGAATAACTCAGTCATATCGTGCCTCTTTAACAAAAGTAATTGGTCCAATTTCCCCTCCTTGTTTCAATTTCTTGTCAACTATTTTGATTGGTCTACTTTCTCCTCCAGGTTTCAGTTTCTTGTGAGAGCTTGCAGAAGAAATTGTCATTTGCGGTTAAATTAATGTTTCTTTTACTTTTACTTGTCTTTGAAATTTTACTTGGTCAACTTTTTGAAATGATTGGGAGGCTTCGTAAGCTGCTAGCATCAGAATTTTTCTTATAAAATTCCCAGTTTCGCATTAGGATCAATTGAAATGAATTCCATTAGTTTTTAACCAGCCGAGTACTGATCCTTTTCGCGCAAAATACATATTTGAAAGTCTTTTTGAAAGGGATCTAGTGAACTCTACCTCCTAGACACACTGATTCAGAGTCCCCAATTTCTTCTTCCACAATTGTACTAGTAGTATCTTCCCTCGTTATCTTAACGCTTGATGCTGATGAGGCAGCGCTAGTTTTGGAACTGGGCACAAACTCATGTAAATAGATTGCCTTTCGTTTTCTTCTTCTTAGTTGCCATCTCCTCAATGATTCTGGAATTTCCTTTTCATATCTGGTCCATCTTTGCGGTTTTCTCACCTCTTCAGGCGTCAAATTTGTCTCGACGCTATCAGGTTCTTGATCTCTGAAAGTATCTACTGTTAGTGGAAATAAGACTTGTTTACAGCAGCTGATTAAAATTATGAGTAGCAGAATGTATATATAAGTTGATGTCCAAACATAAAATGTCCATTTCCAGTCGTGGACAAGCTGTTTACTCCAAGGTAGATGCGAGTTGAGTAGGATTTCAGTTTCATACAACTGCGGGGGAGTTGAAGTTCCAGCCCTTGGACTCAATGTAACTCTGATTGCTCCAGTTCTTTCATTCCATTCTTTGTGCTTCAAAATTTTGATAGTAATTTTCTGGGTTTCATCTGAAATTCCTAGTAAAAGGGGTATTCCCATAAGAAATGTTCGAATCAGTCGTACCGGGAGGCTGCTGAATCGCAACATACATGGCTGGCTAGATTTTGCTATCACATTCCCATTGTTGGACAAGATTTCTGTACTCAACTGATAAAACAACTTATTTAATAAAACCAATTTTGGTCACTTGCGATACTACTGCCTCAAACATAACAAAGGACTGAATCTTACAGATTTAGGAGCTGTTTGTGTTTGGTAAACATTTGAAGTTTGAAATTTTATTAATTTCAAATATTTTATAAAATTTCATTAATTTCAAACATTTTCTAAAATTTGCTTGTTTGTTTTTTTATAAGTTATGTATAATTTACATTTAAATTTTTAAATAAGTAAATTTTTGTAATTTTTATCTAAATAGAAAAATATTATAAAAACGTTTCTATAAAATATGTTTATTTCTCAAATTATAAAATTTAATTTTTTTAATTTGTAAATACATCGATGTCAAATAATTATATTTAAAATATTTTTCATTTATAAAAAATAATCGAGATGTCACTTATATTAGATATTAGAAAAAAGAAAATAAAAGATATTCGTATTCATATTCACACCTAGTTCAAATTTGGGACGCATTAGACTTCACAACAAATTCAGACCTGTCTAAATATGAAAAAAAAAAAAGGCTACTTTAATTTGATAATTTCTGTATCATTTACATTGGACCCCCTCATTTTTATAGATTTTAATGTTAAGCCTACACAAGTTAAAGGTTTCTCGGTTATGCCCCGTCAAACCAAAATTTAATAATCAATTGTAACAAACTAAAGAGATTATGTATTTAAAATACCTGAAAAACCCCAATGTCTCGATTATATGCTGATTCAGGCATCAAAAGAAGCAATGAAACCTGATAAGTGTGGCCAACAGGTACCCCATTTTGGCTCTTGCCTTTTCCCGCTAAGCGAACACCAGCAACTGGGAAAATAGCCTGAGGATTAGCATCAGTGTAATCAAAGAACAATCTGTCTCTCACAAACACAGGCTCCTCTAGCCACAATTGCACCAAGCCAACGCCCAAAACAGCTGCTAAAACAAGCAGAAACATCATAAGCATGCAAACTTGAATGGCACCCAGAACCCCAAAACATATTTTCTTGAGCATTATTGCACTGCCATGAGTGAGTTTCGAAGGCACTTTCTGCACTGCCATTTCCACACTTGTTGCTGTTTTCTCGGCACGCTGATAAGAGTCAGAGGCAACAGAAAAGAGAGAACAAATTGGTGATGAGAGGTTGACTATGCAGTTGTAGATCATATCAGCTTGTAAAGACACTAGTTTAGTGAACCATTCTGATGGTTTTAGTATTAAGGGCAAGAATTCTTCTTTTTCATTTTCTTCTTGGAATTCCATTTCCGTTAACGGTGATGGTGGTGGATCAATGGAGATATTTTTGAACTGTGAGTTCATAAGTGAGAGAGGGAGAGAGAGAGAGAGAGAGAGAAGAGAATGACAAAATAATTATTAATTATGCTGAGGCCGCAACCTCATCCAACGGTGCATGGGAAGAAACTGAAACGTGGTAGCATGGTGGCGTGAGGAATTGACATGTGTTATGGAAAGAGTCTGCAGCAAAGGTGGATAAGAACATAATTTTTATTGAAAAAAGTGTTGTTTATTTTTTAATTTATAGTATAAGATGTGAATACCGAAGGTTTCATGTGTGGTATTTGGTTGTTTCTAGGAAGTAATAAAGAAAGAATAATGTAATCGACTATATTCGTCGGTCCATTATGTTAAAATCTATAGCCCGCTCAAGCCCACTTTCAAGTTTCAATGGTAAAGGCGAAGAAGAGAAACTAGCAACATGATAAAATATCTTCTCCAATCAATTTATTCATCTCATTTTGTCTCATATTTTCAAGTGTGATCAAGTATACCACATAAGGACGTGAATCCTCCTGCCATAGACAAACAACCATAACAGGTAAGTAAGTGCTGAAATAGAAAACTGGCTTAATAATGGGATATATATAATATTTTAAAGTAGCCAAAAGTCTAATGGGTCAATTGCATAAATTAGAAACTAAGGTAGTATATTTTTTTTTTAATCTGAAATTTGAATGTGTTTGAATTTTTTTGAAGTTTGAATAGATTTGAATACGAATATTTGAATGATATATTTTTTTTTAATATCTGGGTATTAGGGGTATTAGTAGCATCTTATTTGTTTTCATAAGTAAAAAACATCTTAAACATGGTTATTGGACATTTATGTCCTTTCAAATTAAAAAAAAAAATAGATTTTAATTTACAGTATAAGATGTACATACTAGAGGGGTAAGTGAGGGCTGAGTCAAAAAATTGGCTTAATAGTGGGCAACTAATTAATTATGCAATTAATTATCTGATTTCATAGAAATACAATTTTAAAGTATACAAAAGTCTAATTGATTAATTGCATAAATTAGAAACTAAGGTAGCATTTGTTCTTTTATTTTAAAATTGAATGTGTCTGAATTTTTCTAAAATTTGAATAGGTCTAAATACGAATATCTGAATGATATGTTTATTTTCATTTTTTAATATCTAAATATTAGTGGCATTTTATTTATTTTCATAAGTAAAAAACATATTAAACATGGTTATTTGACATTTATGTCCTTATAAATCAAAACAAAAAAAGGATTATGATTAAATAAAATAGATATATTCTATATTTTCAAATATAATATTTACTTTTCATTCGAACCTTTTTTCCATGGAGATAAAAGTTATAAAAATTTATTTTTCTATTTAAATGTAAATGTCAGAAATCATAAATAAGTTAAAAAAAAAAATACAAGCAAATTTTAGAAAGGATTTAAACATCAAATATTTAACAAACAAGTCCTAACCTCTAAGTAAAGTAGAAGAGATTTTGTTATATAATCCTTCCTAAACTTCAATCTTAAATGTGAAGCATAATTGATCTTGGAAAACCTTAAAAAAGACACTAAGCTAATAGACAACATATAGGATATTATATATAAGATAACTATAAAAAATATATACGTAGGATCTACCAATAAAAAATAAAATAAAATAGAATTACAAGGCAAGAGATTGAAAATTTCTATAGTTTTGTCTTCAACTTTTTCAATGGCGTCCAATTTGAGCGCCATAATAGAGCGAATACTCCCGCGTCTGCATAAGTTTATCCGCTAAAAATATTTTTGGCCCTTAGCCTTGAGGGTGTGCATAAGTTGAGAAACAAGAGCTGCTAATCCTCTCGGTTTCCTTCTTTCAAAACTTTTCTGCAAATTTATTTAAATTTTTCTGACTAATTACTAAAAATGTGTTCCGTTTCCAGAGAGAATGATGTATTAAAACTTGTGTATCCTGGAGGTTTTGTAGAATTGTACAGGAGCCCAATCACTGCCGCACAAGTCATGAAAAGAAACCCTAGACACTGTGTTACGAGGCCGGATGTGTTCAAGTTTCCATGGATTGTAGTTCGGCCTGAATCAATTTTGAAACCTGGTAGAGTCTTTTATGTTGTTCCTTATCACACCATTCGTCTTTTGCTGCAGTCAAAAGGGCATGATCGCGATGAACAAGAAAATTTCAGTGGCTTCAGCCCTCGTCCGAAAGTTACAGAGAGAAAATATTATTACCGACTGCAGTATGATGATGATGATGATCACCATGATGATGATCATCATCATCAGTTTCATCGCCTTGTAAAGAAAGACAATTTTGGTACGGAATATCCAGAGAATTATAAAGTGAACATCAAGTGTGATGATGCGGCTGCAGTTGGTACTGGTGATCAGAAATACCAACGTAAATTCTACAGAAAGCAATCAGTAACAAGCTGCCAGCAGAGGGACAGTGTTGTTGTCTCTCCTAAGAAACAACAAGAAGTTAAGAAATGGCAAAACTACGTAGGTCCTCACCAAAATGAACAACAATCAGAGGAAGAGGCTTATTTATTGCTTGAGAATGTTCACAAAGTTGATGAAGAACTGCTGCCGAGAGCAGGGCTCAAATCTTGTCTCAAGAAGCATAATAATAATAATAATAATATCGCCAAATCGAGAGGTTTAAGGGTTCGATTTGTTCTTGATCAAGATTGATAATTTATTTTATAAGTACTTGATCCAGCACGAAGCCTTATTCATGAAATTTTGTACACACAGAGATATAGATTAGTTCCATTCTGATACAAATTTTAAGCATCTATAAGTTACCATTATCTATGCATATGCATAAACATATACATATACATATATATATATAATATATATGTACGTATGTATGTATGTATAGGTTTAATTTGGGGCCAGTTTGGTATTTTGTAGTTTATAAGATAATCTTGCTATTATGCTGAAAAAAATAGTAATCATTGTGGAAATTTTATGAATTATAACAACGAAATGTATTTGTTTCGGTAATTAATTTTTAACTCTATTTAACCGATGTTAATTTTAAATGATAAAATTCAAATATAAAACCTAAATTTGAACACAAAATGTAACTATGCATCATATTATCCTCATTAAACTTGCATTAATTTAACATTACTTCTCAAACCCGTCATTTCTTATGATCCAAGATATTATCCCGTCTAGAGTGTCGTCATCTCCTTCGATTACTCATCAAAAAGGGTCACCACAGAGTTTTCAACTAACAATCAATGATGTGCATACCTCTATATATAATTGTGCACTATGGTTGCAGTGAGTCCAAGTGACCATTGTCACTTTCACTGGAAAAAAAAATGGTCTTCAATGACAAAAAATAAAAAATAAAAAATTTAAAGCAGGTTCGTCACGGATAAATTCCCTAGACAAATCCTATGACTTAGTTCAATAGTTTATTACATTGTTTTAGTTCCTTGTAAAATATCCAAAAGCATTTTAGTATTTTTTGAACAATTTGAAACATTGATAGGTTTGGATTTGTTCGGAAAAGAATCCACATAAGCAGTTGAAAATTAAGCAGAAACAATTTTTTTCCTTCTTTATGTGATTAAAACAGAATGTGTAACACAAATTAATAAGCGGAAAATAAACTAACTCAATTCAAAAAAATAAATCAACAATAAAAGACAGATTTTTAAGTAAAAAATCTAAAATGGGAAAACTACGGGACCGTAATCCAATATAATCTTGCACTATATTAATGAGATTATAACATAAATTTTTCTCTGCATAACACTAGAGGCTAACAACATCAAGAATCTCAATAATCTTGACTTACAATAATAGCCTAATAGATGTCTCTCCAATAAGTGGATATCTCAAATAACAGCCAACGAGAGGATAAAATAAAAATAAAAACCGATATGATTGTAGAGAGAGATGCTAGGAACTTACCCTCCAAAATTATGAGAAAATGGAATTAAGATCACATTCCAATCGTCCAATCAAATATTGAAATCCTTGCCGCAAAATAAATTTTACGCCACTTTCTCTCTCTTTCTCTCTTGTCCTCTTGCTATTGTTAATGTTGCTGCCGCCTTTACTTATTCTTCTTTATATAACATTTTCTATTGGCTAATTTCACTTAGCCCCACTTGTTTCCTCTAATTGCTTACCTACCCAAATAAATAAAGCTTAGGCTTAGGCCACCCAAATGAGATGAACCGAACAAATCTCCCCCTCTAAATCATTTAGGGGGCACCACCAAGCTCGCTCTCTACTTGAAGGTTTTCAACTTCTCCTTAAGCAATGACTTTGTCATCATATCTTATCCATTTTCCGTTGTGTGAATCTTTTCAAGTTGCTACCGTTTCTTTGCAAGCACGCCTTGTATCCAATAGTACTTCACATCAATATACTTGGACTTAGAATGATATGTCGAATTCTTTGCCAAGTGAATGGCACTTTGACTGTCGCAGTACACATTATAGTTATCTTATTTCACACCAAGTTCTTGTGAGAAATTATTGATCCGTAAGGTTTCTTTACAACCTTCAGTGATTGTAATATACTCTACATCATAGGGCAGACAAAGCAACACACTGCTAAAATTTGGACTGCCATGAGATTGCTCTCCCTACAAAGGTGAGCAAATATCTTGATAGGATTTTCTAGAATCAACATCTCCTAGCATTTCAGCATTTGTGTACACTTGTAACACATGTTTGTCACAACCGAAACATAAATATGCTCTGAAAGTGCCTCTGAGATATTTGAGAATTTACTTTACTGTTGTCCAGTGCTCTTTGCCCAGACTAGAGAAAAACTAACTATACCAACTACATGATTAATATTTGGTCTTGTACAAACCGTGGCATACATCAAACTACAAATTGTTGAAGCATAAAGATCTCCTCTCATCTATTACTTCTCTTTCTCACTTGTAGGACAATGCTCGAAACTAAGCATGAAGTGGCTTGCAAATGGAAAATGAATAGATTTTACCTTGCCCATAATAAATCTTTCAAGAACCCTTTCAATATATGCTTCTTGAGAAAACCATAATTTCTTAAATTTTAGTCGTCGGAAATCTTTAATGCCAAGAATTTATTTTGTTGATTCCAAGTCCTTTATTGCAAAAGACTTGTTAAGCTCTTTTTTTAGATTATAAATCTTACTAGCATCCTGGTCAGCAATTAACATGTCATCTACATAAAGCAAAAGAATGATAAAATCATTATCACCAAACTTATTTACAAAAACACAACGGTCAGACATAGTCTTGCTAAAACCATGATTTTTCATGAAAGAATCAAACTTCTTGTACTACTGTTTTGGTGCCTATTTCAGCTTATACAAACTTTTCTTCAACTTGCATACAAATTCTTTTGTCTCTGATATTGAACCCTTCGTATTTCTCCAATATATTTTCTCCTCTAAATCACTATACAAGGAAGTTATCTTTACATTAAGCTATTCAATCTCCAAATTCAAGCAAGCTGCTAATTCCATAACAAACTTGGATAAAAGAAATCTTTACTACAAGAGAAAATATTTCTACAAAATCAACTCTTCTGACCAAAATCCTTCACAACCAATCTAGTC
Source organism: Citrus x clementina (assembly GCF_000493195.1). Lineage (NCBI taxonomy): Eukaryota > Viridiplantae > Streptophyta > Magnoliopsida > Sapindales > Rutaceae > Citrus > Citrus x clementina. Next base: position 6,432,878 of record NW_006262139.1, on the reverse strand, counting down.
TTATATCGCTATTGTGAATTATTCTCAGTCTTCAACCTGTAAACCCATTTGTTCTTCACTGTCCTCTTCCTTTAAGATGCTTTACTGAGTCATAAGAGTGGTTCTCATTGAAAGATTTCATCTCTTTTATATAGCTTTAACCCACTCACTTTTATGTTGATGAGATATAGCTTTCTCAAAACATTCTGGCTCCCCTCTTTTTGTAAGCATCACATACTCACGTGGGGGATATTTAGTGGAAGGTCAACGCTCTCTAGTGAATCTTCTCAATTCTAACTCAATTGGTGGTGCAAGTGGTTACAGAGGTGTTTGCTTAACTGTTTCTACTGGATCATCATTATTATTCTCTCTAACTCCCCCATAATCATCATGAACTACCGGTGGAGAAACTGAAGTTGGAATAATAGGAATCTCTAGAGGTAACTGAGGCTCATAACTTTTCTTTTCATCACCAAGTATCTAATCTTTAAGGAACACAACATCTCTACTTCTGATCAATTTCATTATCGCTGGATCCCATAATCTCTACCCAAATTTCTTATGTCTATAGCCTAAGAAAATGCATTCCTTGGCTTTCTCATCAAGCTTTGATCTCTCATCTTTAGGTATGTGAACATATGCTTTGCAATCAAACACTCTTAAGTGTTTATAAGAAATATTTTTTCTGGTTCAAACTCTTTCAAGTACATCACCATCTAAAGGAGCTGAAGGAGAAAGGCTAATCAAATCAATTGCAGCAAATATAGCCTTTACCAAAAATGATTTCGGAAGCTTGCCATCATAAAGCATATACTTGATCTTTTCTTTAATTGTTCTGTTCATCCTTTTTGCAACACCATTTTGCTGAGGGATTTTTGGTATTCTCAAGTTGGATTCCATGGAATTTGCAATACTGCTCAAATGGTCCTTTATATTCACCACCATTGTCTGCCATGATGTTGATGCGTATTGCTATAGGTATCAATGTGCAAGAGTACACAACAAGTAATATAATGATGAGTATTCAGATCGTCTCTACAGGGATTGATGTTATAGGACTTGTTACAGCAATCTTAATAGTGCAATGTCATTCGAATTAAAATAAAATTAATGATGAAATTAATGACCTAACAAAATTAAAAATGCAATAAACAAAATTCAATAAGGAAAATCTCAAGTCAAAACTCAAAGATGTACTCAATAGGAAAGGAGTAGATGAGTGATTAAACTCACTTAATGGCATTAATTATTTTTCCAATTATAGTTATGTTGCTACAACATCTACTAAAGCACTAGGCAGAATCCCTCATGTACTCTCAGCGGTCGCATGTTGGATATCTTATATCTATTGTAACTTAATAGTGACAAGTTGTTATGCTAACATTAGATATAACATTATGCTTGCTAGATTCCTATTGTCCTACAATTCCTATGTCTAATTCTTCACTAATCTTAGATCAAGCATGACCCTATTCAAATTGAGATTAACTCAACTTGGGAAACCTAATTTAAAACCATGTATTGTCTTGATTTGTTTCACTAAGTCAAACATTTTTAAGACTCCTTCTTAGTATCTACTAAATGGGTGGTCAACCGAAATAGAGATTTGCAATAAGTAAAATTAAGAAAAAATGCTACAGCAGATTCTAAGCAACATACATGAATAAGTCAAATAACTATTAAGCTGTTTAACACCCAACTAGATCAAAGTTTAGTTCATGATAAGCAATAAAATAGTAACAACAAACGTTTGACCATCAAATACATTTCTAGAGAGAGATCAAAACAAGCTAATAAAAAGTAGAAATTGAGATCCATTAAATTACAGTCGTCCCTCTCTGAGGGTTTTGCGATCTCTCATTCTTTTTCTCTAAACAAATCTCTTGCTGCAGCCCTCAACTTTCTTATTCTCCTCAATTTCTTTTTATCTCCATTATTTTTCTTGAGTAACGGCTCTCTCTCTCTCTTTTTTTTTTTTACATGTACTCTTTTTATATCTTGAAATTAGAGCAACCAAAAGCATATGGACATGTGTCTCTTTTTGGAAACCTCAAATCGCATATCTTTTTGTGCCGACTGTAATTGCTTTGTCAGTTAACACGCGGGTAGTCTTACTTGTATTTTCTCTGTATTGCTACAATAATTGCTACAACATCTTCTCTAATTCAAACAAGTTCTTTATTATTTCTGCAAGTTTGCTATTGCAACATTCCAACCATAAAGCTTGTGCTTTTTTATCACCTATAATCATACACATAATTAGAGCATATATTGATCTAAAAGACAATCAATTTATTAAAATTAAATTAAATAGATGCTCATGCAAAATGTAACTAAAAATACAATAAAAACACATCATTTACTCTCTAATTAATGTTAGTTTAAGTTTAAAAATGCAATGATAACTCTCATTTCCTGGAGTTATCACTTGACAAATTTTAATTTTCTTTTTGTCCCTCTCTTAACATAAGCATGGAAGAACTTGAACATATAAAGAACCTAGTCTTTAGATTTCAAAACAAAAGCCCACATTTTTCTAGAATAGTCATCAATAAAAATTACAAAATAAAGTACACCTCCTATTGATCTACTTTGCATCTTGCAAACATCAGTATGAAACAAATCAAAGATATGCGACTTTCTAGATGGAGAAAATCTTTAAAAGCTACTATATGTGTCTTTCAGCTAAACAATGAATACAAGTCTTGAGGGACGTACCTACAAACTTGGGTAACAATCCTTTTTTGGCAAGAGTTTCCAACCTTTTTCTCACCAACGTGACCAAGCCTTTTATGCATGTCTCAACACATAATCTTTTACAACTATATTCACACCTTCTTTCTTGATCTTGGCTTCTAATACATAGAGAGTGTTCTCTTTCCTCCCTTAGCTGACACTAGAGAGGCTTTGGTGAGTTTTTATTTTCTTTCACCAAATTGGTTAGTATAATAATCATTATCAAGCTTGCATGTAAAGACCAAATTAAGACAAATATATGGTACATGTATAACATCTTTAAGCAACAACTGACGGTCCATACTTGTTGCCAAGCAAATATCTCTTATACTCACAATCTTAGATGCCCTCTCATTTCCTATCCGAATATGACCATAATCACCATTAATATAGGATGTAAAGTAATCACAATGGGCAGTATGAAATAAAGCACTTAAATCAATCACCCAGTTACGAGTATGGTAAGTGAGATTTATAGAGCAATGTGACCAAGTCTTTCTCACCAATGTGACCAAGCCTTTTATGCATGTCTCAATATAGAATTTTTTACAGGTATATTCACACCTTCTTTCTTGATCTTTACTTCTAATACATAGACAGTGTTCATTTTCCTCCCTTAGCTGACACTAGAGAGGCTTTGGTGAGTTTTCATTTTCCTGTACCAAATTGGTTAATATAATAATCATTATCAAGCATGCATGTAAAGATCAAATTAAGGCAAATATCTTGTACATGTCTAACATCTTTAAGCAACAACTGACGACCCATACTTGTTGCCAAGCAAATATCTTCTATGCCCACAATCTTAGATGCCCTCCCATTTCCTATCCCAACATGGCCATAATCACCATTAACATAAGATGTAAAGTAATCACAATGGGCAGTATCAAATGAATCACCTAGTTACGAGTATGGTAACTGAGATTTACAGAGCTCTCATCATAAACAATACTTGAATTACCATTAACTATGGCTGTAGTGTTCTCTTTGTCATTTTTCTGACCATCAGCCTTTTCTTTTATTTGTTCTCTTTTCCACAATGAACACTCCCTTTTTATATGACGCATTTTCTGACAATGAAAGCACTGTTATTTCTCCTCTAGGACTTAGATCTTCCTCTGAGATTATCATTGTTTTGAGAGCAGGAATTTATACTTTGGTTTCTCCCTCACCTTTCTTGCTTTACGAAAACAAGTGCATCTAACTCAAAGGTAACCATTTCAACTCTCTTTGTTAATGCGTATTACTGAAGGTGTAAATGTGCAAGTGTACACAATAAGTAATATAATGATGAGTTTTAAGATCGTCTCCATAGGGATTGATGTTATAGGACTTGTTACAACAATCTTAACATTTCAATTTTGGTCTAATAAAATAATTGATGAAATTGATAACCTAATGAAATTAAAAAGGCAATAAACATAATCCAATAAGGAAAATCTAAATTTGAAAGCAAAAATCTACTCAATGGGAAATGAGTAGTTGAGTGCTTAAACTCAGTTAATGGTATTGATTGTTTTTCAATTACGGTACTGTTTTTACGCCATCTATTATGGTACTGCTTAAGCACTGAGCAAAACCTCTCTTGCATCCTCAGCTGTAGCATGTTGGATATCTTATATCTATATACAACTTAACAGTAATCAGTTGTTATACTAATATTAGATATAGCATTATGTGTTTTAGATTCCAATTGTCCTACAAGGTGAATCCTCATGTCTAATTGTTCACTAATCTTATATTAAGTATGCCCTATTTCAATCGAGATTAACTCAACTTGGAAAACCCAATCTAAAACCATGTATTGTCTTGATTAAGTCAGACTTTTTTTAGGCTTCTTCTTAGCTAGTATCCACTAAATGGGTGGTCAATCGAAATAAAGATTTGTAATAAGTAAAATCAAGACAAAATGTTATAGCAGATTCGAAGCAACACACATGTATAAGTCAAATAACCATCAAGTTTGTTTATCACCCAACTATATCAAAGTTTAGTTCATGATAGGCGACAAATCAGTAACAACACACGTATTTGGCATCAAATACATTCTCAGAGAGAGATGAAAACAAGCAAATAAAAAGTAGAAACTGAGATAGATCTGCTAAATTCCAGACGTCCTTCTCTTAGGTTTTTGTGATCTCTCATTCTTTTTCTCTAAAAAATCCTATGCCGCAGCCCTCAACTCTCTCTTACTCTCTTTTTTTTTTTCTCTGTTGTTTTTGTGTGATGGCCCCCTCCTCTTTTCTTTTTTCTTCACGTGTGTTCTTTTTATATCTTGGAATTAAGATAATAAAAAGCATGTGGTCACGTGTCTCTTTTTAGCAACCTCGGGTCGCATATCTTTTTGTGTCGTCTATCACTGTTTTTTCTGCACGTGGCAGTGATAGCGTAATAATGGCTGCCGCATGTTTTATTGGTTAACACGTGGGCAGTCTTGTCTGTATTTGCTCCTAGATTACTACAACAATTGCTACAACATCTTTTCTAATTCAACCTTATTTTAGTTTATCTACAGACAAGTTCTTTATCATTTTTGTATGTATTGCAGCATCCATCCATAAAGCTTAGGCTTTTTGGTCGTACAATCATGCACATAATCAAAGGACAAGGTGATCTAAAACACAATTAATTTATTAAAATAAAACTTAAATAATGCTCATGCAAAATGTAACTAAAAATGCAATAAAAACACACCATTTAGTCTCTAAGTAATATTAGTTTAAGTCTAAAAATACTATGATAACTCTCATTTCATAGAATTATCACTCTTTCACCTAGATTCTTCATTCCACAATCTATCTATAACCATGTCTGAAGTTAACTTCTCGTTAGTCGTTGAATTTTTCACTGACACAACTAAAGTCTCCTAGCTATCAAGTCAAAAACTAAGCAATAGCAATGCTTCTAACTTATCATCTAAAAGAATATTTATAATAGTCAACTAATTAACCAAACCCTGAAACTCATTAATGTTTTTAGTTATATTGCATCCCTCGTTGTATTTTGAATTAACAAGCATTTTCATCAGAATGAGTTTGTTCTGTGCTGTCGACTGCTTATAAATTGTCTCCAATTTTCTCCAAAGAACATGAGCCCTGGATTCTTTCACTACATTGTGTTACACACTTTGATTAATCTATGATCTAATAGTACCCATGGCCTTCTGGTTTAATTGAGCCCACTTCTTATTATCTAAATCAGCGACTCTAGCTTTTTCGCTTTCAATGGGTTCACGCAAGTCTTTCATGTAGAGCGGATCTTCTACTCTAGACTTTAAAATACCATAATTACATTACTTTAATTTAATCATACATGCTAAGAACTCCTCAATCTCAATCACAAAAGTAATAAAAAAAACACAACTTGATGCTCTTATACCACTCTATTGGGAAAGAAACTCACGCAAGCAGTTGAAAATTAAGCGAAAACAAACTTTTTACTTTCGTATGCGATTAAAATGGGATGTGTTCCATGAATTAATAAGCAGAAAATAAACAAACACAATTCAAAGTAATAAATCAATCACAAGAGACACAAATGTTTATGTGTAAAACCCAAAATAGGAAAAACTACAGGACTATATTCTAATATAATCTTCCACTATACTAATCAGATTACAATAAAAATTCTTCTCTAAATTATGCTAGAGGATAACAACATCAAAAATCTCAATAAGTTTGGCTTATAGTAATAGCCTAATTTGACTATTTAACAAGTGGGTATTTCAAATAATAGTCAACGAGAGCATAAAATAAAAATCAAGACTAGTAGGATTGTAGAGGTCGATGCCAGGAACTTACCTTCTAAATTTGAGAGGAAACATAGTTAAAACCGCCTTCCGATCATCCAATGAAAGATCAAAACCATTTCTCCCATAACAAATATTATGCATTGCCTCTCTTTTTCTCTCTCGTCTTTTTGTGGTTGTTACTGTTATTGCCGCCTCCACTTATTCTTTTTTATGTAATGTTTTCTATTAATTAATTTCATGTAACCCCCACTTGTTTCCTTCAATTGCTTAAATACCTAAATTAAGGAAACTTTGGCTTTTGCCACCTAAATGAGATGGACCCAACAAGATTCATATCACGTCTAACAATTTTGAGTCAACTCATGTCTAGCGTTCTTATTTAAACTATTTTCCTCTAAATTAACTTGTAATATAAGAATATTGATACTGCATTTATCAATTCTCCTATAGGTTGTATATTGAGTTATAAAATATTTTAGGTTAAAGTCTTATGTCAGCTATTTGAATTGTTGTTATTTCTGGACATAGGTAGGACTTATGAATTTTAACGTTCTTATGTGAGAATTAAGCCTCATCATTTTAAAAAATACTATCGCATTATTGTTGCAAGAGTATTATTGTAAGAAAAAGAAAGGTAATGGTAGAAGCATTACATATTTAACAATAAAGGTATCTTGACTCTTGAGGTATTTTTAAAATATAAGGACAAAACAGACAATTAATATTGTAAGTAGGACTTATGAATTTTAACGTTCTTATGTGAGAATTAAGCCCCATCATTTTAAAAAATACTATCGCATTATTGTTGCAAGAGTATTATTGTAAAAACAAAAAGGTAAGGGTAGGAGCATAACATATTTAACAATAAAGGTATCTTGACTCTTGAGGTATTTTTAAAATATAAGGACAAAACAGACAATTAATATTGTAGGTAGGACTTATAAATTTTAACGTTCTTATGTGAGAATTAAGGCCCATCATTTTAAAAAATACTATCGCATTATTGTTGTAAGAGTATTATTGTAAAAACAAAAAGGTAAGGGTAGGAGTATAACATATTTAACAATAAAGGTATCTTGACTCTTGAGATATTTTTAAAATATAAGGACAAAACAAACAATTAACTCAAAATATGAGAACTAAATGAATACTTACGCGATAGGAAATAATTATGTAGCAGTATTATATGTTAGAAAAAAATATAAAGTGGCTATTTTAAGGCCAAATCTTGGCAAGATAAATATTGAAAAAATATGGGAGTATGGATGATTTAGAAAAACCTCTATAAGCTCTTCACAACGAATTATAGAACGCTTAAATTCGTGCTTGGGTGAATGAAAAATTGGATCTCGAAGAGTACCCATTGGTGTGAAAAAAATAAGGAAAAATCCCAAATTAGCTAACTATTCCTGTAACGCCACAAATATTAAATCGATTACATTTGTTTTGTAGACATGAAGAAGGACAATATGGGTATGAAAAGTGTCAAGAATAAGGGATGGACAGAAATTGACAGGACTGAACAATTTATCTTAGGAGGAGTTCTTGTCAAAGATCTTAGGAGACTTCATAAGCAGCGAATGGATGATAGACTAAGACGGACTATAGAGGTCTACATCGATACTCCTCCAGGACCTGGAGCTTCAAGAAAGAAGCTCAATGAGGCTATACGTGGACTACGTGTTTATGGCAAGGGAGCTAACAAGAATAAGCTTGTAATACGTCGCCTATTTTGGACAGGACCTCGATTTAAGCCTTACTATAGCAAAGGATGGGTATCTCCAGGTCTAAATAAACTACCTTATAGAACTCCTAAGGAAATCGAGACAGATGGAGTCACGACTAAGGAAAAGAAAGTAAAGATAGATCCTTTTCCTATCCGGTTGAGTACACCTATGAACTTTGTGGCTGTAGGACATGAAACTCTGTAGACTTTATTGAGGTTAATAGAGTGATTAAATATTTTAAGGCAAGGAGTAATCATTTATGACTAGTAATTCTATTTTGGTCTTTTTGGCTTTCTATGTTGCTTGCGACTTTGTATTAACGTAGAATGAAATATTTATTGCTCTTGTTTACAATATCAAATTTTCTTAGTTACACTACTTATTCAGTACTCTGCGCACTTGCACGACCTTTAGCTATGAATTATTTACCCCTTTTTAATTATTTATTTATTCTCCGTGTTATAGTCAAGAGATGTCACGTAGGGGAGGTGCTAGGCATGCCTCTAGCTCAAGAGATGTTTTAGGTATCGCTGACGACGCTGACCCAACCTTGCACGAGATGGCTAACGAAGGAAATCCTATGATGCGCGCAATGCTTAGATTGATGGAACAACAAAGTAAGTTAATTCAAGATATGGCTAGAGGCAGAGTTGGGGCACAAGAGAATGTGCCAGTTGAAAGGCAAGGTGGCGCAAGAGATCATGGGGCTATGGTGAACTTAGAACGATTTAAGAAATTGGGACCACCTACCTTTCAGGGGACTGCCGATCCCATGGTTGCAGAGGCATGGCTAAAACAGATGGAGAAGATATTTGTGGCTATGGGTTGTAATGATGATCAAAGGGTAATATTAGCCTCATTTGTCCTTCAGGGTGAGGCAGACCACTGGTGGGATGCCAAATCTCGTCTCATAAGGGCTGGCTTGCAAGATGCACCCATTACTTGGGAGTTATTTTTGGAGGCTTTTCATGAAAAGTATTTTCCTGAACGAGTTCGACATCAGATGGAGGCTGATTTCTTGAGGTTGACTCAAGGAACAAAGTCTGTTGCGGAGTATGAGGAACAATTTACTGCCCTCTCTCGTTTTGCTCATACCTTGGTTGCTAATGAAGGTAGTAAGTGTAGGAAGTTCCTGGAAGGGTTACGTCCTAACATTAAAGGGCGATTGACCATCCTTAAGATTAACAATTATGTCGATTTGGTGGACCGAGCAATTCTTGCGGAGAAGGATATTCTTGAAGCCCAAGTTACAAGGGATCAGAGAAATAAGAAGAATCAACAAGGTGGACCGCGAAATGGAAGTTCCTTTAGGCAGGGCACTCACTCCCAGAAGTATAATGGTGGAGGTAACAAATGGGATAACAAGGGTGTTACTGGTGACACCGCTCGGAGGAACTACCCCATTTGTCGACATTGTGAAAGGAGGCACCCTGGTGAATGCCATTGGAAAACTGGAGCTTGTTTTGCTTGTGGAGAATCTGGGCATAGGATTATGGATTGCCCAAAGAGACGTAGCGAGACTACAAATACTCCGACTAACGAAGGGCAGAGGAAGAAACCGAGGGTGCAAGGGCGTGTTTTTGCACTAACAGAAAAAGATGCTGAGGTGTCCAATGATGTAGTATCAGGTACATTGTCCTTATTCTCTAGAGAAGCCAAAGTTCTTTTTGATCCTGGTGCTACACATTCATTTGTATCTTGTGTGTTTGCCCGTTATGCTAATGTGCCTATCACACCACTGGATGTTCACGTGACAATTAGTACCCCTATGGGGGATTGCCAGTTTATAGATCATGTCTATAAGTCATGTGTGATCAGATTGTGTGATAAAGAATTCCTTGTGGATCTCCTACCTTTAGAGATGCACGATTTTGATTTGATTTTGGGGATGGATTGGTTAGGACCTTACCATGTTTCAATAGATTGTTTTGCTAAGGAAATTATTTTTCGCCTACCTGGCGAGGAAGAATTTCATTTTCAAGGGAATCATAAGAGTCATAAAGCTTTGATTTCTATGGTTAAGGCAATGAAAATGCTAAAGAAGGGGTGTGAAGGATTTTTAGCGTATATAGTTGCTGACCATCCCGATGGGGCGTGCCTTGAAGACATACCTATTGTAAGGGAGTTTATTGATGTATTTCCTGAAGATCTTCCGGGACTACCCCCAGATCGAGAGGTTGAGTTTACTATAGAATTAGTTCCTGGTACTACACCTATATCCAAGGCACCATATCGGATGGCACCCATTGAATTAAAAGAACTAAAGGTCCAGCTACAAGAATTACTAGATAAGGGTTTCATTCGTCCTAGTGTGTCGCCTTGGGGTGCTCCCGTTTTGTTCGTAAAGAAGAAAGATGGTTCAATGAGGTTGTGTATAGACTACCGGCAGTTGAATATGGTTACCGTCAAGAATAAATACCCTCTTCCCCGAATTGATGACCTCTTTGATCAATTACGAGGTGCAGCGGTATTCTCTAAAATTGATTTACGATCTGGCTACCATCAATTGAAAATAAGAAGTGAGGATGTATCGAAGACAGCTTTTCGAACTCGTTATGGACATTATGAGTTCTTAGTTATGCCTTTTGGATTAACTAATGCTCCTGCAGCGTTCGTGGATTTGATGAATAGGATCTTCCAACCTTATCCTGACCAATTTGTCATCGTCTTTATTGATGACATATTAATTTACTCTAAGAGTAAGAAGGAGCATGAGACGCACCTGAGGATTGTATTAGAAACATTGCGGGAGAAGAAGTTGTATGGAAAATTTAAGAAATGTGAGTTTTGGCTTGATCGTGTGATGTTTTTGGGACATATAGTGACGAAGGATGGTATTTCAGCAGATCCAGCCAAAGTGGAGGTAATTGTGAATTGGGAAAGGCCTGCTAGTGTGACTGAAGTAAGGAGTTTCTTAGGATTGGCAGGTTATTATAGGCGCTTTGTCAAAGGATTTTCTAGCATAGCAGCACCATTGACTAATTTGACTAAGAAGAATGTGAAGTTCAATTGGGATGAGGCATGTGAAAAGAGCTTTCAAGAGCTCAAGAGTCATTTGGTGACTGCCCCCGTTTTAACACTCCCTTCTGAAGGTAGAGGTTTTGTGATTTACAGTGATGCTTCCAGAAAAGGTTTGGGTTGCGTTTTAATGCAACATGGTAAGGTTATAGCATATGCTTCTAGGCAGCTAAAGAATCATGAACAAAACTACCCAACACACGATTTGGAATTGGCTGCTATAGTGTTTGCTCTAAAAATCTAGAGACACTATTTGTATGGGGAGACTTGTGAGATCTTCACCGATCATAAGAGTTTGAAGTACTTGTTTACTCAAAAGGAATTGAATTTGAGGCAAAGAAGATGGTTGGAGTTGGTAAAGGATTTTGATTGTTCTATTAATTACCATCCAGGTAAGGCAAACGTGGTAGTAGATGCCTTGAGTAGGAAATCATCTGGGTGCATGGCTCATCTTATCACCATGCAATCTCATGTGGTAAAAGACTTGAGGAGATGTAGGATTGAGGTAGTTACTCATGGGCAAGCAGACGTGTTAGCACATTTGACAGTCCAACCCACTCTAATTGATAGAGTTAAGGTAGCTCAGAAGAACGACATAGAACTCAATAAAATCCGTGAAGATGTGAGCAAAGGACATAAGCCTGGATTTAGACTTGATAATGGGGATGGATTATGGTTGGGACAAAGGTTATGCGTGCCAGCAGACGAAGAGTTGAAGGCGGAGATCTTAAGAGAAGCTCATGAATCATCTTACAGTATGCATCCTGGTAGTACTAAGATGTATCGTGATCTAAAGCAAAGTTTTTGGTGGAGGAATATGAAGAGAGATATTGCTGCTTTTGTGTCTCGGTGTTTAGTCTGCCAACAAGTAAAGATTGAGCATCAAAGACCAGCAGGAACTTTACAAACGCTTCCTATTCCTCAGTGGAAATGGGAACACATAACAATGGATTTCATTTCTGGATTACCTCGTTCTAGGAGGGGATGTGATTGCATTTGGGTAATTGTTGATCGATTGACGAAATCAGCTCATTTCTTGGCAAGGAAGAGTACAGACAATGTAGGGCAACTAGCTAAGTTGTTCATTAAGGAGATAGTGAGGCTTCATGGAGTTCCAGTGTCAATAGTGTCTGATAGAGATCCACTGTTCACTTCAAGATTTTGGGCTAGCTTACATAAAGAGTTGGGGACGAAATTGAGATTTAGCACTGCTTTCCATCCACAGACAGATGGGCAATCCGAAAGGACTATTCAAACCCTTGAGGATATGCTTCGAGCTTGCGTCCTAGACTTGAGTGGTGGTTGGGAAGAGCACCTAATGTTGATCGAATTTGCTTATAACAATAGCTTCCATTCGAGTATTAGCATGGCACCATTTGAGGCATTATATGGAAGAAAGTGTAGGTCCCCAATCTGTTGGGATGAAGTTGGTGAAAGAAAACTTTTGGGTCCAGAATTAATATAGATTACTGTTGATAAAATCAAGTTGATTAGAGGACGTCTTCAAACAGCTCAGAGCAGACAGAAGAGTTATGCAGATCGTCGTAGACATCAGTTGGAATTCGAAAAAGGAGATTTTGTTTTCTTGAAAGTATCGCCATGGAAAGGGGTGTTTCGGTTCGGGAAGACAGGAAAGCTTAGCCCTAGATTTATTGGACCATTTGAGATTTTAGAGAGAATTGGTCCGGTGGCCTATCGCATAGCTTTACCACCAAGTCTGTCTAGGCTTCACAATGTATTTCATGTGTCTGTGTTAAGAAAGTACATTGCAGACCCTTTACATGTGCTAGACTATCAACCGATTCAGATAAATGAAGACATGTCGTATGAGGAACAGCCTATTGAGATTGTCGATCGAGACGAACAAGTATTAAGGAATAGAGTTATTCCCCTAGTGAAGGTACGATGGATGAATCACTCTATTGAGGAAGCCACTTGGGAGAGAGAAGCAGAAATGTTGGAGAAGTATCCTCAACTCTTCCATGCATAAGGTAACCTTTTAATTTCGAGGACGAAATTTTTGTTAGGAGGGGAGAAATTGTAACGCCACAAATTCCCATACATATTAAATTGGAAATTGGGCTTTCATTGAGAATTATGGGTGGCCTATAACCCTTATTTAGAAAGGGGTACTAATTAAATAGAGGTTATTTATGAGATCATTTTGGAAAAGGGCTATTTTTCCTTATTGAATAGGGTTTCTTAAGATCCCCTATAAATACATACTTTTCCCCCTTCCATAACCCTAAGTTCACAACGTTTATTCTTCTTCTCTGCTGCTCTTTACGCTCCTACCCAAATCTTAGGATTCAAACATTTGTTTAGGAGAGACTCAAAGCGACGGGTAAGTTCACAACGTTTATTCTGAACAGCATGAGTATCTCAAATTTTTAAAGCTATATTTTCTGAACGAATTTTCTTATAAAATTTATATTTCTGGAAACTAGACATGTAGGGCTTCTTGATTAAATTTTATTTCATTAAATTCAACTTCGTTTTCAATTTTATACGTATTTTGGAAATAGAAACCACTGCACTGGAAATCCACGATTCCAGTATTGTGATCAGATTCACAAGACTATTTGTACCAGCAAATGAACTCAAAAAATTCTGAAAGTTTATATGTATGTTAATATATGTGTCTAGGATTCGCAGTTTTAATTTCATAATTTTCTGATTAGTATTTTATTTTATAAAAATCACGGAACCCGTTCTGTTTGGTTTAGATTATGTGAAAACAGTTTCGAATTTGCTGAGAAGTAAATAGTTTTTAAAATGTTTTTGATATCGGATTCTCTTGTAAATTTTACATGGGGTACTCATGGATGTCCAGAATGGTTCCATAGGATTTTATATCATTCTGAGTCTTTGATTAAGAGTTAAAATTCTGAGAATCAGACCTGTACGGGTATGAATTAGAAAATCAAATTCTTAGAATAAGTTATTGATTGTCAGATCTTGTATTTGTTTAAGGTTTTGAAGGTGTTTGAGGCTCTTAGAAGCTTAGAGGTGTGTTAATCCAAGTTCATTTGTCGAGGTAAGTAACTTCATTCCTAATGTACTGGATATGTAGAAGTATTTTGATATTATTATTATAAGTATAAATGTTTTGATACTACTTACAGGATTACTAATTTTCATAACAAAATTAGCTTTATGTAAATGTTTTCAAACCATTCTTTTTAACAAAGTATTTTATAAATGCTTTTTAATATGTAAATGATTTTATGACATGACAACCTTTTATGATGTTATCTTTAAAATGTTATGCAAGCCTAAATTATTGATATGAACTTTTATGAAACTGATACGAATGTTTTGTACCTATGTTTGATTTCAATTATTGAGGATTGTATGAGATTCTTAATGTTTTGGCTCATTGTCCATAGTTATTCTGATTCTGATTCTAATTCTGATCGTAATATACGATATATCTGTCTGGACCAGTACTGGGTTTCTGTTCTGAATGTGCACACGATATTCTGATTCTGTTTCTGGCCGGGTCACCGGGACTATAGGTGACACTATGTGACTTGAGCTAACCTGTTTGTTTTCTGTATACGTATTACATGATTTGATTCGTAAGTAAATATGCTTTTGAATATTCTGAATTATTAAGAATTTATCTTATGTTATTGTGATATATCGTTTTATGAAAATTATGAATTATGATATATGCTTTAAACAAAAGAAGGCTTGCAATATTTTTGGTATCGATAGGCCTAGTGTGTTAGGAATGGTTTTACTTACCGAGTTGACGGCTCACCCCTCGTCATTACTTTTTGCAGATTAAGTTTCTTTTGAGAGGTGCACTTAGCTTTGGAGTTAGTGATTTCCAGTTTCCGTTTGCTATTGAATAAGAGGAGGAATAAACTTGTGTTTCTATTTAGTTACTTTTATTATGAACGTGTAATTTGGAGTTTGAGACTTTTGTTATTATTTTTATATGTCCTTGAGAGAGATTATTTAGTATTTGACGTTTGGATTTATGGATTTATTTGAATAAGAATTTGAGGAATTTCAGTTTGAAACTTATGAGTAAAGATTATGATTTGTGAGTAACCTCCTTCTTCACGTGCTCCGCACGTGTTAGATTTGGGGTGTTACAATTCCCTCCTTGAAACCTATATATATGAGCCTCCATGTTCAATTGCAAAACACACCAAAATCGTATTGATTTTCTTCTCCTTTCTATTAAACAAATATTCTAGCTTTAGGCTTCAGCATTATAGAAATTAAACATTTATTTGAGGCTCATGGGAATAATGAGGTTGTGCTACCAACATTATTCAAATCCGTTGTATCTTCAGAGACAGACGCCTATATAATTCCAGCATCATTGTGAAGGTGGTGAATCTGTTTTAAGGACATTGTAAGTAGGACTTATGAATTTTAACGTTCTTATGTGAGAATTAAGCCTCATCATTTTAAAAAATACTATCGCATTATTGTTGCCAGAGTATTATTGTTAACAAAAAAGGTAAGGGTTGGAACATAACATATTTAACAACAAAGGTATCTTGACTCTTGAGGTATTTTTAAAATATAAGGACAAGACAGACAATTAACTCAAAATATGAGAACTAAATGAATACTTACTCGATAGGAAATAATTATGTAACAGTATTATATGTTATAAAAAAATATAAAGTGGCTATTTTAAGGCCAAATCTGAGCAAGATAAATATTGAAAAAATATAGGAGTATGGATGATTCAGAAAAACCTCTATAAGCTCTTCACAATGAATTATAGAACGCTCAAATTCGTGCTTGGGTGAATGAAAAATTGGATCTTGAAGAGTACCCATTGGTGTGAAAAAATAAGGAAAAATCCCAAATGAGATTTTTAGCTAATTAATCCCTCCTTGAAACCTATATATATTGGCCTCCATGTTCAATTGCAAAACACACCAAAATCCTATTGATTTTCTTCTCCTTTCTTTTAAACAAATATTCTAGCTTTAGGCTTTAGCATTTTAGAAATTAAGCATTTATTTGAGGCTCATGGGAATAATGAGGTTGTGCTACCAACATTATTCGAATATGTTGTATCTTAGGAGATAGACGCCTATATAATTCAAGCAGCATTGTGAAGGTGGCCAATCTGTTTTAAGGCCATTGTAATTTTACAGGCCTCGGGTTAGTAAAATGAGTTTTTTTATATTTGTACATATTGTCAACTTATTTATTATATCATTGCTAATATAATTTATTTATTATTATTAGTATTACTATAAATTTGTGATAAGCGTATAAGAAACTTATTAGTAAGTTTAAGTGCACTTGACCCCTCCAGTCTTTTTTAGGAACCTTACATACGAAGTGGGTAGTCTTATATCACTTGAAAGAAATAATAATAATATTATAACCACAATCTTAAAACAAATTATTTGTTGAAATGGCAACTAATATGAGCCAGCAATCTGAAACTTGTAACCCTTCTATTCATGTTCAGTCTTTACACTGGTACTGTTGCAGGTGTGGTTATTCCTCATGAAAGAAAAACTGAGAAATTCACTTAACAAAATTTCAAAAGGTAGCAATGGAAAACTTTTCTTTATTTGACCACCTTGGATCTTGTTAGATTCTTGAATGAAGATACTTTTATACTAAGAAAGGGTGAAGTTGATCACCAAGTGATCAGTGCAATAGATGCTTGGAATTAATCTAATTTCTTTGTAGAAATTATGTGTTGAATGGCTTAAGCAATTCTTTGTACAATGTGTATTTGGAAATAAAAGAGCCAAGGAGTTGTGGGAGTCCTTAGAATGGAAATATAAAACTGAGAATGCTGGTATTAAGAAATTTGTTGTAGGCTGCTTCTCAGATCATAGGATGGTGGACTCCAAAATTGTTACAAGTCAAGTTCAAGAATTATAGATAATTTTGTTAGAAGTTCATACCGAATGGATGGATTTGGGTGAAACGTTTCAAGTGGCTGCTATCACTGAGAAGCTGCCTCCAACATTGAAAAATTTCAAGAGTTATTTTAAGCACAAGAGAAAGGAAATGAGTCTTGAAAATATGATTATTAAACTTCAAGTTAAAGAAGGCAACAAAATTAATCACAAGAAAAGTGTCATTTTTTGGCTAAAGCCAATATAATGGAATATTGTCAAAATATAAAGAATAAGAAGGCCAACAAGAAGACGCTGGGTCCAAAAGGAGGGGTCTCTAAGAAGCAAACTAAATTTCAAAGGAAATGTTTCAACTATGATAAAATAGGTCACAAAGCTTCAAACTAAACAATGCCCAAGAGAAAGAGAAATCAAGAAGTTAATCTAGTAAAGAACATCTCAAAAGATGTGTCAGACATTAATCTTTCTATAGTGGTGCTTGAAGTAAATCTGGTGAGCTCCAATCCAAGAGAATAGTGAATTGCTACTAGTGCCACTCGACATGTATGCTCAAATAAGGAAATGTTTATTTCCTTTGAATCTATTAGAAATGGTGAAAAATTATATATAGAGAATTCAACCACGTTTGATATAAAAGGTCAAGGAAAATTAATTGTGAACATGACTTCTAGGAAAAAGCTGAATCTGAACAATGTTTTGCATGTGCTAAAAATTCGCAAGAATCTCGTATCTAAATCACTTTTGAACAAGCATGGATCTTGGATGGTGGTCGAGTTAAATATAGCAGTTTTGTCTAAAAATGGAATGTATGTGGGAAAGGGTTATGTATCCGATGGGTTATTCAAACTAAATGTATTGGTTGAAAAACCAAAGAATAATAGAGCTATTTCTATATTCTTGAATTTTTTAATTTATCACATGGTAGATTAGGACGTGTTAACTATAATACTTTGTGTAAGTTAATTAACATGAATCATACACCCACTTTCTAAATATATGCGAAACATAAGAGTAAATCTTGTGTTGCGGCAAATCTAGCAAGATCATTGTTTTACAAAATTGAAAAGAATATTGAACCACTTAACTTAATACATAGTGATCTATGTGGTTTTAAATCCATACAGTCGAGGGGAGGTAATATTTATTACCTTTATCGATGATTGCACAAAATTTTGGTACATATATTTGTTAAAAAGCAAAGACAAAGCTACAGAGAAATTTATGCTCTATAAAAATGAAGTTGAAAATCAACTAAATAAGAAAATTAAGGAGCTGAGAACTACTAGAGATGGTGAGTATGTTGTTCTATTTCAGTCACTTTGTGAACAATATGGAATTATACATCAAACTACAACTCTTTATTCACCTCAATCTAATGGGATTGCTGATTTAAAAAATCATATCTTAAAAAAATGATGAATGTAATGTTAATTAGTTCCGAGCTACCTCAAAATATATGGGGAAACAGTTTTATCAACGACTACCTTTTAAATTAGGTACCTCGTAAGGAATTCACCTCCTCTTGGGGAGGAGGCCCGTTTTATAAATACATTGAGTAAATCATGGCCATCGAATTAAAAATATTTTGGATGCTCAAGATTGCGCCACATCATCGGTCAACAGTACGCGGTTTGAATAGTGACGCGATATGAACATTAAGGCGGCTTGAATAGTGACGCGATTTGGTTGTAAATATTCCGTGTATATGCATGTACCGTACGCACGATTTTTGGTCTACTAACATGCTGCCACGTCACCGATCAACAATACATAAGAATTTTAGTCCAACAGGATCGTGACACCTCATCGGTCAATACCACATCATTGGTCAATGATACATCATCGTTCCGTATATGTGAACAGTAACATGGACAGTACCGTACATGTGAATAGTACCGTATATGTGAATAGTACCGTATATGTGAATAGTGACATTTTTCCTTTTATGTTACTCTTAAGGTTTTCGACTATCCTGAGTTCAAAAGTGATGTTCGTTTTGCTGTCCGGTCTCTCGTTCATTGTGAAATGACCATGATGCTCCTAAAATACATAAAATACTTAATTAAAATAAAACACACATAATTAAATCACAAGAGACTTAAATACATAAAAGTATGACTGTTAGTGAAACTTGGAGTGTAAAATGATGATTTTCTCCTTTATAAATATACATTTTCTAACACTCAACAGGGACTCAGTGTCCTCATTGAGGTTTGCCCCACCATCGCTCAAGAGGACACGCGGAGCCATTCTTATACCATAATGTCATGACCCAACCCAGACCTGGCAAGATATTGTTCGCTTTGGACCTTAACAAGGTCTGCACGGTTTTGTTTCTGGGGCACCCAAATACCCCAAAACGCGTCTTACCAATTAAGGTGTGGATCACCCCTTATAAATCTAGCATCTCTCCTGTGCTTTGCTGATGTGGGATTTGCCTAGGGTGTTACAGTAAGAATACCTTTAAACATAAGTTTGCATCTATCTAAGAATAGAGATGAAGGTGTCTTTCAAGTAGAATACTCTAAAGTGATAGCTTTTACAGTAAGCAAACTTGCCAGATATACGAGTATTTCAGGAACTGATCCTTGGAAAATAAGATTACTCAGGTAATTACACTATACTTGTAATTATAGGCTACACAATACTAGATATCGAGGTATACTAAGACTCAAGGTCTAGAAGTAGCTATGTATTTACACTAGCAGGTGCTACCGTTTCATAAAAATCATCTAATTTTGTTTATTTAGTTCTTTTTATTTTATATTATTATTGGATAAGATATAATATGATGTTAACATAACTATATTTCAGCTTATTAATTTATTAGTAATTAGTAATGCCACGTTCTTAAGTTTTATTTTTTAATTACACAAATATTTATTATTTTTATACAAATTGATGTGGTCTAAATTCCTTGATTGGATCAAACTATAAAATAATGAAACGAAATAATTGTGAGCCAAGAGCTATGATATGATTTTTTTTTTCCAAAATTCATCATATATACTATAAATACAAATCTACTTTAGATAAATAAGGATATCTATCTGCTTTAGGTAAATAAAAGTATAAATTAAGTTGTGAACATATATATATATAT
The DNA here is from genome assembly GCF_000493195.1 of Citrus x clementina. NCBI lineage: Eukaryota > Viridiplantae > Streptophyta > Magnoliopsida > Sapindales > Rutaceae > Citrus > Citrus x clementina. Next base: position 6,412,706 of record NW_006262139.1, on the reverse strand, counting down.
CGTAGATCCATCATAAATTCATCGGTTAAATTCATACTTACTGTAAATTTGTTTTGAAAGACTTTCAAAAGGATGTCAATAGTCTAACACTTTAACCAATTTCACACTACATTTGAGTCGGATCAACCGATCTAAACTAATGAATCTAAATTATTATTAAGTGTGAAATAAGAAAAAAAATTATTTGTAAATCACACATAAAATTAGTAGATTGAAGGAATCGAGGGTAAATTAATGTTGGATAGTAAATTGATCTTTAGAATTGTAAAATAAAAATTTTTAAAAAATAACATAAGACTTGTAAATTGACGTTAAGTGAGAAATGAAACAAAATATTTGTAAAACATACATAGTTAGAATTGTAAAAAATAAAAAAAATAAAAATTTAGAAAAATAACATAAAACTTGTAAATTATCATTAAGTGTAAAATAAAACAAATTATTTGTAAACCACATATAAGACTACTAAATTGAAGGAAAAATGGGACAAACTAATGTTGGAATGATAAATTGGTCTTTAAAATTGTAAAAAAAATAAAAACTTAAAAAATGATATAAAACTTGAAAATTGACATTAAGTGTAAAATTAAACAAAAAAATTACAAACCACATATAAGACTAGTAAATTAAAAAACAAGGATAAATTAACATTAAAATGGCAAGTCGGTCTTTAAAATTATAAAAACAAATTAGAAAAACAACGTAAAACTTATAAATTAACATTAAATGTGAAATAAAATAAAAAAATTATAAATCACACATAAGACTAGTAAATTGAAGGAAAAAGTGATAAATTAATACTAGAATGGCAAATTGATTTTTAGAATTATAAAAAATGAAAAAACTTCAAAAAAATAAAACTTATAAATTAATATTAAGTGTGAAATAAAACAACATTATTGTGAATTAGAGGTGGGCAAAATTCGGTTTGGTTCAGTTTTCTGTATAACCAAACCGAACATAACCAATTCAATTCTTGTTATGTCATAAATTTTTTACAAACCGATTTTCCATGAACAGTCCTAAACCAATAAATCCGGTTCGGGTCGGCATCTCTTTTATACACTCACCCGTTTAATTCAATTTTTTTTTCAATGCTTACTTTAAAAGTTTAAAAAGTTAAAATACAAGTCATCAATCAAAATCCTACACCAACGTCCAATAATCCACTAATAAAATAACACCCAGTAATAAGAATAATTTACTACAAATTAAAATCCAAGCTTTCAATAATTCAATCCATGACTTCCTTTCTTCCTTTCGTAAAAGCTTCAAGCCGCCATAGTTGATGAATCCAATGATGTAACTGTAGATTTCTCAAGCTCTATATAAAAATAATTTAATATAAATTAATTTAACAAATAAAAACTAAACATGCATAAATTACAATCTTGAAGTTGAAAGACTTACCAGATTGAACTATTTGATAAAGCTCTAAGTCTTGAATGCATGAATCATCAATGTTAACATGAACTTATTCATTGCTACCGATTGAAGAGCGTAACCAATTTTGTGAACAAATTAAGGCTTCCACCATTTGAGAAGTCAACGAACTTCGGAATGGATCAAGAACAAAATTCATTTTACTATAATCAGTTTCTACATCCATGTCCCATAACAGAATTGAGATGAAAGTGTTTTTTTTCATATTAATTAACTAGTAGAGATTGTAACAACATAAATAATCAAAATAGCTATCTAACCAGTCATAACAGCAAGAACACTGAACAAGAGGAAACATACACAGTGTAAATTAGAGAGTAATAATGGCAATAAATCAAAGTTGAAAACTTACACAAACTTCACCCTCAGCAGGCTCCAATGTAACTATTTTTCCTAGCCCCACCAAATAGTATCACAGTTGCTACTGCAAATGCCTTCCCAACTACAAAAAAAAGATTAATAAAGTCCATTAGAATGAGCTTAAAAGTTAATCATGCCAAAAAAACACAGCTGCAAACAAAACAGTCATGCAAAACCAAATGAAGTCTTTTTCATGCATTTTCACAAACATATGCCAAGTGAACTCGAGCCCAGCTTTCAACTGCACATAACCATTAAGTATTAAACAAAACATACCCATCACTCATGGAATTATAGGCATAGAATCAAACAACTCATGAGCTGACTCAATGTTACCACTCTTAACATACCCATCAATCATGGAATTAGAGGAAACTGAGTCCTCATTCCCATTTTATCAAAAATAAATCTGACCTAAATGTCACTTTCCTCAACAAGTCGTGAATCTGCAATCCTTCCCTAATCAAACCCAACCGAGAACATACTTTCAAAACTAACGATGTCGAGAATCTATCAACAGAAACCCCATTATTAAGCATTAAACAAAACATAACCAAAGCCAATTTTAGGTCGAGCTCAAAAAATTCAATAGAGAGAAACTAGCCAGAAATAAACAAAAACAAAATCAAACAGTGCGGCAAAGATAGAGAGAAACATACCTTAGATGGCAAGTTCGACTCTGGCTGACGGACGGCAATAGCTGGCTATGTAAGGCGCGACGGGGGCTGTGAAATTTGGATAAGAATGAGGAGATTTGTGAGTTATGTTTTACTTGACGGCGATGGCTTGCTTGCTAACTTAATCTAGATTCAGTTTTGGATTTCATCAATCCCAACCGAAATCGAACTGCTAATTCAGGTTATTAGACAAATCAAATGAATTATCAAACTGAATCTGATAGAACCGAATAGAAACGGTTCGATTTGGTTCTTTAATTTTTTGCCCACCCCTATTAATGTGAACCACGTATAGCACACACAAGATCAGTAAACTAAAGGAAAAGGGGGTAAATTAGCGATACAATAGTTAATTGGTCTTCATATTTGTAAAAAAAAAATATTGAAAAAATGACATAAAATTTGTAAATTAATATTAAGTGTGGAATAAAATAAAAAATTTATAAACAACAAATAGGACTAGTAAATTAAAGAAAAATTGAGTAAATTAATGATATAATCATAAATTAGTCTTCAAAATTGTTAAAAAACTTAGAAAAATGAAAAAAAAAACTTACAAATTAATAGTAAGTGTGAAATGAAACAAAAAATTTGTAAATTATAAAACATTTGTAAACTAATTATGTAGTAGTAAATTAGTCTTTAGAATTGTAAAAAAAAAAAAAACATAAAACTTGTAAACTAATATTAAGTGTGAAATAAAAAAAATGTTTATAAACCATACATAAGATTAGTAAATTGAAAGAAAAAAGAGTAGGTTAATATCGAAGTGATAAATTGGTAATCAGAACTGTAAAAAAATTAAAAACTTAGAAAAATGAAATAAAACTTGTAAATTGACATTAAGTGTAAAATGAAAAAGAAAATTTGTAAAGCATTCATAGGACTAGTAAATTGAATGAAAAATGGGCAAATTAATATTGGAGTGGTAAACTGATCTTAAGAATTGTAAAAAGAAAAAAATTAAAAAAATGACGTAAAACTTGTAAATTATCATTAAGTGTGAAATGAAACATAAAATTTGTAAACCACATCTAGCACTAGTAAATTGAAGAAAAATGGAGTAAATTAATGTTCGAGTTGTAAATTGATCTTTAAAATTATAAACAAAACAAAAGCTTGTAAATTTTACACAAAACTTATAAGTCAACATGAAATGTCGAATAACACATAATTTTATAAATCATATATAAGACTAGTAAGTGTAATCAGTAACTTGAGCAAAAAAGGATAATTACATGTTAAGTAAGTAATTGGTTACTTATTTATTTTGAATTAATGGTGGAGATTTTTCATTTAAATCTAACGATCCACATCAATTACAACATTATAGAATTATCTCATTAGAATAAAATTTATGTCTACAATAGCTATATTTATCTCCTTCCAATATCTTAACCACTTGAAAAATATTTAACTAGCTTCGTGGAGATTTTTTTTTGGATAATCCCCAACAAATGAGAAAAACAATTATCATTAAAGAAAAAGAGGAGTACAACTGATACAGTGAAAGTTTCATGTTCTAATATTCCTGTTAATTCTTGAGAATAAAGAAACAATCCCTTTGAAAATTAAAAATATTATTAAATTCAAATCTGTCTTCAAAGACTACAAGAGATGGATAATTACATTACAAGTAATTATCCTAAACTATAAAGTAAAAGAAACAAAATCCTAAACTCTTAAGAAAAGAACAATAAACTTTAAGACAATAAGAAAACTAATTTAAATAAGATAGAGATGCCTAATCTGCATCAATAACTAATCAAACAGTACAATAAATATTACTTGTAAGAATAAATTATTGAAAATCATAAAAGAGTTGTCTAAACAAATTGTAAAATCAAAATTTCCATTGTAATGTCTGCACATTTACCAACAAAAAAAAATTAACGCTTTACTATAATTAGATGGCTATAAATAAATTTTAAATTCGTATTTTAGAATGTGTACGCAGAATTTAAATTCTATTATTTCATTATTTTTTTGATACAAAAGGGGCTCTTACAATAGAGCTAAGAAGACACTAAGCGAGGGTAAGCAATCCCATACAAGTCATGATGAAGAAAATGAGTGACACTAGCCAGGGGACTACTCAATTTGTAAAGGCTAATGGGAAGGTCGGTAGAGTAATTCGAAAGGGAGTCTGCGGCAAAATTCGCCTCCCGTTAAATATGGTTAATAGTAATGTGCCAACTCTTGTGCATGAGCTCCTTAATTGACCTTACTAATGGAGAATATTCATAGTCATTAACCCAAGATTATTTAGCATTTGAACAACACATCGACCATCAACTTAAATAAGCAGCCAACAAACACTGTGGTCCCAAGCCATGACCAAGCCTTGTAAACACCCCATAGTTTTGCAACTGTGACCGTGCAGTAACCAATGTTCATCGCAAAACCACAAACTTAACTTCCATTGCAGTCCCAAAGAAGTCCACCAGTAGTAGAGCTCTCATTTCTTTTACAAGCAACATCAGAGTTGAGTTTACACCAAGCTAGGCCATACAAAAGGCTGCCAACCAATCCATTTCACCAGTTTACTTCCCTTCCCATTTAGACCAAATTTGTTCGTGCTAGAGATCTCTTATGCTCGTGTAATAATATCTTGTAGCATGCTAAAGGTATCAATGGATAACAGATTAAACTGATTATGATTCTGCCAAAGCCACAGTCTCCATATCGCAACCTCAAACACACAAGAACACTCCAAACCATTCTTCATGCATCGATTACTACTTAAGTTAAGAGTTAGCCAAACTCTAAGATTTGAAGAAAAGAAAGGTTGACGACACTCACTCGAGAGGAATTGGTTCCACAATCTTTTGGCCATAAAACAATAGCGAAGGACATGAAGTGGAGTCTTCATTGCCACCCCACAATGGTCATAAGTCCAATCAATATGAAAGTGTCTCTGCCTAATTTCAACTTTTGTCTTCAATCGATCATGTACAGAGAATTTTCTACATCCCTTCTATTTCCAACCAAGGCTCCTCTGAGAGTTTTTACATCAGTAATATTTTTAGTAATGGCTGCATAAGCATACTTGACAGAGAATTTCCCTAATTGCGAATTAGCCTAAAAAAATTGATCATCACCATTTCCTTCCATTGGCCCCTGAACTGCTGCAATTCTTAGAATAATAAAATTAAGGAGAAAGTGTTCAAAAGATTCCCAATGCCAGTGGCCATTAGCAAAAGCAAAGTCGACAACCAATTTCATTAGGCTATCATCTAGAATAGGGGCCACTGTATAAGAAACCAAGGGATTATTCTTTGTAACCTAACAATCCCACTAAAACCGGACCCTTTTGTCATTTCTTATATTCCACCGAAGCCCCTTAAGAGTATCAGACCAAACATTTCAAATTGATTTCCACAGATGCGAACCATTACGAGTTGGTAACACAGGTGGGAAATCCAAATCAGCTAGCCCATATTTTCTATAGAGCACTCTACACCAAAGACTTGTTGGTTTAGAAATCAGCCCCCACACTAGTTTCATAATTAAGGCTTTGTTCATCATTCCAAGGTTTTTAAGCCCTAAGCCGCCATAAATTTTTGGTTAACAAACCTTGTCCCAACTGATAAAACTCATCTTGTTATGATCATCCGACCCACTTCATATAAACCACCTACAAATTTGATCAATCTTATTATTAACCCTCATTGGAAGCTCCGACATTTGCATGGCATATAAGGGTATTACTTGTAAAACAGACTGAGTAAGCGTGATTCTTCCCGCTAAGGATAAATGCAAAGCATTCCAACCCAAGAGGCATTTTTCTACCTTGTCAATAATTTCATGATAAGTCATCCTAGTTACTTATGAATGAGGCAATGGTATTCCAAGAGACTTTCCAAGATCCTTTGTGATTGTAAAGCCAAGGAATTTGCCAGTGCAGGAGGCCTCACCATTATGGACATTCTTCAAGAAAAATGGTTGGGTTTTAACTCTAGACCTGTTGCAGAAATCCTCTAGGATTGAGTTAACAATCCTTGCTTAGTCACACGAGGCTTCGACCAAAAACAAGAGATCATTTGTAAAAAAATAAATGTGAGAAGGGGGTTCCATTTCTTGAGAGACACATTGGTTTCCACACATCCTTACTCACTACTTTAGAAATGCCATGGCTCAGCCTTTTAATATATAATACAAAGATATAAGAGGAAATAGGATCCCTTTGTCTAATGCCCCTAGAGGATACAAAATCTTCTGTAAGTTCACCATTCCAAAGAACATTTATTCTTGCGGTGGTAATACATTCCATAATAACATGAATGATATCCATCAAGATGGTTGTCTCTAGTAAAGTATCAAAAATAAAGCTCCAGCTTAACCTATCATAAGGTTTTTCATGATATACTTTAATAGCCATATAACATCTCCTACCGAATTTTCTTCTCATGGAATAGACCACTTCCAGAGCAACAACAATGTTCTCAATAATATGTCGTCTAGGAACAAAGCTCATTTACTGCGGCCCAAAGACATGAGGAAGGATAGTTTGAAGTCTATTAGCAAGCAGTTTGGTCATTGTCTTATAAACCACAATACAAGGGCTTATGGGCCAATACATCTTTAAATTGAGAGGATTATCAACTTCCAAAATAAGGACTAAAGGGGTCATATTAATCTCTATAGGGATGTACTTATTTGCAAAAATATTCTTAATAAAACAACAAATTGAGGGCCCAACGACAGACCATTGAGACTGATAAAACAACACATGAAGTCCATCCACTCTAGGGGCTATCAATGGTTTCATACTAAAAATAGTCGAGCTGATTTCATTATCATCTACAGGTGCTTGGAGCATATGAAGCATATATGTGCCTATAGGAGGGAAATAACCTATGAGAGCATAAGAATGAAAGTTAGACGTCTCCGAAGTGTACAAAGCGAGAAAAATTTAATAGCATGCTTCTTAGTGTCTTCATTATTGTATAACTTGGCCTAAATAATCTTGAATTGCTGTGATTTGATTTTTTTTTTCGTTTGGTAATAGTTTTCCAGTGAAAAACGTTGTATTACGATCTCCATAACTCAGCCAGTATTTTCAAGATTTTTATAACCAGAGTAATTCTTCTTAGTTCAAAACTTCCTCAAGCTCTCTATGAAGTTTCCATTCCAATCGATTAGGCTCTTGGAATCCTAAACCTCTAAAGCTCTCTAGATCCCTCCAAGACGAGCTAATAAATGTATTTTCCTATGGAAAATATTCCCAAAGCACTATATGTTCCATTGGGCCACCTTATTGGTAAAGATCTGAGCAACCTCCATATATGGAGTAGTGGAACTCCAATGGAAGAAATGAAATTAGCAAAGTCTTTGTTCATAATCCAAGCTACCAAGAAAGGGAACGGATTAGGGCCATGCATACGTCTTTCATACTGAAAAAAAAAAGCCAGTAATGGCCTGTGATTAGACTCAAGTTTTGAAAGGTGCAAAACCGAACCTTCAGTGAATGTTTTAGAGCAAGCATCATTGCAAATAACCCTATCAAGTCTTTTATACAGATTTCTTTGAGCCAAATTTTATCGTCGCCCTTTAAAGTGAAGGTCGTGTAGCTTATTTGAGCAAAACCACTGCCAAAATAAATTACAAACTCCACTTCCATTAAGAGAGCCCCTTCTCTTATCTGAAGCATATAGAATAGCATTAAAATCTCCACCTACAAACCAGGGGCCCTAAACAGTCTTTACAATTATATTAAGTTGGACCTAAAGGTTCCTTAGAACTGGGTTAGGACTGGCATATACAGCCGTAAACCAAGAGACAAATTTATTATTCTCGGCAATTTGCATGTGCATAAATTGTTTATGATTCAAGACCACTTCCATGTCAAAAGTATCCTGCCAAAAGATCTAAATTCTCCTAGAAAAACCAATTGACTCGATACGGTGAGACCCAACAAAACCACTATTCATAATAAAATCATCCGCCTTGCAACCACTAATTTTTTTCTCTAAGACAACAACTACGCCAGGCTTGTAGTTAGTGAGAAGAGTAGCAAAATCTCGGCAAAACTTCTTAGAGACCACACCTTGCACATTCCAAAACAAAATAGGATTAGACATAAAAGGAAAAAAATAGAGAAAATGACAGCCTTACGCCGATTGCTCCAAAGCCTCATGTTTCAGATCTATGTCATTTTCATCATGTAGAGAAAAATCATCCTTTGTTGAGTCATAGTTTTCATCACTACTATCTTGCATAAAGTCGCTATCATTATTGTTATCATCTAAATTCTCATTCACAGATAAAGTCCTAGCATCAGGAGGCTCCCCTGGTGGCTGAGATGTATATGCCACCACGGTTCTAAAAGCTAGGTGTTAGGTTGGAGGGCATTGACATTGAGTTGATGTTTGTGTCATTAAAAAAGGAGACAGCAGTGTAGAAAAGACTATTTAAGCTGCTTTAGACAAATACAGGGGTGATGAACGTAGGTTGGTTTGCATGGTCCTTATTTAGGTCATGTAAAGCACATATATTTTGCATAGGAATGGAGTCTGTTTAGATTTCAGGGATGGAATTCTTTTGGTTACGTCTGTTACGGGTTGGTTGCATGGGGTGGAGGTCTTTTTTATTAAAGGTTGATTTTTAGGTTTTGGTTTGTGACTATTTTATATATATATATATAAAAGGGAGCCAAACAAGGCTAAACCGAAACAAAATGCGGGAAAGTATTCCCGTACATGTCGTGAATTAAGCAATTGACAACACCACGAGGAGGATTGTAAAGGACATGGAAGCCAAGAGGTGCCTCATTGTGAAATTCGCAAGAAAATCCACTGCAAAGTTTGCTTCATGATAAATATGGTTAATGCACACATGCCATTCCCTATTAAGGAGCCTCATGATGCTTTAAATCACTGAAGAAAAATTAGTAGGACTGCTGCTTGTGTTTGCAAGTAGATTAATGATGCACTTGCTATCAACTTCAACCAACAAGTTCCGAACCCCCATCTTCCAAGCCAGATCAAGATCATAGAATAAACCCTAGAGTTCAGCATTAGTAACCGAACTAATGCCAATGTTCGCACAGAATCCAGCAACCCAATTCCCATTAGCATTTCTTATCAACCCACCTGCAACTGTCATGTTCATCTTTTTGCAGGCCCCATCAGTATTCAATTTAAAGGCATTTTCAGGGGGTGGTTTCCATCCAAAGTATTTCACAATTTTTAAAGCTCCAGGCTTGATGAAAGCCATTATAGTTTTATGGAAATTTTCAGCTCTACTCATAATATCTAAAACAATATTGTGATTGCTCCTCTACACATTCTTAAACAGAGCTTGGTTCCTCCAAAACCACAAGCGCCAGAGTGTTGTGCCAAAAATTACCAACCAGTCCACTCCATTACTATCATAACAGTTCGGCTTTAAATTAGTAAGAATCCAATCCTCTAAGTCTAAAGAGAAAAAACTTTCTCGTAGGCTAAAAGGGACTGTATCTAACTAAATATGTTTGGCTGCCACACAATCTCTAAGGGCGTGAAGAGAGTCTTCCACGCAAACTTTGCATCTCACACATTGATTCTTTGCCAAAATATGTCTTCTAGCAAGCTCAGCTTTAATCTTTAACTTATTTTGAATAGGCAACCAAAGGAAAGTTTTAACACTTTTTGGTCCTTTCCAGCTCCAAACAAGGTCCCATCTTGGTCCAATATGTCTGGAGGATTTGCTTGAAATATTTTGGTAAGTTGATTTTACTGTAAAATTGCCCTTAGTCGAGAAGCCCTAAAAGATACGGTCCATACCCCCCTCGACACAAGGAGGCATAATGGCAACAATAGCAAGCGCTAAGCTGTGAGGGAGATAATTGCTGAAAGCAAACCAATTCCATTGCCCATTATCATCCACATAATCCATAATAGATTTTTCAAGCATATTACTCGGCACCGGCATCACAATATAATCCTTCAACATGACATTTTGCATAACCCAACAATCTTTCCAGAAACGAACCTTTGACCTATCTCCAACTTGCCAACGAATACCCTGCAAGACTTTTTGCCAAACCGTACCCACTGCACGCCACACACAAGAACCGTATTTTGTAGGTGGCTCTGTGGAGAGGTTGTCATTCTCAACACCGTATTTAGAGCATAACACTTTGCTCCACAGGCTCGTAGGAGACACAATAATATTCCACACAATCTTCATCAAAAGCGCCTCATTGATGTGGTGAAAATTTTTTAAGCCAAGCCCGCCTACCATTTTAGGTTGACAGATTCTATCCCAACTAGCCATGGACATGTTACTCCTCTCGCTATTCCCACTCCATATAAAGCGGTGAGAAATATGATTTATTTTTGCTTGAGTGCCTCGCGGAATCACTGTGGTTTGCATAGAGTAAATTGGCAAGGCTTGGATTACCGCTTGAGTAAAGGTCAGCCTTCCAACAAAGGATAGGTGCTTCACATTCCATCCTGAGAGCTGTTTATCTACTCGATCTAGGATCTCTTGATAGGTTTTATTGGTAACCCGACCATGAAGAAGCGGCATACCCAGATACTTTCCCAAGTTTTTAGAGGTTGAAAAGCCACTTAGCTCGCTAATTTTCTTTGACAAAGCAGGTTCCACATTCTTTGAGAAGTATAATCGAGTTTTTTCTGTGCTAACTTTTTCTCCGAACATGTTGCAAAAGTTATTCAAAGCTTTGATCACCACCTTCGTCTGCTCAGAGGAAGCTTCTGCAAGGACAAGAAGGTTATCAGCGAAAAAAAAGTGGGTGAGGGGTATACCAATCTGGGACAGCCTTATGGGTTTCCATCGTTCCTATTGCACTTCTCGATTAATGATATGGCTAAGTCTTTCAATACAAAGAACAAAAATTTAAAGAGAGATCGGGTCCCCCTATCAAATCCCTCTAGAAGTCTTAAAAGAATCGATCAGCTAGCCATTCCAAAGAATTTGCATGGAGCAGGAGGTGATGCACTCCATTATGATTCGTATAAAATTTGTAGGAGACCCACAAAAGCCAAAGTCTCTTTGATAAAATCCCAGCTTAATCTGTCATAAGCTTTTTCCAAGTCTACTTTGAAAACCATGAATCCTCGTTTGCCCATCTTCCGTCTCATACTATGAATAATCTCCTGGGCAATTATAATGTTTTCGGTGATGTGCCTCCCGGGAACAAAGCTAGTTTGATGCGAACCTACAAGATCAGGTAGAACAGTCTTTAATCTATTAGCGATAATTTTAGTGATCGTTTTGTACATAATCGTTCAAAGACTAATTGGCCGGAAAATTTTTAAAATAGTTGGATTGTCAATTTTAGGAATAAGAACGATTGAAATCTTCAAAAACTTTGCAGGCACGGTCTCTCCATTGAAAACATATTTGATTTGCTTGCAAACCGACTTGCCCACCACCTCCCATTGAGCTTGGTAAAAAATAGCATGTAGGCTGTCATTTCTCGGTGCCTTTAAAGGTTTCATGCTAAAGATAATGTCTCAAATTTCCTCATCATCCACTGATTTTTTCATGATATGGTACCTCTCTATATCAAGGCAAGGAAAATCATTAGGGATATAATATCTTTCAATAGAATTACTATCAGTCGTGTATAAATTGGTGAAAAAATTAATAGCATCATCCTTAAGCTCATCCTCATCCGAAATCCACTAGCCCCTATCATCTTTCATCCAGACAATTTAGTTATGTCTTCTCATCTTCATTGTTTTCTAGTGGAAAAAGAAAGTATTTCTGTCCCCAAATTGAATCCAATCGCTACGAGATTTCTAAAGCCACAAGAGTTCTTCTTGATTAAGGATATCGTTGAGCTCCTTGTTAAGCTGAGTTTCCAACTTTAACAGATTATCTGAATGGTGACTCTCTAGAGCTTTTTAAATTCCATTTAGTCTAGCTAAGATTTCTTTTTTTGCTTAAAAATATTTCCAAACTCATTCTTGTTCCAATTGTCAATTTTGTTCGTAAACTCCTTTACCGAAACATTATAATCGACATCCTTCTTCCACACCTGAGACACAAAACCAGAGAAACAATTATTAGTAAGCCAAGAAGTAAGGAATCTAAATAGTTTCAAACCTTTGTTCCCAGTACCCTCATTATTCAAACTAAGGAGGATAGGCCGATGGTCAGACCCCAATCTTGGTAAGTGAAAGACTCATGCCTTATTAAAGGTGTTGAACCAATTATCATTGTAAATGGCTCAATCCAAGCATTTATAAAGTGATCCCCTTTTCCAAGTTTATTTTGGTCCCATAAAATGGAGATCACAGAGGCCGTGTTTGTGGAATCAATATTGAAAGTTTTTACAAGGCCGGCCACGATTATTAGTACTTTCTTTACTCTCTGAGGTTGAAAGAATGGCATTGAAGTCACCTGCTAGCATCCATGGACCCTGAATAGACTCAGCCAAATAATTTAGATCCCTCCAAAGAAAGTTTCGGAGAGAAGGAGCTGGGCTTTCATAAATCGCTGTGACCCAGGTAATTAAACCTCTTGTGTCCGACACTTGGAGGTGAATATATTGTGTATGGTTAATAAGGATGGTGACATCTAAACCCGCTTTTCATAATAACCAAAATCCACCTGAGAAACTAGCCGCCTCCACTCGATGGGAATGATCATAACCACTGCAACGAAGAAAGTCATCCGCTTTAATTCCACTTATCCGAGGTTCACAAAGAGCCACAAGTTTAGGTTTATAATTTTGAGCAAACATCTTGAAAGTTCGTCCAAACGACGGCGAGGCCGCCCCTTGGGAATTCCAAAACAAGAATGACAGATTCATTATATATATAAAAAATGAAATAAAGGACCGACTTACTCCAAAGGCTCAAAGCCTTGCTGATTAACATCCATATTATCCGCCTCAACAAAAAATTGAGACTCTTCTGAGGTCTCAGATTCATCCTCCTCTTATCCATCCATATAATTCACTATCTGATGAGTCCTCCTCCACATTCTCCATGTCTCTATCGCCTATATCAGGAGGCTCCTCATTGGGGTTTGGTTTGGGAGGGATCGACAGAGGGGCCTGAACGGTCCCATTTTCTAACTTATTTTTTAATATAATTGTTGAATGATATTTAGGATCCAAAGAAGTTGGGATTAAAGTTGGTTCAAGATAATGGGTCCTAAATAACTTAAACTTGTTCCTTGAGATATTTGTTTCCATGGACTCGAGAGGGTGTTGATTTAATGAGCTAGGACCACTTGTGGGGGGGGGGGGGTATAGTGTGTATTTCACTTGAAGGTTTGGGTGCAGTGTATTCAGAAGTGTCAGCCTTCTTGTTTCTTGTCACAGGTTTTCCTTTGCTCCCAGACAACATCGTTTGGGTGGGTCCTCTAGAGTCACGTGATATCATCCTGTCCTTGTCTTTGGTCGAAGCAACGGTCTTCTTGTGATTGTCCATGGTGGTAGCCGCGTTTGAAATCACCCCAGCATCATTGTCTAACTCACTTTCCTGACGTAAGACACTGAATCTGGAACCTACACTCTGTTTTCCAAAGCTATTTTGATTAGGCTCCTTTGTATCTGTTCTTCCCTTATTTCCTCTACAATTTCCTCTCCTAGCCACGATCATCCAAGGACAAAATCTTGGATTGTCCGGAGTAACCACCGCCGGCAAGACCTCTGAATTTGCGTTGGTAGTTTCACCTGGAGCCATATCATTCGTCTTCTCCCCTCTTGCTTCCAAAATCAAATTATCTAGGCATGGGGGAGAGGTGTGTCCATACTTTCCACATCCAAAGCATATTATTGGAAGCGCTTCATATTCAATCCTTTGGATTCTTCCATCTTGTAAAAATTGAGAGATTAAAGGACTTCCAAGGGATACTTCCACTGCAATACGGGCAAACTTCCCTCTTGTTGCCAATTCCGTATTATAATCAATTTTAATTACCTTTCCAATGACATGTCCCAATGTTGAGTGTTAGAAAATGCATATTTATAAAGGAGAAAATCGTCATTTTGCATTTCAATTCTTACTTACTTTTATGTGTTTAAGGTTCTTGTAATTTAATTATGTGTGTTTTATTTTAATTAAGTATTTTATATATTTCAGGGGCATTATGGTCATTTCACAATGAATGAGAGATCAGACGGTAAAACGGACATCACTTTTGAACTCAGGACGGTCGAAAACCTTAGGAGGGGCATAAAAGGAAAAATGGTATTGTTCACATGTATGGTACTATTCACATGTACGGTACTGTCTACGTTACTGTTCACGACACTACTCACATAGGCGGATCGATGACGTGGCATTGACTGATGATGTGGCATTGACTGATGAGGTGTCACGATCCTGTTGGACTAAAATTCTTATGTACTGTTGATCGATGACGTGGCAACATATCAGTGGACTAAAAATCTCGCGTATAGTATATGCACTACACAGGATTATTTTCGACCAAACCGCGTCACTGTTCAAGACGGGTCAAACCGTGTTACTGTTCAAACTGCGTGGTCAAACCACATACTGTTGACTCATGACGTGGCGCAATCCTGAGCGTCCGAAATGTTTTTGATCCGATGGCCATGATTTACTCAATATATCTAAAAAAGGGGGCTCTCCCCCCTAATTTTGATATCTATGAATCCATTTTTGGACTTCATTTTTTGTATTTCCTTCTCCATCTTGTATTTTTTACGTATTTTAATAAATTCTCATTTTGCCCCTAGTTCAATTATGAGTAGTTAATTTTCTCTCAAGCTTGGGTTGAAGGTGAAGTCTCAACATGTGTCATGGGCTTTATTTGGTAAATTTATTTTCTCTTCCCCTCTAGTTTTTGTGGATGTTTTGACTTCTCGTCGACAAATAATAATAATCTTGTCTAGATACCGTCTTGGTTTCACCGGCTCCTTAGTACAAAGTTATTATTATTTGGCACGATAAGCCTTTAGCACCATATTGATTAGAGTGTGGTTCATAAGGTGTGAATTCCCTCCTCATGATTTAATTGGCATTAATAAGGAATATTTAGCCCATGGTACATGTTGATACGAATCTAGATACCCAAGTGCTTCATTTCAATATAATTCGCTCCAATTTATTCTCGTCATTTTAATTCAAATTTTAGGATAATCTAAGTTACTTTCACCACAAATCCAACCACCAATTTAGAAAAATTAATCCTACACACAATTGGAATCCACCTCCTCGTGGGATCGACACTTGTTACCATTGATCTAATCTACAATAGATTCGTGCACTTGCGAGTTCAATAAAATTTGCATAAGTTTTTGGCGCCGTTGCCGGAGAGGTAAGTTATTTTCATTCGTAGAATTAATTTTTGTAAATAAGTTCTTTTTTTTGTTTTCTTGTATTTTTTTCTTATTAAAAAAGAAAAAAAAAGTGAATCTGCATTTAGAGGCAATAATTTTTTTTCTTTCTCTATTCTTTACAATTCTGCAATTTAATTTTTAAGTTATTTTTCTTTGTAATTGTTTTTATTTTATTAATTTATTTTTAGTTAATTTATTTCACGTATTTTTTTTAGTGTGTTTTTATAGAAAGGTTCTAACAGCGTGATAAGGTGAGTACCGTAATTTCTCATTCTTCTTTATTTTTATTTATTTTGTTTCCATTTATTTTGTATTCATTGCATGCATGGTCGAAGGTCATTATTACCTAATCTTGAGCCAATAGACCTTGAATTAGAAAAAAACACTTTGCACACACAAACACATGGTAATTAAAGATAAAAATAAAATGGATTTGCAACAACAAGCACCACCACAGGAGAGGCCATTTAAGGACTACTTCAGTCCTTCAGCTAATTTGAGCACATCATGCATAAAATACCCAAATATAGCTGCTATAAGTTTTGAACTAAAACCTAGTGTGCTAAATTGTCTCCCAACATTCTATGGCCTAGAAAATAAGGACCCATATAATCATTTGAATGATTTTCATACTGTTTGTCAAACATTTAGATATGAGAATTTTTCAGATGATGATATTAAACTTAAATTATTCCCATTTTCTTTAAAGGATAGAGCTCGTTCATGGCTCAATACATTACCTGCTAATAACATTACATCATGGGAACAAATTATTACAAAATTTTTTAATAAATATTTCCCAGTGCATAAAACCAATGTTATTCGCAGGGAAATTTCAGAGTTTACCCAGAGAAAAGACGAGCAGTTTTTCGAAACATAGGAGCGATTCAATGGGCTACTCTTGAAGTGTCCATATCATGGGTACGAGAAATGGCACCAATGCCAATACCTTTTGGAGGGATTATTACCGAATGTGCAAGAATGACTAATGGCAACAAGTGGAGGAGAGCTAATGTCAAAAAGTGCATCAGAGATTTGGGAATTCTTCCAGTGACAAGCAGATAATTCCCAACAACGGAGTCGATCACTCAGGAACACTAAAAGAATTAAGGGAGTAAATGAGGTTCACATTGGCGAGTAAATGAGGTTCAAAGCTATAATTGAATGTCTTTCTCGACAAATAGCATCGTTATCGACTGCTAAATCAATAGAGCCACATGACCATGACTCATACTCATATCAAGTCAATGCCATAGGTATATTGAGAAAACCATCTAATTACAACCTATACTCCAACACATATAACCCTAAATGGAGAGACCGCTCCAATTTTTCACGGTCTCAAGGATTCCAACAGAATGGACCAGCAACTCCAACTCCACCAATGCAACCAATTCCTCAAATTCCTCAAACCTCTCAGCCACCATTTAGACCATACAATCAGAACCAGAACTACTCTCAACCCAGACCATGGGAGGATGCATTTCAGAATTTCAAGAATGTTACTCACTCTACAATTGAGCAACAGAACCGCACCATTGATGGACTACGAAATAAGATGAGAGCAGGCTTCAACTCACAAGCCCAATCAGTTTCAAGCCTCGAGAAGATGGTGGGACAACTTGCTTCTTCAGTTCAGACCTTGGCAATGACTATTGAGAAAGGTAAATTTCCAAGTCAACTAATGCTTAATCCTAAAGGAGTACATGAAGCAAGTACCAGTTCACCACAGCAGCATAGAGAGGTCAAAGCAGTCATGACCTTGCGAAAAGGAAAAGAAGTTGACAACAAAGTGGAGATGCCGGTGACAAAAGAAAATCAAATTGTACCTGTGAATGTTGAGGACTCACCATCGGAAGAGAAAGAAAAAACCAACCCACGAGAATATGTTCCCAATGCTCCATTTCCTCAGAGGTTAGCTAAAGGAAAGAAGGAAAAATCGACTGGTGAGATTCTCGACATCTTCAAATAGGTAAGTGTTAACATCCCTTTACTTGATGCTATAAAACAAGTTCCATCTTATGCCAAATTTCTTAAAGACCTTTGTACTAAAACGAGAAACATTCACGTTCAAAAGAAGGCTTTTTTAACAGAAAATGTTAGTTCTATACTCCAATACAAAATTTGTCTAAAATGCAAAGACTCAGGCTCCCCCACTATCTCATGTAGTATCGGGAACCACACAATTGATAATGCTTTGTTGGATTTAAGAGCTAGTGTAAATCTGTTGCCTTATTCAGTATTTGTGAAACTTGGACTTGGAGAATTATACTCAACTCCAGTGGTGTTACAACTTGCAGATCGGTCCACGAAAATACCTCGTGGTATTGTGGAGGACGTGCTTATCCAGGTAGACAAGTTTTATTTTTCTGTTGATTTCATTGTAATTGACTCAACCAATACTGGATTCAAGAAAGCATATCCCCATTATTCTAGGCCGACATTTCTTGTCAACTGCGGATGCTCACATTCAATGTAGGACTGGAAATATGCAGTTGTCCTTCGGCAACATGACTATAGAGCTGAACATTTTCAACATTGCCAACCAACCTCACAATGCAGATGATGGAATTATTGATGTGGATTTAATTGAAGCATTAGTTGATGACACTTTTCTTTCAAACCTTAGTGATGACCCTTTACAAACATGTTTAACTCACTTTGGTTTGGATTTTGATATTGACATATCAGTCGATGAGGTCAACGCCCTGCTTGACTCAGCACCATCCATGGACACTAATAAATGAAAGTCAAGAGTTGAACAACTAGCACCATCAGATAAGAAACTCATCCCATCATCAGAATCATCACCGAAACCCGAGCTTAAACCATTACCCAACACATTGGAATATGCATTTTTGGGAGAAGAAAGTACTCCACCGGTAATCATCTCATCATCCCTAAACGACGAACAAAAAGGTAAGTTGTTGGGTGTTTTAAGAGAGCACAAAGGGGCATTATGATGGACCATAGCAGACATCAAATGTATAAACCCAGTAGAAGGCATGCATTACATTCACTTTGATGAAAATGCTAAACCTACTAGGGAAATGCAACGTCGGTTAAATCCTAACATGAAAGAAGTTGTTAGAATTGAAGTCCTTAAGCTATTAGATGCAGGTATCATTTATCTAATTTCTGATAGTTCATGGATCAGTCTTGTATAAGTTGTTCCTAAAACGTTAGGAGTCACAATAGTTACCAATGCTGATAATGAATTAATACCAACTAAAGTAACTACAGGATGACGTGTATGCATTGATTATAGAAAGTTGAATTCTGTCACACGTAAAGACCACTTTCCTTTACCATTTATCGATCAAATGCTTGATAGATTAGTAGGCCATGAATTTTATTGCTTTGTAGATGGCTACTTAGGATACAAGCAGATCTCCATAGCACCAAAAGATCAAGAGAAGACTACTTTCACTTGCCCTTTTGGCACTTTTGCATATAGGAAGATGCCATTTGGATTATGTATTGTACCTGCTACATTTCAACGATGCATGTTGAGCATTTTTTCTGATATGGTTGAACGATTCCTTGAAGTCTTTATGGATGACTTTTCTGTCTTTGGTGATTCATTTGATCAATGTTTACATCATTTAACACTAGTTCTGCAAAGATGTATCGAGAAGAACTTAGTCTTAAATTGGGAGAAGTATTATTTTATGATAAAACAAAGTATTGTTCTCGGCCACATCATTTCGAGCAAAGGTATTGAGGTTGACAAAACCAAGGTGGATCTCATTTCCAATCTTCCTCCACCTAAAACAGTCAGAGAAGTAAGATCTTTCCTTGAGTTTGTTGGTTTTTATTGATGTTTTATTAAAGATTTTAGCAAAGTTTCTAGACCCTTATGCAATCTACTTGCTAAGGATATACCTTTTATCTTTAATGACTCATGTTTTGTGGCGTTTGAAAAATTAAAGCAGTTGTTGACATCATCATCCATCATTCAGCCCCAAACTGGAGCTTACCATTTGAGTTCATGTGTGATGCATCTGATTATGTAGTAGGAGCAATTTTAGGACAAAGAGTTGATCGAATTCCCCATGTTATTTACTATGCTAGTATGACATTGAATGATGCACAGTTGAACTATTCAACTACTGAAAAAGAAATGCTAGCAGTAGTGTTTGTATTAGAAAATTTTCAATCTTATCTCATTGGTTGTAAAATAATTATATTCATAGATCATGCTGCTCTTAAATATCTTCTCACAAAGAAAGATGCAAAAGCTAGGCTAATTCATTGGGTGTTACTTTTACAGGAATTCGACTTAGAATTTAAAGATAAAAAAGGCATAGAAAATATTGTGGCAGACCATCTCTCTCGTCTCTATTTTGACACAATTATAGAGCCATTAACATTGAATGAGTCATTTCCAGATAAACAATTAATGATTGTGGAAGTATTACTGTGGTATGCTGATATCGTTAATTATCTTGTTACAGGTCAACTTCCAGAGCATTGGACCAGCAAGATAAAGCCAAATTTTTTACGAAAATAAAGAATTTCTTTTGAGATGACCCTTATTTGTTCAGTACTGTGCAGATCAAATTGTTATACGATGTGTCCCAGAAAGTGAAATTCAAAATATCCTTTCATTCTGTCATGAACAAGCTTGTGGAGGCCATTTCAGCGCTAAGAAAACAGCGACTAAAGTCTTAAAATGTAGTTTCTATTGGCCAACTATATTTCGAGATGCTTACACCTTTTGCTCTTCATGTGATAGGTGTCAACGAATGAGGAGCATTACACGAAGGCATATGATGCCACTAAATCCAATTTTAGTGGTTGAGATTTTTTATGTATGGGGTATCAACTTCATGAGACTCTTTCCCCCTTCTTTTGGCCATCAATACATATTGGTTGCTGTTGACTATGTATCGAAATGGGTAGAAGCAATTCCATGTAGAACGAATGATCACAAGGTGGTGATAGGATTTTTGAAAAGCAACATTATTTCACGCTTTGGATTCCCTCGAACGATAATCAGTTATGGTAGTACCCACTTTTGTAACAAAGCATTCAAAGCTCTTTTGACAAAGTATTCAATCACTCACAAAGTGGCGACCTCATATCATCCGCAAACCAGTGGCCAAATTGAGATCTCCAATCGAGAAATAAAGCACATATTAGAAAAAAAATGTAAGGCCAGACAGAAAAGATTGGTCATTAAGACTTGATTATGCGTTATGGGCATATAGAACGGCTTTCAAGACCCCGATTGGGATGTCACCCTACAGGCTAGTGTATGGAAAAGCTTGCCACCTACCTGTGGAACTCGAGCATTGTGCATATTGGGCCGTCAAGAAATTCAACTTTGACATGCAGCAAGCTAGCTCAGAAAAAAGATTACAACTGGCAGAACTTGAAAAAATTCGCAATGACGCATATGAAAATGCCAAGATTTACAAGCAGCGAATGAAAGTCTTTCATTACAAGCAAATTATGAGAAAATCTTTTACTCCAGGTCAGAAAGTACTTTTATTTAATTCTCATTTGCACCTATTCCTAGGTAAATTACGCTCTCGATGGTCTGGCCCATTTATTGTTCATACTGTTTTTCCACACAGGGCAATTGAAATTAAGGACCCAAAGAACGGTGTCACGTTTAAAGTTAATGGTCAAAGATTAAAGCCATATCTAGAGTACTAACCACATGGAGAGGACATCGAAATAAATTTGAGTGACCCACCAGATTTGAATTGATTTTTTTTTCTCTTTTTCTTTCTTTTCGGTGATTTGATTTTTTTTTCTTTCTATTATTCTTTTGCTACTTAAAATTATTTTTGCATAAGTGTGTTTGTTTAACCATTAAGTTTTCTCTTATCATTGTTAATCATGAGTACCATAGTTAAACAGTTCCTCATGAACATTCTTAAACCACTTCAACATGTAAAATCTCATCTCAAAAGGCATATTCGAGTTTTTAAAACACATTGTATTTGGGCTCTGCAACCACCAAAGTTGGTATCCTATGTTGAGGATTTAAAAAGTCAACTCAGAGACATTGAGAGAAGTGTCTACAACATCCAGTTGGAGCTTGAGGTAAATTCAATAAGAAGACGATTTTAATTTTCTTTATGTGTTTTAATTTATTTTTCTGTTTGTGTACTTTAGTTTTTCTGTTACCTTAGTGAAATGACGGATAACGGTACTCCGTGACAATCAAGTCGGTTACTTCAGTTTCCCATAATAACTGATATTCTAAGGCGAAGGTGTGGACAAAAACGAGATTCTAGCACAGCTTCACAATCGATTCCCTTCACTTCCTCATAATACCCTTCTTACAATCTATAAAGCTCGGTCCGAACGCGTGCAATTGCTCATGAGGAATAACATACCTGCTGACATCCGTTGGTTAATCGAGGCTAAAGTACGATTGGCAGGTGAGTTACCTCTAAAATTTATTGCATACATGCCTGGTTGTGGTAAAGAAAATTATGCAAGAAAACGAAGAGCTCGAAGAATTTCTGTTGCTCGTCATAAATGTGCCAGAATGAGATGCAATAAAAACCCATGTTCTTTAGGAATGGTGTCTGATAATAGGGAAGATAAGATTCAATTCATTAGGGATGGATTGAATAAGGAGTCATTAGATGATATCATTTTGTCTTTTAAAACGCATCCCAGTGGATATGTGCAAGGAGCGATTATCCAGTTATAGTCATTATTCCAGAAAAAGTATGCACGATATAGTTTTGGGAATCTGACTATAAACGACCTGGTTTGCCAGTTTATAAGAAAACTGGATGGGAAGCCTATCCTCGACCCATAGAGGGCGTTCAAGCCGTTTCTGGACGTAAAACCAGAGGAAGATGTAAGCCACAGTCGCAACTACCTGTAAATATCTTTTTACTTCACTGTTATTTTATTTTACTATTGTTTTATTTTTTCCATTATTGTCTTTAATAATTTTATCTTATCATTGTTTCTTTTTCTTTTTACTGTTTCCTTTTTTACTCTTAAACCATGTGCTTTACGCATTATTTGACACTGACATCCTACGTCATACACAACTGTGACCCACTGTTACCAAGATTCTTAAATAAGATTTTTTGTTACACACACAAATTATTTTTGAAAAGTATCCCAATGGCAACTACTCCCAATAGACAATTCAAGAACATTTGTGTGCTTTCTGGATTTAACTATGGCAAACATAAAAAGTTCGTTGAGGCAGCCATAGATCTTGGTCGAAGCATAGCAGAGAGAAAACTACACTTGGTGTATGGAGGAGGTAATTGAGGGTTATCAAAATTGGTCTCAGAAGCTACTTTTCTCAAAGGAAGCCAAGTGTTAGGCATCATCCCAAGAGCCCTAAAACCTTTGGGCAGTTTGTCTGACCCACCGACTGGAGAAGAGTTAGTCGTCTCAGGTATACAAGAAAGAATAACTTAAATGCTTAATCATGCCGACACTTTTATTTTCTTCCAGGAGATCTTGCAACACTAGAGGCATTTATCACACTACCATCTTGGGCCCATCTGCACATTCACTAAAAACCCATCGATTTATTAAATGTCAATAACTTTTATGATTTATTTATCGCATTTCTTAACCATGCAATAAAAAAACTATTTCATTCCTTCCACAGTGAAAAAGCTTTTTATTTGTGCTCACACTGCTAATGAGCTACTTGATCTGTTACAAGCTTATAGACCAGAGCCAAACCCCTGGACCTTTGTGTTGGAGCATCCAAATAATTATGGTAACAGTAGCCACAGTAAGAAGTACAAATTAGATTTAACTCTCCATTTGTAAATATTTTCTTCTGCGTTGCACCACCCAGGTGATGTCTTCTAAACTCTACTTCTTTCCTTTCAAATATTGAGGACAATGTTTCGTTCTGGTTGGGGGAGGGAATAGTCGACAATTGTGGAATCTTGGTTAAGTTTTTACTAATTTTTTGTTGTAGAGACTAACCGTGGCTAACTTTTTATGTTGAAGATGGCTGAATATGGAGTGTAGTGCCTTTATAAACGCATCTTCTTAGTTAAAAAAAAACCGTTTTCTTTTTCTATCACTTTAAGTGTAACTTTTCTAATTAATTTTTCTGCATCATTTTCACATTTTCTGCATGCATATTTTCCTTTCATGTTTAGAATAGGTTGGGGGTAGGATGTTGTTTGAAAAAAAAATTGTGTGATTTGTTTTAACATTGGATGACATGATTAATTTTAAATTTTAGTATTTGTATTATCTTTGGTCTTAAGTGATGTTATGCTATGTTTGCTACTCTACATGTTGATGTTAGAGACAAACATGAGTTGCTTGAAGGAATGAACATGTCATAATAAGTACCAAGTGAGTTTTTGAGCCTATCATTTTTCTTGGAGAATAAACCTCTTGCCCATTCTTTATATAGCTTAGCAATTTATTATTTTATACACGATCTCTAGATTTCTTTTGAGTTAACCCTTAAACAAAATTGTAAAAAAAAAAAGAAAAATGTGTGTTACTACATTTGGAGACCCATCTAACTAGTAGATATGGAAGATTATTTAGAGCCTTAAAAAACGATAGAAAGGTCATCTTTGATCCGTTTGAGCCTTTCTAGCCATCCCTTTTATGAAATATCCATAGTTAACCCTTTTGAGCTTTGTTTTTTTTAAAAAAATATTTTTTTTGTCAAACTCATCATCTTGACCCACTCCGATTTGGAGTATTACCCGATATCTTACAAGTTTCATCACCTATTTATGTTTGAAAAAAATGTAAATAATTATTTTGTTCAGTGAAGTTATGCAAAAAAAAAATTGTTGTTTTAAAAATAAAAATAACAATAATAGGTGAAATTCACCTTGCAACTTCCAAAAAACAAAATTCTACATTTTTCTCAAACATACACTTTGTTTTCCTTATTTCCCGTCCTTTATTAGCCATGTCCCTAGCCTACGTTACGTCCTAATAAAAGTCCTTCTTGATTTTAGGGAACTATAGTTTGAAGTAAAAACTAGTTATATGGGCTAAAAAGATGTAGTGGTGCATAAAAAAATAAATAAATAAATTGGGTTGACTAGCATTTTTATTTGACTTGAAATCGTATTATTTCTAAGCTGAGGGCATATTTCTTTCATCTTGGTGAAAGCATGTGATATCACTTCTTTATTATTTTCTCTCAATTACCATACATTGGAGTGGCTATTTTTATTGGGTTTAATTTCTTTGTGAGAGTGTCACTACTTCCAGTGAGATTTTGGGGTTTGACATGTCATTCTTGAAAGTAGTTGTGACAAAGTCTACTAGACTAATTCATGTGGATGGTTGATGTGGGTGTGATGTTTCTTTAGACTGGAGATAATGCTTATACTTTTATTTGATTGGTATCATTAATTTGATTGAATAAACAAGAATGTTTTTAAAAAAAATCATTTTGGGTTTGAATTTTGTTTTCGCTTTATTTGCTAAGGACTAGCAATAAACTGGTTGGGGGTGTGTTGAGTGTTAGAAAATGTATATTTATAAAGGAAAAATCGTCATTTTACATTTCAATTCTTACTGACATCCTTACTTTTATGTATTTAAGGTTCTTGTGATTTAATTATGTGTATTTTATTTTAATTAAGTATTTTATATATTTTAGGGGCATTATGGTTATTTCACAATGAACGAGAGATTAGACGGCAAAACGGACATCACTTTTGAACTCAGGACGGTCGAAAACCTTAGGAGGAGCATAAAAAGAAAAATAGCACTGTTCACATGTACGGTACTGTCTATGTTACTGTTCACGACACTGTTCACATAGGCGGATCGATGATGTGGCATTGACCGATGATGTGGCATTGACTGATGAAGCGTCACGATCCTGTTGGACTAAAATTCTTATGTACTGTTGATCGATGACGTGGCAACATATCAGTGGACTAAAAATCTCACGTACGGTACATGTACTACACATGATTATTTTCAACCTCATCACTGTTCAAGCCGGGTCAAACTGTGTTACTGTTCAAACCACGTGGTCAAACCACATATTGTTGACTAATGACGTGGCGCAATCCTGAGCGTCCGAAATATTTTTTATCCGATAGCCATGATTTACTCAATGTTTCTATAAAGGGGGGGCTCCCCCCCCCCCCCCCTAATTTGATATCTCTGAATCTATTTTTGGACTCCATTTTCTGTAATTCCTTCTCCATCTTGTATTTTCTACGTATTTTAATAAATTCCCATTTTGCCCCTAGTTCAATTATGAGTAGCTAATTTTCTTTCAAGCTTGAGTTGAAGATGAAGTCTCAACATGTGTCATGGGCTTTATTTGGTAAATTTATTTTCTCTTTCCCTCTAGTTTTTGTGGATGTTTTGACTTTTCTTCGACAAATAATAATAATCTTGTCTAGATACCGCTTTGGTTTCACCGGCACCCTAGTACAAGGTTATTATTATTTGGTACGATAAGCCCTTAGCACTATATTGATTAGAGTGTGGTTCATAAGGTGTGTATTCCCCCCTCATGATTTAATTGGCATTAATAAGGAATATTTAGCTCATGGTGCATGTTGATACGGATCTAGATACCCAAGTGCTTCATTTCAATATAATTCGCTCCAATTTATTCCCGTTATTTTAATTCAAATTTTAGGATAATCTAAGTTACTTTCACCACAAATCTAACCACCAATTTAGAAAAATTAATTCTACACACAATTAGAATCCACCTCCTTGTGGGATCAACACTCGTCACCATTGATTTATTCTACAATAGATTCGTACACTTGCGAGTTCAATAACATTTGCACAACACCCAACATTCTAATAATTTTTTTATGGTAATAATATAGAGGCATACCTAGAAACCTTATCCATGCAATGATTTTATCAATCTTTTCATTCGAGCTGTCGAAATGAGGCGACCATAGCTGAACGATCAGGAAATGCCCCGAAACAAGCCATGGCCCTTATGTAAAAACAAAGTCAGCATCACCTTCCTTCCTGAACTTAACGAGAAAATAGCCATTGTCCAAATCTATAATAGAGTATCCCCCAATATTAGGCCACAAGATTTCCAGCAGTGAGCAAAGCGCTTTGTATCCAATCATGCGACCAAGGAATTTCACCACCACAGTAGATTGCCATGGTTTTATGAGTTGCTCATGGACTTTTTGTGAAAAAGAAATAGAAGGTAAAAAGCCTTCCCGGTCAATGACCACATCCTCTTTTTCAATTTCAATATCATTTTCCCTCCCCATGAATTCTTCTCTACCGACTTCAGCATCAATCACCCCCCTTTGTTGTTTCATTAGCTTATCTCGAAAGGATAGCATAGATGGATTATCTATATCCTCCCCTTGTGCTCTGAATTTGGTTTTCTTGGTCAATCTATCATCCTCAATGGGAGGGGGGCTGTTCTTGTCGAGAGAGTATTCAGTTGAGAGCATTTTCAACGGCTATACGTTACTCTGCATGTAGTTTTTGGTTTGTGACTATTAGGGGAACTAGTGGATGCATGTAGGTCTAGGATAAGAACCAATTCTTCACACTTTGTCTCCTTGTCAAAATCTTCATCTGTATCATTAAGAAGCACTACAAAATGGGAACTACTACCAAAATTGCTCCGATGATCACGGTCCAAATCACGCACCAACTCCTTCCCCTTATTGACTCGCGGATTTCTTTTTCTGGAAACCACCATCCACAGCCCAAACTTCAAAATATTTAGAATATCCCTTCCAGCACCTGTCTCCAGCACGACCTTAATGCTGGTTTTTTTCCCACCAAGTCCCTTCTCTCCACTATCTCGTTCCTCATAACCCTATCAGGACAGGACTCACAAGAATGACTATATTTACCACAGCCAAAAGAAATATTTGGTAGATTCTCATATTCTACTTTCTAGACCTTTCCATCTAAGAGAAATTGTGAGACCAAAGGCTTTGAAAGGGTGACTTCAATGGCAATTCTTGCAAACTTGCCTCATGTCGCAGACTCCATATTATAATTAATTCGAACAACTTTGCCAACTGTTTGTCCAATCATCCAAAGGATAAGCTTGTGATAATAGTGAAGCGCCATACCAGGTAGCTGAATCCATGCTATGACTGAATCATACTCCCCCTTCAAACTATCAAAGTGCAGAGTCCATAGCTAAATGATTAAGTAGTGCCCCATTATTGTCCATGATCCCTAAGACGGAACAAAATCAACGTCTCCTTCTGATTTGAAGCGGACTAAGAAATAGTTATTTTCCAAATCGATAACAGAGAAACCTGAGGTTGAATTCCATAACACTCCCAATCGGTTGCAAAGGGCGCGATAGCCAATAAATCACCCAAGCAATTTAACCACCACTGTATATTGCCATGGCCTAATCAGTTGTGCATGAATTTTCTGAGAGAACAAAATACATGGCATATTAACCTCATGCTAAACCATAATATCTTCGGGTTTAAAATCCAAGTCACCATCACTAGTAATTAGATCCTCTACAACCATTCGCTGAGATTCCATTAGTTTGCCCCTTAAGGAAAGGGTGATTGGATTATCTCTGTCAGCACCTTGGGACCAAAATCTGGCTTTCTTAGTTGAACGGTCATCCTTTAGAGGAGGGGGATCGGCGTTTCCAAAGTCCATTATTGAGAGCATTTTTTATCCCTGGGAAATCCGGCTATATTAAATTTCAAAGCTTTTCTTTGTTAGCTTGGTTGTAAAGAAACAATTTGTTCCCCCTTTTTTACAAGTGATGGTTCTTTATTATTGCTGTTTTATTTACCACAAGTATAATATATCATTTTAATCCTCACATTCACCAATAAAACTTGGACCCCAATACAATTTTGCACACAATTCATTTTTATTTTCCGAAAAATTTTTTTAAAGAAACTGGATAAGGAATAATTTTTCAGAAATTCAGAAAAATGTTATCATAAGCTTTCCAAAAATAAACCTTAAAAAATATATCTAATACGTTTTTTAGAAGCAAGACAAAATAAATTGTCGTTTCTAAAATTTTGGTTTTAAAGAATGAGTTGAATTTAATGTTTTTCATACAAAGCATGAAAAAGGTATTTTCAAGTATGTTGAAGGTTTTTAAATAGTTTTTTTTTTTTTGGATGATGAACTAAATTTGAATTCTAAGGTTAAATACTTATTTAGTTTCTGTATTTTGAGTTAAGTGTCTGTTTATTCCCTATATTTTACAAAATGCACGAAGACATCCCCATTGTTAAATATGTAATACTTTTGCCCTCATTTCTTCCTTTGCTTTTATGATAATATCCTTACAACGATATTCTTGGGGACGTTAATAGAAAAATTGTTAATTTATCAAACTAACACTTAAAGTAAAATAAAAATTAATTAATTTTCTAATTAACTTTTTTACGATAAATTTAATTAATGTTCGCAAAAATGTAGTAAATGTATTATTGTAAAAGAAAAAAATAAGGGTAAGAGTGTCACATATTTAACAGTATAAGTGTTCCAAGTAGGATGGAATCTGGGTCAGAATTCGTTTATTCAATTCAATTCGATAGGAATTAAATGGGTTTGGGTTTGGAAAAATTTATTCATTTAATAAATGGGTGAATTTGATTCAGTTTGCTAATGAAGTGAATTGATCTGGGTTTGAGGATATTGATTCGTTTATTCATTTAGGATTCATTTAATAAATAGATCATAAAGGAATTAAATATAACCCATTCATTCAAAATTTGTTTATTATCCATTTAATTAAATTACTTATTTATACTTAAATATGTATGAAAAAATTTTAAAATTTGAAGGCTAATATAGTCGCTATAAATTATTATAGTTTGTATTTTGTAGGATGTTAAATTTGTGTTCTTTTTACATTTTATTTTGTTTAATTTTTTTATGAATTATATTTTTGTAAACAAACTTATATTCAATTCAATTTGTTATGGATTCGTTACCTAATAAACAAATAGTAAAGGAATTTAGATTTGATTCAATTCGTTTATTAATTCTACTAAATAAATTAAACGAATCGAGCCGAATACTCGTTTACAAATTCTGATATTTCAATTCATTCAATAAACGAATCAAATCCAAATCAGCAGAATTTTGAACCAATTCGTTTAGAATTTCATTTAAATATGATTTGTTTATTCGTTTTACCACCCCTAGTTTTAAAATATTTTTTTCAAAATATAAGAACTAAACAAACATTAAATGCAAAATAAAGGGACTAAATAAACATTTACCTCCTAAACAAGTAAGGTTAAAATATTAATTTAACTTTATACACCTTCCATTTTTTTTTTAAGGAAAAAACTATAATGATTTTCTAAAAATGATATCAAACCATTTTTAATCGGTCATTTTGTATTAAAAAGCAAAAAAAGAATTAAGCCTATATATTTTGGAAAGGTAGATTAAAAAAAAATAGATAAACAAGAAAGAAACTTGCCCTATCCAAGAAAATTTGTTGTCCGGTGTCCTTTGAAAATTCGGCGGCCTTAATGCCACTCAAAAGTTCCAGAAGAAAAACTCCAAATGCGCATCATCTGCTTTTTCTGTTACAAATTCTGTCACTGTGTATTGAGGAGCTAATAAGATCTCATTAATCAAAAAAAGATAAACTGTAAAAAAAAAAAAAGCACATATATTAGGGGCATCTAGTTAACCGTTTTTTTTAAATGTCGAACTTAACTTGTTTCTTACTTCAATTTCGTTTTTCTGAAAAAAGAAAGGGAGATTATCAATTTTTCATAATAGTAAATAACCTTATCGATATCATAATTTTACTATATTACTCTTATTTTTAAATATACTTTTATTTATATTTATTATAAATTAAATATATCATATAAATTAGAATAAAAAAAAATAAGTACTAAAAATAAGAGATATATTTTTTACGCGAATAAAAATTAATAATTAGGTATTTTTCATTATTTTTTATTATTTTTAAATATCTTTCTTATAATAAATATATATTTTTTTTTCTCAAAATAAATTATTCATTAAATGACTCATTTACCCTCATTTTCTTTTAATCCTTTTGTGTCAGGAGAATTTTTAGATATTATGAAAATAGTAGGAATAAGATATATCGATTTTAGTGTATATATATATATATATATGTAGTATGTATGTATGTATGTATAATCATTTTCAAGTGCGGGTGCCTTCATTTTTTTAATGTGAATGTGCTATTAAGTCATGTGGTTTAATAACATAAGAAATTGATTCTATTAAATCTCATAGTTTAAAAGCGTATACGGATGAAAAAAATGAGAGCACCGCACTAGAGAAGAACTATTGGCATCTCATTTTTTTTTTTTAATGTGGACATGGTATTAAATAATGCAGCTTAATAGAGTTATTTTTGAATTAACGCACTATATAGCCGTGCGGTTTAATAACATTAAAATTTAACTTTATTAAACTGCAGACTTAAAACTTGTATATTAAAAAGAATATATATATATGGATAATTTTTAGGGACCTCCCCTGAGGTTTAGCATATTGACACATAGAGAGAATGTATCCACGTAATTACAAGCACCTCCCGTCCTGTTAGTATCCAATTAGTTTGATTGTTAGGTGGCTGTTGAAATTACTAAAGTACCCTTCCCACCAAAATAAAAATAATAAGTTATAAAACAAGACTTTGAGAACCGATAGGTAATAAACTTAGTGCTAGAATCACAAAACCTAAAAAAAGACCAAATTACCCATCTATGTGATTTCATTTACATTGTTTATTATTAAAAAAATAGATAAAATAAATTAAAGTTGCCATTATTACCATTGTAAGTAAACGGTAATATTTTGAGTAGCAGCAGCAACTATAAAAGGCCTGGGCAAGTCAGTAAATGACCATAGCAGAATTTCATTCTCATCTTCTTCTTACGATTTTAAGTCATCATCTATTCAACTCTTGAGCAGAAGCACTCATCATCATCATCATCATCATCATCATCAAAAGCATTCATCAACTTATCAACGGAAGCATTCAGTGCACAGCAACAAAAGCATTTATCATCATCATCATAAAAAACATTCATTCAGCTCATTACCAGAAACATTCATTCAACTCACCAACAAAAGCATTCAACATAATCAAGATCAAACATTATCTCAACCACATGGATTCTCAAAGGTCAAACACATCCAACCAATCAAATACGCACCAATTTATGAGCCAGCTTGGAGGAACTTTGTTAATGGGAGGTTGGAGGTTGATTAAGTTTTCAAATCGAATCTGTAGATGCTGTATGAGAGCCGAGGTGATGATATCCAAATCGGATGAGAATCCTTACAAGCTTTATTATAGATGCCCGAACATAACAACATGCAGATACTTCAAATGGTAGGTTCCAGCAAGGGATAATTTCAACAATAGAGCTGCGTTTGAGGGGAATTTAAGTGCTATTGTGGATTGTGATACTCTAAATGCTATTGAATCAAATGTGAAAGAAGTGAAGACTATTGTGAAGGAGTTGTAAAAGTCAGGATTTGGTAAAGGTGTTGTGAAGATGATGATGTACTTTAACCTAGTTATGTTTGTGCTGAATTTAATGATGCTTAAGAACTAATATGCCTAAGCTATCCTATGTTTGCATAATGCAATAAAGTGTAAAATATAGTGGTTTTTCCATGTAATGTATTAATGGATAAAAAAGAGAATGCATGTGACAATAATCTATTATACAAAATGATAATCTATAGCATAGTAAGCGAATAACACAAGACAACACCTACATCTCTCAGCACAAGCTCCTATCTATAATTCAGCAAGCACACACAGTAAAAATAACCCATAATTACAACCTTAAACACAGTCGAAGATACTATTCAAAATATCAGTCCTTAAATAGAATAATTTCAAGCACATGACAAGCTTTTGTTAAATCTAACACTATCAAGCACACACAACAACTCCCATCACACAGGACAACCAATAAATCCATGAGTAGAAGTAGAAATACAATACAAATTGATGCTCAAATTGTCAGTATCAACCACAATAAACACATACAACAAGCCTCACTTTGTAATATCAAGCACAAACAGAGCAAATTCTGTTGTTTAAAGTGACAATCTCAAGTACAACAAACACACACAGTAACTGTCAGTTTGTCAGCAGTAACTAAGTAATGAAATATTTAATAAACTAAAATCAATAAATAACTAAGTAATAAAACTAAATAAACATTATTTGTGACCATAAACTATAAATTCATATGCATTCCAGCAACAATAAAGTGTCACGTCATTAACGGCTAAATTCCTATCAGCCAATACAAATACCAACAGCCAGTATTTAAACTTGTAGTGGCAAGTTAGCAATTATAGTATTAACTTGACAGGACCAAAACAGAGAAAGCATACATGGCGTCATCAATAGTTGTGTTATATACCACACAACTACAAAATGTACAAAAACTCAAACCTATATCTACGGCTGAATGACAAAAAGATGATACGGCAACTTCTTCATGTCAATGCTTTCAGTTAAAGGTGATCTATCATCTAATCCCTCAAAAAAATTTGTTAGAAGGGATTGGCTTGGCTCCTGATATCTTCACTTCATAATTAAAAAATGATGTTTCTAATGCTGCTGGATGCTTTAACTTGGCAATGCTCATTCTTGAGTAAGTTGTCCTTAATAATCCAAAAAAATAAATAAATGTTATATATTATTTGAAATTATAGCATGAGAGTAAAACAAAATGTTGGTGTATTCAAACTTGTGCATATATATTAACTTAAAAAATAAACGAGACATGAAATGTTTAACATTTTCATGGACACTATTCTGAGTGTTCATGACAACATTAGCTGCTGCAGCATCTCCAACACAAGCTCATATCTCTTTTTTATCCTACACATAAATAATTAGATTATACATTAATTTTTAACGAAAACATCCTAAGATTGAAGACAACAATGAAAAAAATTATAATAGAAGCAAGTAATTAAGACTTGATGGAATTTCTTCTTCATAAATTTTTTGTGTTTTCCACCTTTGATAACAAATTTGCAACTCCTTACATTATGGCCCTACTCATCACAGTTAGAACATCTTACGCTTGAACTCTTCTTAAATGGTTGTATTTCACTATCCTCTTTTTTTCTTTTAGTTTAGGGCATGCCAGCAGCTCTTATCACAGTCGGTGGCAGTAAGTTATCATGCAAGAGTAATGGCCATCTGCTTTCATCTAACACTGGATGTAATTGGTGCTGATAGGCCTTCATGAATGCTTTCTTTTTTTCAAGAGAGGATAGACATATTCATTCACATTATATCTCATTACATTAATGCAGCAGATAGCATGCTTGCAAGGCAAGCCTGAAACAGCCCACTCCCCACAATCACAATGCTTGCTGCCTAAATCCACAACACACCTCTTAGAGACATCTTCCATGACTTCAAATGATTTATTGTGCCCAAATATAACAAATAATGATCTAGATTCAACCCTTTCATCCATTACTCTCCTCCTAACAAGTGGCAGCATTTCATCATGCCAAGTGTTGCCTAGCTCATGTCTTTTGTGTATAAGAATCATAATCTTCCTACTAATCTCCTCCAACATTCTTACTATTAGTATGCCTCTGACACTAGTTATCTAATTATTAAAGGACTCGGTTATATTGTTTGTGACATGCGAGCACTTGCTTTGAGTAGGGAAGTAATGTTTGGCCCAGCATGTCATAAGAATTTGTAACAGCCACCTATGAGCAGCAGGGTTGATGTTATTAATTTCAGCCATATAGTTGTTGAACTCTGCTTGGTTTCCAATTCTACATGTTGCCCAAAATTCCTTTCTAAGAAAGATTGTTGGAAATTTCAGCTTAAAGTTTGTGTATATGTGCCTACAACAGTACCTTCGCATAGCTCTAGGAGAAACCCTATCAAGTGCATTTAATATACCCTTTTGTCCGTCGCTCATGAAGCACAACCCTCACCGTCATTTCAACCTATCTGATCATATAGTTTCTCCACAAAATAAACCCAAGACTCAGTGTTTTCAATTTCAACCACACATATGGCTAGTGGATATATATCATAGTTGGTATCTATGCTAATAGCCGACAACAACACCCCTTTGTACAGACCTTTTAAATGAAAACCATCTACACATATGAACTGCGTACAACCTTTAAAAAAAAAAACCCCTTCTACATGTATCAAAGAACACAAAAAACAAATCTTAAAGTGAGGATTCCCCCTCCCACCAAGCCAATCATTTTCTAATGATACTGTCGAACCAGGATTTGAGTAAAAGATTGCATGCATGTACCTGAATAGCTTAGTGAAACTAGCCTTGTGGTCTTGACCAAGCAGCTCCAAGGCTTTGTTCTTTGCTTTGTACAGCCTCTGATTACAGCATTTTATCCCATAATTTCTGAACAATTCTACCCCCAGCACATCAATAGGGAGTTGTGTGTTGCCTCTGAATAAATGTAGGAATGCGGCTGCAATCCATGTTAAAGTTGCTTCATAGTTCTCATTGTTCTTTCATAGATATGTTCAAGCATATGAGTCTTAATCTAAAAATATTTCTTGTTCCAATTTGGACTCGCATATATTCTCCAAGTGCATCCTGAAGCTGAACACTTTAATGTCACCCTACTTTTCTCATTCTTCACCCTTTTAAGTCTGAAACCATTTTTGAACACTTTGACAATATTTCAAAACTCACCAACTATCTTGAACAATTGTCCGATCTTAAGCACAATGTTACCACCATCAAGGGTCAACTCAAAGCCACCTGAATTTGCCTCATATCTACAGGCAGCAGCCTGAACATTTTCATCTTCATCATCTAAAGATGGCCCACTGTCATCACCAGATAGCATCATCCAGCATCCCATCATCTCATAGTCAAATTAAATCATCTCACTCATATCATATCCAAATCATCTGTGTTATTTCTTGATTAGACATCACATTATTGCTAGCATTAATAGACTCGCGGCTGTGTTTCCATCTCTTATCACTTCAAGCACTACAGTAGTAGAATTTGAACATCAAGCACCAACAGTGACTTCAGCATTTAAATCGGAAAAGCAAATTCATCTACCCCAGTCAAATCAAACCAATCCAGTTCAATATCTTATGAAACATAGAACTGGTCAGGTAGAGTCTCTCCATTACCATTCTTCTCCAACAAAACGGGTGTTGCATCTAAATCTATTCTAATAATGAACATGGCCCACGAGTGACTCATCTTCTTCAGTCATGTGCATGCCTTATAGGTTTATCAAAACAAATATCCTTGACATCTTGCCACAACTCATTTAAGGTGTATTGCTCTGGAATTACTGTCGCTACATTAATTTTTTCACCAGCTGCCACAGCCCTTATCTCCATGCAAACATGGCTGCAAGTTATAAATAATAGCATATAGTAAGCCAATAACAGCAAACCATTAACAAATAAAAATCTGTTATATGAAAGCGTAAAGAGAAATATATTATCTAATAAAATCACTTCATGGTGAGAACAACATTTTACCCTATAACGATGATAGCATTAGCTAATTTGAGTTCATAATTACAGGATATCAGCACTCTAAATTTCGCATGAATTCAACAAAGTTGGATGTTTGACTTGGCATTGTTTAACCAGTTTTAATATAGTTACAATTTATGAATGGTATAAGTCATTAAATAGGGACATCTACCTTTTCATTTTCTTATGTATTTTAAGCTTTCACATTAAATGTCAATGCATTCAATACACTAACAAATCAACAATTGACGCTTATGTTGACTCACTTGTGCACATGCATATATTCATTTATCAGTGCCGTGACTGGAATTGTTTCTTTGTCAGCAAAATGAACAAGAAACTTAATCCGCTTTCGAAGGCAGTCAAACTTACTATAAAGGGAAATATATGCTCGTGAAAAAACAATCTTTCCCAACAAGACAAACGCATACAGTAACATATATTAGTTCATGTTACTAAAAAAAAAATTACATATCTCGTTTTAGCTTCTTAACAGATCGTATGAAAGTTTAAATGTTTCTCATTCAATAGCTGCAACTCACATTGTTCAGTACACGGTAACTTAATGAAAGTGATAAACCCACTTTTCAAAATTTACATAAGGACCAAGGTTGTGCTTAGCTGAAAATGGAGATAATAAGAAACATTTGCTCTGATTATTTCAAGATAAAGGAAATATGGATATTACTTGTGCTGAAGTAAACGTGCATAAAAAAATTCAAATACAAAGAACCCATTTCATGCTCTGATTAGCTTTAAAAGAAGCAAATTCATAAGCCACAACTATTGAAATCAACATGCATTCAAAAAATTTCAAAAAAAAGGAAAAAAACCCATTTTCATTTTTATTAACACAAAACATCCCACTCATCTATTGCATCCGATTTATATCTTTGAATTGTAATAAATTAGGATTACTTCTTTTTCGCACCAATTCCAGTCGCGATTGAAGTCGTTCGTCACTGGTACTCACTTCGTTGTACACTTGGGCCACCACCTGAACTCATCTCATTCACTACTACTACTAAAATCCTTTTTAATGTTGATAAAGCTTTAGGCAATTGAAGCTGCTCCTTCACAACTACATAAAGATGAAGATGGTGTTGGGTGTTGTTTACGTGAAAGAGAAAGCTAAGTGCAATATTCATTTCCTGAAAATTTTTATTTGCTTTTGTCCAGTGGTTATTGCAGAGCACTGGTTAATAGAGTAAACTCTTACATTTTTCTCAGACGTCAATCCTCACAAATCTGCACTTTTGAATTCTTTTGAATTTTAAAGGGTAATTTTATATATTTACCCTTACATACTAATGCCATACGTAATTGGATACTAACGGAAGGGGAAGTGCTTGTAATTACGTGGATACATTCTCTCTATGTTTCAATACGCTAAACCTTAGGAAGGTCGCTAAAAATTACTCATATATATATATATATATAAAGGGACAGAAATATGACAAGATTCAAGGAATGTACGTACCCAATTCCAGATGTTCCTATGACACGTGTCTCTTTTGCTCATCCGATTTCCACCTTGCTAGATAGAAATCTCCCACTTGTATTGAAAATTAATGCTTTTACGCGTAAGGCTCTTAGCAGTTCCCCGTGCCTGCTTTTTTTAGTGATTTAAACTCAGAACTTTTCATTTGAAAATTATAAAAATTCAACTGATCAAATTGATAAAAGTATGTACAGGTTGGAATTGAAAAATGATCATGCTCGTTTGGTCGGTTTTGATTATTCCATACCATGGGTTCAAAGTCAAGGACGATGTTGTTAGGTCTAAAATACAATGCAACCCACTCTGCAATCTTCGTGGAGGTATCTCAGCCCCCTAGCCGTTCCTTTTGCTACCATCATCCTATTTCTCCAACCCATCACCTCATTTCTCTTTTTCTCTGCAAATTCATAAAGGAGTTCTGCTATTTACCTCGGGTCAAACCCCGAAACTAATGCAAATGACGTCGTTTCGTGCATTTTTTTTTTCCTCAGCATCAAAACGACGAGGTTTGTTGAGCTTCTCATCTCTGTATTATTTATTTCACAAAAGTCTTGAAAACTGAAATTGATTCAGCATTCACTGAGAGTCTAAGATACCGATTCCATGCAATACATCCTAAAACATATTAGATTCTACAACTTGAGAGGAAAATATGCTTTAAGAATGTAATTTGGTAGTGCCATGCCTGAAAATAATGCCTAGTCAACACTCAAATATACCAGGACAACCAAATGAAATGGATTGAAATTAACCCAAGAACCATCAACTAATCGAAATCTTGGATCGATTGAATTCGCCAAGTACTCTCTGGCCACTTAAGCCAACAAGAGATTGGGCTAAGTCTTCAAAAAACAGGGCCGCTTGAATGAACACTCAAGGCACCAACAATTTCAACAATCACACACTTACTCAACCTATTAGCATACACAAACACACTCACCGTATCATCCATCTCCTTTTTCATTGCCTCCACAATAACCCCTTTGAGTCCCTCATCACTTTGTCCCTCAAAAGCCACCCAATCCAATGCTATCCTCACTTTGCACCTTCTTGATTCTACCAACCAACGCCCGCACCATCAGCCTCAACCCACCTTCAATTTGCTCAATCTGTGACATTAAATTCTTGGACAAATTACTCCACGCCATGAAAGAGGGATTTCAAGTCTATTGTGCCAAGACCGGAAGAGAAGCTCGGGTAGGTTTTCTTGGGTGGCCGCGTTGTCTAATGCATCGTAATAGGAAAGAAAATGGCTGAGGAGGAGGTCAACATGAGAGTAGAGGAGGGTTTGTGAAAAAGATGAAGAAAGAGACTTGTGAATGAGAGGGAGGGAGGAGGGTTTTTTGCAGAGAAGAAAGAATCTTGGCATCTTTGAAGAAGATGATGATTTCATCTTGATGTGAGCAAATTCATTGTTTCTTAAGCAGCCAAAGAAAAAGAGACAGGAAAGGGGAAAGGGAAAGATGGGAAACGATGAAGTAGCAAAAGAAAAATAGACAGGAAAGGGGAAAGGGAAAGATGGGAAACGATGAAGCAAAGGGGACAACTTCAGCATTCAAAACGCATCGTTTTTTATTTTAGTTGTGAAACGGCGCATTTTGAATTTTTGAGGTTTGACCCAGGATTTGACCCAGGGCAACTAGCATTTTCCTTCATGAAGAGGTGCAGCTAGCGATAAGGGCGACTGCCTCAGTCGCTAGCTTCCTCTGCTGACACATGTCTTATTTTTCAGTTTGTGTACAATTTTAAGTTAATGTTAAAATAGTAATATTTTTTATTTTTATTTTAATATTATTATTTTTTATGTATAGGAATTTACCATAATATCCTTATCATCTCTCCCTCGGCAGGTTTTTTTACTTGTACTCCTGCCACTTCACTTTCTTTTCTTCCTTTTCTTCTTCAAAGGAAATTTTTTTTAAAAAAGTCTTCTCTTAACAAAATTATAAAAATATTTTATCTTAGAAAATAAATAACAAAAATTATCCAAACCACATAGATCTGACTACACAACCAAAACAAAATATCATATCAAATTTGAAGTCAAACAATAATTTTTCAAGTAAAAAGAATATTGTATTATTTATTTTACTTTTTTTTTTTGCGAGACTTTGTTTTAAACCTTTTTTCCCCTTTGTCTCTTTTCTTAAAGCTTTCATAAGAAAAGAAAGAAAGAAATTGAAGAACAAAAGGAAGTTGCAGCGACAGGAGAACAAGGATGAGAAAAACCTTGGTGAGAGAGTAAAGATATCGTGGTAATTTTACTATACATAAAGTAATAATAATAAAATAAAACTAAAAATTATTAATATTTTAACATTAATTTAAAATTGCGCACAAATCAAAGAAATAAAACACATGTCAATGAAAGAAGTTAACGACTGAGTCAGTCGCCCCTAACACTCCTAAATTTATGAGTTAAGTTGTAAGAATCAGTAAATGCTAAATGCTACCGTCCTTTATAAAACTGAGCACATTTGAATTAATTTATGTGACACCAAAATATTAGTTAAATAAAAATATAAATTAATGCAATTAACGACAATAATAATGTGGTCAAGCTAATGATCCCTTTTTTTCTTTTTTGGACCAAAATTTTTATGCACTTTTATGTCATATCAATCCCTATACTGATATACTCCTGTTTGTACAGAAAACTCGTGGACTCTTTAACATTATTTATATATAATAGTGGTAATTAATTAGGACCACACAAATTGTGGTCCAAGGAGCCATTGCATGGATACCCATAAACAAGAAGCCACACAATTTCAATGCAATAGCCAACTAACACGACCAAACTCCTATGCTGTGCACAGCTTAGAATCTCATCCTCGGAAATAAATTGAAAGGCTGCTTGTGCGCATGCACTCATCACCTTATGATGCTTCACCGCAACTACTTGCCCATCCCTCAAAGCCCCTTTGTACACAGCTCCAAATCCACCCTTAGTCGACAAGTTATCACTTGAGAGAACCCTTCAGTTGCTCTTTCATCTCTTGGTAACTCACCCTTCTAGGTGTTTTGCCCAATGTTGAAGCAATGATCTTGCAAGGAGAACAAAGGGGCGGTGGCATTGGTGGACTTTTCGTCACATTTGACATTGCTTTTCTAATGCTTGATGTTCTCTTTATTATATACATTGTTGCTGCTGTACAAGTACTAGCGGATGATCTTTTTAATTGATCATTCTCTAGTTCAGGTTTTTGC
Organism: Citrus x clementina; assembly: GCF_000493195.1. Taxonomy (NCBI): domain Eukaryota; kingdom Viridiplantae; phylum Streptophyta; class Magnoliopsida; order Sapindales; family Rutaceae; genus Citrus; species Citrus x clementina. The sequence goes on along the minus strand of NW_006262139.1, from coordinate 6,371,802 downwards.
CGCATGCATGCATGTGGTGAGTCTCTTGTTGACGATCGTGTAGCTTGAATATTGACATTATTTGCTGTTGTTTTGATATCAGTTTTGAAAAAACATTCAGTTAATTAGTAAAAATTTCTCTTTGTATAAGAAGGATGCGACGTCCGTACATTTTTTAATTGCCAAAGGAGTTAAAAGACCATAAAAACATAATGCAACTTTGGTTGTCATTTTGGTGCATTAAATTTTTTTCTTCTTTAAAACCCTTTAACTCTATCTGGATGATAAAAATATATGACGTCCACGTTGTGTATATATAACCACAGTAATGAAATTCATGCCTCTTTTGTTATGGAAAATACTACTGCAGCTTTTTGTTTTTGGCACTTCGAAGGCATTGGCAGATGATTTTCTTGGTGAATAATAAAAATGTTGTCCCGATCACATGGTGATGCTTTACTTTAAGATGCAGAAATGCAAACTGCTGCCTGATCATCAGCTTCAATCTCATGTTGAAAATATTTTATGGGCTTGCAGAGTTGGTCTTTTTCTGCATTGCGGGACAATGACAGAGAAAATGAAGTTCAACTTTGAGTGCTAGTGTTGCTACTGCAAGTATATTTTGGCAACACTCCAAGCATATCTGCTACCGTTGGATCACTTTTGTTGTCATTAAGCTTTTGATTCAGTGTCATTAGGTTGACTGCTCCTAGGATTTTGGGGATTGCATGGTCTATCACTACAACATTGCAATTTAATTCTTTCAAGCACTAATCACCTTCTTTCTTAAAAAGCCTGTATATATAATTAATGGGAACATAATAAAACAATTGGGAGTTCAATTCTTTTGAAACTAAAAATAAATAAATAAATGAATGAATGAAAGAGTGTAGCTTATAAAGAATTAAACATTGGCTAGGTTAATTTTAAAATTCATCAAACATTTTTTCCTCTTTTTTTTTTAAATTCACAAGAAGCTATGTTATTTACATCTGTGTTGAGCATCAAGAAGAGATTAATGAAATTACTACTATTAAATTTATCGCATATCAATAGGAGCGAGCATTGCTAGTTCAATCATTGAGTTGAATCTTGCGTTATGCAGGAAAATCTAATAAACATACAAATCTTTTTGAGAGAATGACACTTTGATCCATATTAAAAATTAAATTTACCACTTTGGTCCTTGATTAATTGTTAATATCCTAGCTAATCTCGATTGTTAAATCTGTAACAGAATATGATTGTATTTTCAACAACAAATTATTTAGTTTTTAATTTGTAGAGGTCTCAACTAGAGATGGGCAAAAAAACCATTGCCTCGAGAAAATCAAACCAATGGTCCCGTTCGATTTTTTTTAAAAAAAGATTATATGATAAAAAAGTCAAAATTTACAAAAATTAAAAAATACAAAAGAAATTATGATTTAAAACTAAAATAATCAAACCGAACTAGAAATTGAACCAATTCGATTGGATTATTATTTCTAAAAAACTCAAAAGTTTAATTTAATTCAAAGTCGTACCAAATTGAATTGTACCCATCTCAATCTCAACTCAATTTTCATATGAAAATTTCACATTTAACATTTAATAAAATATTTTCATTATTAATATTTTAACACTAGAAATGAAATGAAATGAGTAACAAAAATTTATTAAGGACCTAGGTAATAAAACCATTATTTAAACGGAACCAAAGTCCCCTCTTTCTTTTAAACATTTTGTATACCTTTAATGAAGTTATAATGAGGATTTATCAGTTGAGACTATTTCAATTGTTAGCATGCCCTATTTCAATATACCAATAAATTAAAAATTAAAAAAAAAATTACTGAAACCAATATTGTGTAATTACAACATCATATCATAGTCTTGGGGTGTCAAAAGAACACTTTACGACAGCCATACCTGTCTAAAATGACACACGTTGCGTCAAGCTGTCGGGCTTTTGCCGCAACTGAGCCCAGCTGTGCATGTGCCACAAACCATACTCCAGTACGCACCTACATATTCACATTGCCAATTGGCCAAATTTTAATCAAAATATGAAGATACCATTCAAATTGCATGTACTAAAAATTAATTTGCCGACTCAAGAAAATTTTTTAAAAAATGATAATTTGTACCTCAATAACATTGTGCTTCAGCATATGCTCACAAACATTTTTTATTCGCTGTGTCACGTCCTGTTCAATTGCTTTGATCGCACCCATTTGACTCGATTTGTTGTGTCCCACTCCCGCACCCCATTTCTTTAGCAGTCCTATATACATTATATAATGAACTAACACGCGCATTTAACTCTATTAGCAGCCGTACTAACAAGATTTTTTTTTTAATGCATAATGCTGCATTTACGCAATCAAATTATTTCTTAAAAAATAAATTTAGATTACTCTTCTCGTGAACTGGTTATTCTTAAATCACATACTTATTATGAAAATTTCAAGTTATCCTTATTCTTGTATAAAAGGCAAGGGAAAAATGTGGGTGGATTGATGAAAATTTTCATTTCTTAATAAAACAAGGCTAAATTGAGGTTTTTAAAAAGTTAAAAACAATTTGAAGATAGTTAATTCACAAGAGAGATAATTTAAAATTAACCTTTCTTAAAATCCACATTCAATTGCTTCTCAAAACTAATGTATTATTAATTCACGGGATATTATAGTTTTACCACCTAACTTTTCCTGACACATCACTTCATCAACAAAATTTTCTGACAAATTTTTTCCACTTGACATTTTAATTTTTATTACTTTATCTCAAATCATTCAACAGAAATTATTTTACTCCTAAACTACGTAAAGTTTAATTTAATACCAAAATTTTAAAAAAATACAAAAGTAATTATATAGAAAGAGATAATGCTTTAATCAATTAATTATTTTATATATCTAAAATAATCAATTGATAAATTTGTGATTATTAGAATACTTGTGGCTTAATATACTAAATTTCTAAAATACAAATGTGATGGCCAAGTTAATGGATTTGTGGTAAAATGATAAAAACTGAAGTATTATGTGGGAAATAGCAATTGTCAAAAAACCTTGGTGATGAAGTAATATAACAAAAAAAATATAAGTGGTAAAATGATAATATCCCTTAATTAATTGTTCTTGTAAAAAATATAAATTGTTATAAAAGCATAAATACGAGATCAAAGCAGAAAAAAAGATTTCATAGAAATTTATGCAAAAGCTCTCACCCAGCCTTGAACAATAATCAATCAACTAAGAAAGCCAAGTTTAAGGCTCAAGGAGAAAATGGTGACAATCTACATCCTTTATCTTTCAGAGACAAGTTAATGGAGTCTCAAATGGCAATTTGAAGGACTTGTTGGTTGTGAGGATGACATCATTTTTTAACTGGAAGATACTGTGATAGATAATGATGATATTAGGCCCTCTATCGCTTTCAAACCACTGTGGCAGCACACGGTGGTCGTCAAACTTTTAGGACAATATATTGGTTACAAAGCACTATGTAATAGGTTGGAGTCCTTATGCAGATCGACTTTAGGTTTCTCCATCATTGATCTTGAGAATGATTATTTTCTTGTTCACTTTAAATTGGAAAGGGATACAGAATTTGCTCTAACCTAAGGACCGTGGACTATTATTGGACACTATGTGACTATTCAACATTGGACTTCATATTTTGATAATTCAAAAAAAGAAGATAGACTCAATCATAGCATGGATCAATTTACCTCGCATAGCTTTTCACTACTATCACAAAAGAATCCTCCATATGTGTTTAGGGAGAAACAGAAAAAATGGTAGTAAAACGCTACATGTCAATGAGGGGTACCATGAATCTAAATGATAATTGTATGCACCCACAGCACTTGACTGACCCCACAAGTTTGGATACCCGAGGTACCTGACCTACGTCGTAAATGAGGACACCCAAAGTACCTTACCTACACTGTAAATAGGGACACTCGAGGTACTTGACCTATACTACTTGTTGTGCAAATTTTATTGAACTCGAAAGTGCACGAATCTATTGTAGAATAGATCAATTGTGACGAGTATCGATCTCACGAGGAGGTGGATTTTAATTGTGTGTAGAACTAATTTTTCTAAATGGGTGGTTGGATTTATGGTAAAGATGATTTGGAATATCCTAAAATTTAAATTGAAATGGTGAGAATAAATTAAAAAGAAAACTTTTATAATTGAAGCGCTTAGGTATCTGGATCTGCATCAACATGCACCATGGGTTAATATTCCTTATTAGTGCTAATTAAATCATGAGGGGAGAATCCACACCTCATCAACCATACTCTAATCAATATGGTGCTAAGGGCTTATCGTGCCAAATAATAATAACCTTGTACTAGGGAGCCGGTGAAACCAATGCGGTATCTAGACAAGATTATTATTATTTGTCAACAAAAAGTCAAAATATCCACAAAAATTAAAGGGGAAGAGAAAATAAATTTACCAAATAAAGCCCATGACACATGTTGAGACTTCACCTTCAACCCAAGCTTGAAAGAAAATTAACTACTCATAATTGAACTAGGGGTAAAATGGGAATTTATTAAAATACATAGAATATACAAGATGGAGAAGGAATTACAGAAAATGAAGCCCAAAAATGGATCCAGGGATGCCAAATTAGGGGGGAAGGCCCCTTTTTTTATAGATACATTGAGTAAATCACGGTCATCGAATTAAAAACAGTTTGGACGCTCAGGATTGCGTCACGTCATCAGTCAACAGTATGAGGTTTGACCACACAGTTTGAACAGTCAACCGGCTTGAATAGTAACACGATTTGAACAGTGAATAATCTCGTGTATATGCATGTACCGTACGCGTAATTTTTGGTCCACTAACATGCTACCACGTCACCGATTAACAGTACATAAAAATTTTAGTCCAACAGGATCGTGACACCTCATCAATCAATGCCACATCATCGGTCAATGTCACGTCATCGATCCGTCTGTATGAACAGTGTCGTGAACAGTATCATGGACAGTACCATACATGTGAACAATGTCATTTTTCATTTTATACTCCTCCTAAGGTTTTCGACTGCCCTGAGTTCAAAAGTGATGTCCGTTTTGCCGTCTGATCTCTCGTTCATTGTAAAATGACCATGATACCCCTAAAATACTTAAAATACTTAATTAAAATAAAACACACATAATTAAATCATAAGAACCTTAAATACATAAAAGTAAGGAAAATAGTAAAGGAAAATGGTCTTTACGTGTGACAGAATTCAATTTTCTATAATCAATGCATACACGTCATCATGTAGTCACTCTAGTGGGTATCAATTCATTATCAGCATTGGTAACTACTGTGACTCCTGACTTTTTGGGGACAACTTGTAATGGACTGACCCATGAACTATCAGAAATTGGGTAAATGATACATGCGTCTAATAGTTTAAGGACTTCAGTTCTAATAACTTCTTTCATATTAGGATTTAACCGACGTTTCATTTTCCTAGTAGGTTTAGCATTTTCATCAATATGAATGTAATGCATGCAGTCTACTGGGTTTATACCGTTTATGTCTGTTATAGTCCATCCTAATGCTCATTTGTGCTCTTTTAAAACATCCAACAACTTACCTTTTTGTTCGTCATTTAGGGATGATGAGATGATTACTGGCAGAGTGCTTTCTTCTCTCAAAAACGCATATTCCAAAGGGTTGGGTAATGGTTTGAGCTCGAGTTTCGATGGTGATTCTGATGATGGGATGAGTTTCTTCTCTGATGGCGCTAGTTGTTCAACTCTTGACTTCCATTTATTAGTGTCCATGGATGGTGCTGAGTCAAGTAGGGCGTTGACCTCATTGACCGATCTGTCACCAAACCAAAGTGAGTTAAACATGTTTGTAAAGAATCATCACTAAGGTTTAAAAGAAAAATATCATCAACAAATGCTTCTATTAAATCCACATCAATAATTTCATCATCCGCATTTTGAGGTTGTTTGGCAATGTTGAAGATGTTTAGCTCCATAGTCATGTTGCCAAAGGACAACTGTATATTTCCAGTTCTGCATTGAATGTGAGCATCCGCAGTTGCCAAGAAAGGTCGATCTAGGATAATAGGGATGTGTTTCCTTGAATCCTGGATTGGTTGAGTGTCAATTACAATGAAATCAACAGAAAAATAAAACTTGTCTACCTGGATAAGCACATCCTCTACAATACCACGAGGTATTTTCGTGGACCGATCTGCAAGCTGTAACACCACTGGAGTTGGGTATAATTATCTCAGTCCAAGTTTTACAAATACTGAATAAGGCAACAGATTTACACTATCTCCTAAATCCAACAAATCATTCTCAATTGTGTGGTTCCCTATACTACATAAGATAGTGGGGGAGTCTGGGTCTTTGCATTTTAGAGGAATTTTGTGTTGGAGTATAGAACTAACATTTTCTGTTAAAAAGGCCTTCTTTTGAATATGAATGTTTCTTTTTTTAGTACAAAGGTCTTTAAGAAACTTGGCATAAGATGGAACTTGTTTTATAGCATCAACCAAAGGAATATTACACTTACCTATTTGAAGATTTCAAAAATCTCACATGTGGATTTTTCCTTCTTTCCTTTAGCTAACCTCTGAGGAAATGGAGCTTTAGAACGTATTCTCGTGGGTTAGTTTCTTATTTCTCCTCTGATGGTGCGTCCTCAACGTTCACAGGTACAATTTGATTTGTTTTCGTCACCGGCATCTCCACACTTTGTTTTGGACTTTCTTTCTCTTTTCGCAGTCATGACTGGCTTGACCTCTCCATGCTATTGTGTGAACTAGTACTTGTTTCATGCACTCCTTTAGGATTAAGCACTGGTTGACTTAGAAACTTGTCTTTCTCAACAATCGTTGCCAAGGTCTGAACTGAAGAAGAAAGATGTCCCATCATCTTCTCGAGGTTTGAAACTGATTGGGCTTGTGAGTTGAAGCCTGCTCTCATCTCATTTCGTATTTCATCAATGGTGCGGTTCTGCTGCTCGATCGTGGAGTGAGTAACATTCTTGAAATTTTGGAATGCATCCTCCCATGGTTTGGGTTGAGAGTAATTCGAGTGTTGATTGTATGGTCTAAATGGTGGTTGAGAGGCTTGAGGAACTTGAGGAATTGGTTACATTGGTGGAGCTGGAGCTGCTGTCCATTATGTTGGAATCCTTGAGACCATGAAAAATTGGGGTGATCTCTCCATCCAGTGTTATATGTGTTGGAGTATGGGTTGTAATTAGATGGTTTTCTCATTACACCTATGGCATTGGCTTGATCTGAGTATGAGTCATGGTCATGTGATTCTGTTGATTTAGCAGTCGTTAATGATACTATTTGTCGGGAAAAACCTTTAATCATCTCGTTGACTTCTTTAATTCATGAACTTGATTCGCCAATGTGAACCTCATTTACTCCCTTAATTCTTTTAGTATTCCTGAGCGATCGACTCCGTTGTTGGGAATTATCTACTTGTCGCTGGAAGAATTCCTAAATCTCTGATGCACTTTTTGACATTAGCTCTCCTCCACTTGTTGCCGTTAGCCATTCTTACACATGCAGCAATAATCCCTCAAAAAAATATTGGCATTGGTGTCATTTCTCGTACCCATGATGTGGACACTTCAAGAGTAGCCCATTGAATCGCTCCCATGTTTCGAAAAACTGCTCGTCTTCTCTCTGAGTAAACTCTGAGATTTCCCTGCGAATAGCATTGGTTTTATGCACTGGAAAGTATTTATTCAAAAATTTCATTACTATTTGTTCCCATGATGTAATGCTATTAGCAGGCAATGTATTAAGTCATGAACGAGCTCTATCCTTTAAAGAAAATGGGAATAGTCTAAGTTTAACATCGTCGTCTGAAAAATTCCCATATTTAAAAGTTTGACAAACAGCATGAAAATCATTCAAATGATTATATGGGTCCTCATTTTCTAGGCCATAGAATGTTGGGAGACAATTTAGCACACTAGGTTTTAGTTCAAAACTCCTAGCAGCTACATTTGGGTATCTTATGCATTATGTGCTCAAATTAGTTAAGAGACTAAAGTAGTCCTTAAATGGTCTCTCTTGTGGTGGTGGTTGTTTTTGCAAATCCATTTGAATTTTATCTGTAATTGCAACATGTGTGTGTGTGTGAAGTGTTTTTTCAAGTTCAATGTCTATGAGCTCAAGATTGGGTAATAATGATCTTCGATCATGCATGCAAAGAACACAAAAATAAATGGGAACAAAATTAATAAAAATAAACAAGAAGAAGAAATTACGGTACTAATCTTATTACGTTGTTACAACCTTTCTATAAAAACACATTAAAACAAATACGTGGAATAAATTAACTAAAAATAAATTAATAAGATAAAAGAAAAATTACAAAGAACAATAACTTAAAAATTAAATTACAAAATTTTAAAGACCAGAAAAAAGAAATTCCTACCTCTAAATAAAGATTCATTTTTTTTATCTTTTTAAAAAAAAAATACAAGAAAATAACTAAAAGAAATTATTTACAAAAATTAATTCTACAAATTAAAATAACTTACCTCCCCGGCAACGACGCTAAAAACTTGTTGTGCAACTTTTATTGAACTCGCAAGTGCACGAATCTATTGTAGAATAGATCAATGGTGACGAGTGTCGATCCCACGAGGAGGTGGATTTTAATTGTGTGTAGAATTAATTTTTTTAAATGGGTGGTTAGATTTATGGTAAAGATGATTTGGAATATCCTAAAATTTAAATTGAAATGGTAATAATAAATTAAAGAGAAAACTTTTATAATTGAAACGCTTAGGTATCTGGATCTGCAACAACATGCACCATGGGTTAATATTCCTTATTAGTGCTAATTAAATCATGAGGGGGGAATCTACACCTCATGAACCACACTCTAATCAATATGGTGCTAAGGGCTTATCGTGCCAAATAATAATAACCTTGTACTAGAGAGCCGGTGAAACCAGGGCGGTATCTAGACAAGATTATTAGTATTTGTCAACGAAAAGTCAAAACATCCATAAACATTAAAGGGAAAGAGAAAATAAATTTACCAAATAAAGCCCATGACACATGCTGAGACTTCACCTTCAACCCAAGCTTGAAAGAAAATTAGCTACTCATAATTGAACTAGGGGCAAAATTGAAATTTATTAAAATACGTAGAAAATATAAGATGGAGAAGGAATTACAGAAAATGAAGCCCAAAAATGGATTCAGGGATGCCAAATTAGGGGGAAGGTCCCCTTTTTATAGATACATTGAGTAAATCATGGCCATCAGATTAAAAACAGTTTAGACGCTCAGGATTGCGCCACGTCATCAGTCAACAGTACACGGTTTGACCACGCGGTTTGAACAGTGACACGGTTTAACCACGCGGTTTGAACAGTCAACTGGCTTGAATAGTGACGTGGTTTGAACAGTGAATAATCCCGTGTATATGCATGTACCGTACGCGCGATTTTTAGTCTATTAACATGCTGCCACATCACCGATCAATAGTACATAAGAATTTTAGTCCACCAGGATCGTGACACCTCATCAGTCAATGCCACATCATCGGTCAATGTCACATCATCGATTCGTCTATATGAACAGTGTCGTGAACAGTATCATTCACAGTACCGTATATGTGAATTGTACTGTACATGTGAACAGTACTGTACATGTGAACAGTGTCTTTTTTCATTTTATACTCCTCCTAAGGTTTTTTACTGTCCTGAGTTCAAAAGTGATATCTGTTTTGCCGTCTGATCTCTCGTTCATTGTGAAATGACCATGATGCCCCTAAAATACATAAAATACTTAATTAAAATAAAACACACATAATTAAATCACAAGAACCTTAAATACATAAAAGTAAGAATGTTAGTAAGATTTGAAATATAAAATGATAATTTTCTCCATTATAAATACACATTTTCTAACACTCAACACAACAAACTGGGCACTTGGGGTACCTTAACTATACCAATAAGCGCGGTACTTGAGGTACCCAACATGCACCAGAAAGTCTAGAGATTAAAATACGAGGGGTACCACAAATCAGATGAGAAGCGGTCAAGGAAAAGTATCTAAAAAGTCAATCACGAGAAACGTCTCCATTGCCTAAAAGATAATATTTGATTTTTTGAAAATCAAATATTAGAATATCATGCTGAAAAAGCGGCGACAGCCGATTGTCCCTTCTTCCAAAAAGTAAAGGACGCTGCACGAAGGACAGTGGTCCTCAGCTGCCCTGCCAGACAACCTCTGCTAAGGTATCTTGGACCACTTTCCAGCATACACGACGTGTCTAAAAAGATAAATTAGGCCATGAACTCCTTTTTGCTCCCCAAGCATGCGCTTAAAAGCCCAAAAATTCATAAAAAGGTAAAATGACATAAAAAGCCTAAAAAAAGGACAGCCAATAACCATTAAAAATACACCACGTGGCAGCAGGGGTACTCCTGATATAAAGGCGTCCAGGTTCTATTTTGATCATTCATTATCACACACACACTCCACACAAAAAAAGTACTAAGGTTCTCTTCAACCTTAAGCCACTATTTTCATAGGCCTGACAAGTTCTCATCTTTATAAAAAAGCTTAAATAGCTAATTTGAGCGTTGAAATGTGGACGCCAAGCCACCCAACTCCACCTCTAACCTTTTTTATATCGTTTTGCAGGTTAGAAACTCATATTAAAAAAGACCTCATTTTTAGATTTGACCGTTATTGTAATCACCATCCTCTCACTCTACTTACCTCATTCGGACCTTAAAAATATCGCACGCAACGACCTAGTGTGGTACCTTGGTTACCCAAAAAAAAAATTTAATGTTCTAGATATGTTTCTCTTTTTTCCTTTGCTCTAAAATCTGTCTAAAACAATTGATGCCGTCTGGGTGGGAAGCATACAAAAAGTCTCCACAACGGTTATCAAACAAGTTGTTGTGTGTGGTCTAAACCATGGCACCTAATGTACCTTTCGAAGCTTTAATGGCAGACCCTATAAGGATGGGAGATGACAATAGTGATGAAGGTAGTGATCCCACAAGAGAAATCGCACGGCTCAGCAAGGGCAAGTCCATCAAACAATCGATTGGTATTCATCAAGATGAAGAACCTATTTCTCATAACCATTTCAAGGATCTCACTCATGTAATTCTTAAGCAGTGGGATCTCGAGTACCCGAAAAGTCACTTCTACCAGCGACTACAGACGCTCCATCACAGTAAATAGACCAACAAATCATGCTAAGAGCTGAGGTACCTAAGATCAGTAAGCCAAAACATGGGCAATTGGGTGCCCGCGAGGATCTCCGTGACAAGTTAAATGCTAAAAGGGCTTCTTAAATGGCAGGGACATCATCAGGTGCCCTTAGGGTACCCCTCGAGTTCGTGGAAACAATGGAGCACCTGGAAGTCCAAGTGAAGCTCCTTTGGAAAAGGCAAAACGTTACAAGTACTCCAACACCAATGACCTACCATTCAACATTCACCATGGAGATTCAGACAACAGCTCTCCTGGAGGCTTTCACCATGCCTCAAATACCCTAACATTTGGGTACCACTGATCTCCCGGAGCATGCTGAGCTATACCGTGACCAAATGCTTATTAAAGGTGTTGATGAGATTGCCAAGTGTAGGATGTTTACACACACACTCACGGGCCCCACAAAATCGTGGTTTCAATCGTTGAAGGCATGTAGTATATTCTCCCTACATCAGCTATTATCTGAATTCACTAAAGAGTTTTCCTATGCTTCCACTCAAGATAGAGCAGCCTCCAAACTTGCCTTCATCAAGCAAGGGGAATCTGAGCCTTTCGTAAAGTGTGTAAGTTGTTTCCACCAAGAGGTGTTGCGAACCAGAGCGTTTAGACACAACACATGTTGACGCACTTTAAGAAAAATTTGCAGTTGGGCAAGTTATTGCATTCTTTTTAAAAGAAACGTCCATTTTCTTATGGGGAAGGTCATTCCCAAGCCTTACAGTAGGTGGAGATAGATGAGAAATGATATTTGAAGCAACAAGAAGATAAAGCTGAAGTCATGAAACCTTGATACGAATCTTACTATCCATTGAATTGTTCCCTGGAGCAAATCTTTTGCCAGATTCGAGATAATGGCCTACCCCGACCACCCAAGCCAATGAAGAGTACCCTAACATAAATCACAATCCAAAGTATTGTGAGTTCCACGAGAATTTCGGTCATAGCATAGCCGAGTGTTTCAGTTTGCACGAGGAAATTATATTCAGTTTTAATGAGAGTTCTTGATTTTAAATCCTCTTATAATATAGACATTTTACTATTATTTTGATTTATAGATATTTCAAGTTATTTTTTGCAAAAATAAAGTTTTAGTTTATTCACACGCTGATTTTAGTATGCTTTGATCTCACTAAGGTCTAAGGTGGACTAGTTAAAAATAAGTATGTTAAGATCATATTACATGAAATTTTTATACTACACATTCACATTATGATCTATGGCATTCAGTTGTATTGGTATAATGATCATTGATGGGTAGAGTTACAACAGTTGTAATAAAGACCATTTTGATCCTATGTTGGTATAATTGATAGACCGAATGAATTATAGATACATTTCAGCAATGATAGTAAGGTTAAGCTCATATGGTTATTTTTGCGAAGTATAATTATAAAGTTACACATATGACCTAAGTGGGAGATTGTTGGATCTTTAATCCAATATTATTGGATCTTTAATCCAATATTATTGGATCCTTAATCTAACGTTGGGCATATATGTAAATAACTATGTGTTGCGAACTACTATATACAGTTAAACTCAAGTAAAAGAGATCTATTAAGGTTTACGGTAATATGGACTTCAAATGTATCTAATAGGGTGTGGGGCCTTTAAGGGTAAATTTTATTGCTATGATAGGTTAAAATAGGAATACCTAAAGACAACAGGAAAAGTTGTGTATAAAAGTGGTTATGGCCCTTAGGTCATATGTATCATTCTATTCTTTCTGACATTCCATCATTAGAGAGAGAGTATAGAGAAACTTAAAATATTATCTAGGAGAACATGTTGATTTGAAAAGCCAACCACACAACTGTTGGGAAAATATGCTCATTAAAAGCATATATGTTTATATAATTGTAATAAACAATTTTTCTGATTAATAAAATAAATGAGGTATTTTATTCAAATATCTTAATTGCATTAATATTTGTATTAAAGTCCATTTAATCATATTATATGTATTTATGTGATCACCATGTGGATTCACAGAAGACATAAATACAAGTTATCTTATGATTAAATAAATTTAGTTCGCAGTTGATAAATAAAGTTGGGTACTTTATTTAGGTATAGACTGTAATAAATTCATTGAATGATTTGTCTTAATCATGTATGAATTTATTGATGTAGTACGACTACATTGAACAGGATCACATATGAGATTTAATTAACTTTGTAATAACTGTCAGACTTATTAACTCTCATAGGCGTTGATTTTACTGTAATCTTAATCTTGAGTTAATTATGATTTCATGATTGTGATTGTTATTTCATTTGAGTTACCAGTGGGCACGACACATCCTTGTGGTCAAGATTATCCGGTATCTTGGTGGGAGCAATTATGAGTATTGGAGTTATGGATTAACAATATAGAATTTGTACAACACATCTCTTGATAGGTTTTCGGTACTTGATCATAGAATTCTCTGGCCAGAGTGTGTCAACATATTTAGTATGTTGAAAATGATCATTAGAGAAAACCAGTAAGGATCAAGGAATAAGATGTTATTAAATTGATTAGACAGTTGAGATATCAATTTAATTAACGATGTGGTACAAAGGATTGTGCAGTAAAGAAATCAATGTGGCTTGGGACGAATTATTATTCGAGCATACAATTATGGAAGTCAGTTCCAATCTTTTAATGGAGTAGATTTGGAATTAAATAATTGGGCTAGTTTAATTACAGCCCTAATTATTGTAGCCACTATTGTATGTTCCCAAATGATCCCCGGGTTAGCTCATTTAATTGACTGCACCACTACTGGACTAATAAGTAAGATAACTAGCTATTTGGGTCAAAAGCCTAAATATATCATTTAGTGGGAGGCTCCATTTAATTAGCTTTTGTGCAAGGGGCCTTATGTTATTTTACAAGGTGGGTCCCTTATTGAAAAAGTAAATAACGTGGGTTTTGTTTTTTGAATTATTTGGAGCCTAGGGTTCTCACTAAAGGATGATATAAAAGGCTTATTTTCTCTAAAGAAAAGAAGGGAGAAGCCACTTTATACAGATCAGAGAATAAGATTTTTCTCTCCATTGTTGAGAGAAAAATTTTCTCATGCTAGTTGCTTTGGTAGTGATAAAGACGCTCACACGTCAAGTGCAGATCGAACCTGAGTCATAACCTGGAAGATCATTGGTGACAGTTCGTGATCTAACAAGCGTAGTAGTGACGGATCGTGATCTAACAGGAGTGTTGGTAGCAGATCGTGATCTAGGAGCCTAAATCACTTCAGTGGAAAAGCCAGCTCGGATTTTCAAGGTACAATTTCTAGAATACGAATTCTTATATATTATATGAGAGCGATCTTCAAAAGGTTTTATAAAAATTTTAAGAACCTAATTTTTCTCCAACAATTGGTATCAGAGCCATCTCATATTAATATATATGAATTTCGTATGAAATTAATCTTGAAATTTATGTATTAGAGTGGCATATTTTATTCAGATATATATTATTTGTTTAATATATGAATAAAGCATGTTGTGGTTTGTCTTGATTCATGGTTAGATTTTTCGATGTATTTTTTCGTTTGGATCTGTAACAAGAGGGGTGGCTTTTCATCACCACGTTTCCCTCTTGATTTAATTAACTGTTATAGAATTTTTGTAAGCAAAATATTGGCATTGGAAATTTGTAAAACGCTGGAAATTTCACCCGCTGCAATCGCATAACAGTAGCACGCACTGCAGACAGCAACGAGGCCGGTAGAGAACGCGCACACGAAGCCAGCTGATTGCGCGTGCGAGTCCAGCAGCTAGCGTGCGCGCACGGCCAGCAATGGCTAGCAGTGCACGCTGCGTTGCACACCGCAAAGCAGCGCGCGCTGCCAGCAATGGCCAGCAGCGCGCGCTGCACGCGCAGCTAGCTTCCCGCGCGGCTTTGGTGCGTTTCCAGCAAAGTGGCAGCTGTTGGTTCGGCGTCGGACATGGATAAACAGTGACTGGTTTTTGGAGATGGTGGCTGGGGAAGAAGAAAGAAAGAAAAATATGATTTTAGGGTTTTATGGTTTTTATCATGGAAGGTCCTATGGTTTCATAATTTTTTCTTTGGGCAGATACGTTTTAATTTTTTACATTTAAGTCCAAAAACACTTTTGGACTTAAAGAATCCTAGTTTTAGGCCCAATTGTAATTTGGGCTTAATGGATTAAAAAAATGCATAGACAAAATTAAATACATTAAATTTATTTTTGGTCCAAAAGTTTTATTTTAATAAAAAAATTAATTATTTGTTTATTTCTTTTCAAAATTAAAATTGGACCAATTATAAATTTAAAAGCCCAATTTTTCCTAGTCCATTAACAAAAACAAGCTTATGGAAGATGGACATTAACAAGAAGCCCAATGAAGGTTAGGCATAGGGTTAATGTATTTTTCATTATTAGGAAAGCCATGAATTAAGATTATTTAATTATTTTTATATATGTTATGTTTTGGATGATAACATGCCATGATAACATGTCATATAGAATAGGTAGTGCCACTCTATGCATAATGATACATGTCATTCATTAATTATGAATTTCATTATATTGTTTGAAATTTGCATATGCTTAATAATATTTGATATCATCTAGATAATATTATAGGAAGCATGCAATTAACAATATGTATGTTTTAAAAAGGAAAAACCAATTTTAAAATATTGAGTGGGAGAGGAAAAATTTAAGATAATTTTCCCACGGGCTCCATTGTTAGTTCAATAATAAAATTATATATATACCTCGACTTCATGATACGGTGATGCTCCCTTCGGAGGGTATATATATTAGATATTTTATTTAATGAACTTCTTCAAAGATAAAATTGAAATATTTTTCAATCGATTGTTCACCCCAATGGTGACTATTGATATGAAAAATACGTAGATTGAAACAATGGTTATACACTCAACTAAAGTTTGTTATTAACCTTCCCAACGAAGCTCTGTTAACAAATTTAGGCCCAAAGAGATAACGATAATTATTTATCATGTCTCTACATGAAAGTAAATAATCTAATGGATAATTGGATCTAGTAAGTGAAGACATGACTTCCCCAACGGATAGCTTGTCAAAGTGGTACTAGATTATCGTTACAATAAATTAAAATGCATTTATGGTTTTTTGCATTTTTGTCATTTATTGTGAATATTGTTTCAAAGTATTTATGCATGTTTATTTTATTTTTTTTTCAGAAAATGTCTTCCATCAACCCATTATTAATTATCCTTGTTAAAAATGAACTCACTGGCGAAAATTATTTAGATTGGAAACGCAATCTATTTAATATTCTCACTGCTAAGGGAAGCAAATATGTGTTGACCCAGCCTTGCCCTCCTGAACCATCGTTATACGATTATAGAAATCAGAGGGAGCCTTATGAGAAATGGTGCGAAGCTAACAAAATGGCTAAGCGCTATATATTGGCTTCGATTTCTGTGGAACTGCATAAGAAACATCGGAGCATGGAAACAGCCACTGAAATTATGGCTAGTCTTCATCAGATGTTTGGGCAAAATACCCATTTTGCCAGAGAAGCAGCATTAAAACGTATTACGGATACTAAGATGGAAGAGGGTACAAAAGTTCGTGATCATGTCCTCAAAATGATGGACTGTTTGAATGAGGTAGAGATTCATGGTGTTCAAATCAATGATAAATCAAAGATTAACATGGTGATTGAATCTTTACCTGATACATTCAAAGAGTTTAAGGTCAGTTATATCTTAAACAATAAAGATATGACCTTAATTGAATTAATGCACGAACTACATGCTATAGAAGAATTTTATAATAGCAGAAAACTTCCTGAAAAAGGATTCTCTACAAGGCTTAAGTCGAAAGACAAGAATGAGCAAGCAAGAGTTGGGATCGGCAAACTGTCCATTAAAAGAAGTGGCAAGCCAAAAGGCAAGTGTTACAAATGTGGACAGAAGGGTCACTGGAAGAAAGATTGTCCTAAGATTATTAAAATTAGGTGTAGGAAATCTTTAAGCTTCCTAATTAGTTCAAATTTCTATTGATTCATACAATAATGAATTCTGAGATAACTAATCTTATTTGTAATTCATTTATTTGGTTTTCAGGAAACCAAGAGATTAAGTGAAGAAAGCTTCAAACAGCAGTTGAGGACGTGCTAGTTTATATCAATTGAAAGACTAGATCAATTTTACAAGACTTTAGTTTTGATATTTGTCTTTATTTTTCCAAATATTGGAGGAATTTAATTTCGGTGGCTTGTTTTAATAAACAGGAGTACACTGTTATTTATGGATCCTCTGTTTATTACTTATTTTGGTTATTTATAAAGACAATTTATATCATAGAAGTACGTTGATCTATTCAAAGTAAGATATAATGATAAAAAGTATATGCATTTATCTAAGAAAATAAATGTTTCTTCTAACCAAAAATCACCTCTGATATTTATGCTTAAGTCATATAAACTATAATAAGATTTTAAGAAAATGATTAATGATAGACTTGTTGGCCTATTAAGATTGATCATTGTAACTCTATAAATCTTATTTAGAAAAGTAATATGACAAGGATGCTCTTTTTGAGCTAAAAGCATAACATTGTATTTGATGATTTAGCGCATACAAATGTATACGGACAAATCAGTTTACATGTTATAAGAGGTTATAAGTATTCTATCAATCTTGTTGATGAATATTCATTTTATTTATGTTTGTCTAAGTGCGTCATGATTCCATTGCTTTTGAAATTCAAAAGAGTACGTGGATAAGACAGAAGCAATTAGACAGGAACATAAAAGAACTTCGATATGATCGAAACAAAGAATATCTCTATGGAGAATTCAAGCACTATTTGGTTGTTAATGAACACTATGATACAAATAGTGTAATTAAATGGAGAAACAAGATTCTTTTGGATAAGACAAGATATATACTAAGTGGTTTATCATTTACCTTTTTGATTCCAGATATTAGTATTTGAAACTACAAAGTTTATTGAACTTAGTTTCATCTATCTCGGTGTCTATTACTCCAAGATATTATGAAAAAGTCACAAACATAGTTTGAGACACATTCGTATTTGGAGTTTACTAGAATCAGAGATAGAGAAGATGGATTCGTGTTCAGAAGCTTGCATGTTTTAGGTATCTTAAAGGAATAAGGGAAAGTCTGAATTATAGTCCTCAAGATAGGAATGTATTTATAGAAATATTCTTTACTTTCTTTGAGGAAAACTATATAATGACTTATAACCTAAGAGTAAGGTAAAACTAGAGAAATAAAAGAGATCAGGTTGATGCTCAGCTTTCAACACCTGTTATAGAACAGGAAGAACAGCAACAACCAACTTATCAGTACAGGATTATCCGTGAACAACCATCACTTTTAGAACCTCGTCGTAGTGGGAGGGTAACTAGGTTACCTGCGAGATACATGCTTTTGGGAGAAACCTATACGGTTATCTCAGATGAACATGTACAAGATCCCACTAGTTACAACGAAGCTCTAATAGATAGAGATGTTGAATTTTGAAAAAGGCCATGAATCAAGAAATGGAATCTATGTATTCCAATAAAGTCTGGGAACTTGTAGAGGCGCCAAATGGGGTAAAACCTATAGGGTGCAAGTGGATCTACAAGAGAAAAAGAGGAGTAGACGGAAAGGTGGAAACATTTAAAGCAAGATTAGTAGCCGAAGGGTTTACTCAGAAAGAAGGAATCAATTATAAGGAAACCTTTTCTCCGGTTGCTATGCTTAAATCCATCAGGATTCTGCTCTCCATTACTGCAGTGCTAGATTATGAAATTTGGCAAATGGATGTCAAGACTGCCTTTTTTAATGGGCATCTTGAAGAAAACATCTACATACAGCAACCAGATGGATTTATACAAAAAGGCCAAGAACACATGGTATGTAAGTTGCAGAGATCTATTAATGGATTGAAGCAAGCATCCCGGTCATGGAACATCAGATTTGATCAAGCGATTAAATCGCTTGGATTCATTCAGAACATTGATGAACCATGTGTGTACAAGAAAATTCAGGAAAAATTTATAGCCTTCCTAGTTCTTTGTGTAGACAATATTCTTCTAATTGGAAACGATATAGGAGTGTTGACTACAATAAAGAGTTGGTTAGCAAAACAATTTGATATGAAAGACCTGGGAGAGGCAAGTTATATTCTTGGTATCAAGTTACTACGAGACCGGAAGAATAAAACTTTAGCCTTGTCTCAAGCGGTCTATATGATAAGCTATTGGCTAGATTTAGCATGGAAAAATTTCAAGACTGGTTTATTACCATTCAGACATGGAATTACATTCTCTAAGGATCAATCACCTAAAACATCTTAAGAGATAGAGAGAATGAGACGAGTTCCCTATGCAACAGCTGTGGGAAGTCTCATGTATGTCATGCTTTGCACTAGGTCAGACATCTGTTTTGCGATAGGGATGGTTAGTCTAATCCTGGACCTGAACACTGGACTGCGGTCAAGCATATAATGAAGTATCTGAAAAGAACTTAAAATTATATGCTTGTGTATTCTGGTGATAAACGTATTCTAGTGGGTTATACTAATTCTGATTTTTTGTCAGATAAGGATTTTAGAAAATCAACTTCCGGCTATGTGTTTACATTGGGAAGTGGAGCTATTAGTTGGATGAGTGTGAAACAATCTTGTATCACAGACTCAATAACCAAAGCTGAATATGTGGCTACATCTGAAGTTGCAAAAGAAGCTATATGGCTCTGCAAGTTCCTACGAAATCTTGAGGTGGTACCTGTTGTAACTGCACCCCTTAAACTATTTTGTGATAATGGTGGTGCGGTAGCTCAATCTAAGGAACCAAGGAACCACAAGAAACAAAACATATTGAAAGGAAGTATCATCTTATAAGGGAATAGTGCAGAAAGGTTATATGAAAGTACCTCAAATGGCATTAGATGCTAAATGGCAGATCTTATTACAATGGCCATTAGTGGGAAACCTTTATAACCTCCACTTAGAGCCCTAGAGCATGTGCAATAAGCCAGATATGCTTTGAGAGCTAGTAGGAGATTGTTGGGAAAATATGCTCTTTAAAAGCATATGTGTTTATTTAATTGTAATAAACAATTTTTCTGATTAATAAAATAAATGAGGTATTTTATTCAAATATCTTAATTGCATTAATATTTGTATTAAAGTCCATTTAATCATATTATATGTATTTATGTGATCACCATGTGGATTCACAGAAGACATAAATACAAGTTATCTTATGATTAAATAAATTTAGTTCGCAGTTGATAAATAAAGTTGGGCACTTTATTTAGGTATAGACTGTAATAAATTTATTGAATGATTTGTCTTAATCATGTATGAATTTATTGATGTAGTACGACTACATTGAACAGGATCACATATGAGATTTAATTAACTTTGTAATAACTGTCAGACTTATTAAATCTCATAGGCGTTGATTTTACTGTAATCTTAATCTTGAGTTAATTATGATTTCATGATTGTGATTGTTATTTCATTTGAGTTACCAATGGGCACGACACATCCTTGTGGTCAAGATTACCCGGTATCTTGGTGGGAGCAATTATGAGTATTGGAGTTATGGATTAACAATATAGAATTTGTACAACACATCTCTTGATAGGTTTTCGGTACTTGATCATAGAATTCTCTGGCCAGAGTGTGTCAACATATTTAGTATGTTGAAAATGATCATTAGAGAAAACCAGTAAGGATCAAGGAATAAGATGTTATTAAATTGATTAGACAGTTGAGATATCAATTTAATTAACGATGTGGTACAAAGGATTGTGCAGTAAAGAAATCAATGTGGCTTGGGACGAATTATTATTCGAGCATACAATTATGGAAGTCAGTTCCAATCTTTTAGTGGAGTAGATTTGGAATTAAATAATTGGGCTAGTTTAATTACAGGCCTAATTATTGTAGCCACTATTGTATGTTCCCAAATGATCCCCGGGTTAGCTCATTTAATTGACTGCACCACTACTGGACTAATAAGTAAGATAACTAGCTATTTGGGTCAAAAGCCTAAATATATCATTTAGTGGGAGGCTCCATTTAATTAGCTTTTGTGCAAGGGGCCTTATGTTATTTTACAAGGTGGGTCCCTTATTGAAAAAGCAAATAACGTGGGTTTTGTTTTTTGAATTATTTGGAGCCTAGGGTTCTCACTAAAGGGTGATATAAAAGACTTATTTTCTCTAAAGAAAAGAAGGGAGAAGCCACTTTATACAGATTAGAGAATAAGATTTTTCTCTCCATTGTTGAGAGAAAAATTTTCTCGTGCTAGTTGCTTTGGTAGTGATAAAGGCGCCCACACGTCAAGTGCAGATCGAACCTGAGTCATAACCTGGAAGATCATTGGTGACAGTTCGTGATCTAACAAGCGTAGTGGTGATGGATCGTGATCTAACAGGAGTGGTGGTGGCAGATCGTGATCTAGGAGCCTAAATCACTTCAGTGGAAAAGCCAACTCGGATTTTTAAGGTACGATTTCTAGAATACGAATTCTTATATATTATATGAGAGCGATCTTCAAAAGGTTTTATAAAAATTTTAAAAACCTAATTTTTCTCCAACAACAACTCTATAGAGTAATTGCGCATTATGGATTCAAGTACACTTCTGCATATTCTGTTATTGATTATTGGCGATATAACATGAATTTTCTTAGATTATAGGTGATGGTTTTCACCAAAGGATTATTGTTCTAACATGTGAACGATATATACTTCTATTCAGGGTCATGGTGGTCAAGGCTGCCCGATTAGGAAAATAACAATATTTAAAAATCCTAATATTTGAGTCTTTCATGAGTCTTAATATTATTTAAGATAATGAACATAAAATTATTTATTATTTATTCTATTATTCAATAGATTGATGTTATATTAATTACGACTCAAATTGATAATCAAATTCTATGATTCCTAATAGTACTCATATAAGGTAAGGTATGATATGTATAACTTCAACTTTTCATTAATAAATTTGTATGCATAAAATGAAGGGAAATTTTGATAAATAAAATCAACTTTATCTATGATGGAAGGGGTTTAAAGTTTTTGCTGTGTACTAGGAGATTGCCTCAATCACATAGGCCTTGACCCGTAATTGATATTGGCACAATTTTATTCATAATTATTTTTTAGCTAAACTTCAATTTACCTCCTAAATAGAATTACAATCTTTAATTTACCTTCCAAAAGTATGAAAACTATCAATATTAGGATGATGGCAAATTGGGAGGGTGGAGGTGGAGCATTCATATGTCTGGAGGTAAATTGAATATTATCATTTTATTTGGTGAACTGAAGTTTAACCCTTTTTTTTTAAATAGAAGTCTATGGATATCATAAATATTTATGTTTTAAAAATAAGTTATCATTATTTTACTACCTAATATTTTTTTTATATATTACTTTATATCCTAAATTTTCTGATAATTACTTTTTCCCCACCTATTATTATAGTTTTTATTGTTTTACCACTAGGTTGTTGAAGCTAACAAAATTTTTAACAAAAATTATAATAAAAGTCTATTTTTTTTCCTAAATCATGTAGTTATAATTTAACTCTCTAAATTAAAATATATATATATATATAATTAATTATATACAAAGACATAATGCTTTTATCAATTGATATTTTATATATCTAAAATAATTAAATGATAAAGTTGTAAATATTATACCTTATAACATTCTTAAAATACTGAATAAACTAAAATTCTTAAAATACTCCTGTAAAATCAGTAATTCATTAATGGAGTTAATGACTTGGTGATAAAATGATAAAAACTGAAATATTAAATAAAAAAATTGTCAAAAAAAATTTGATAGTAAAATAATAGGTCAGAAAATATTAGATTGTAAAATAATAATGTCCCTTTAAAATTTATAGAATCACGATTATTACTTAAAAATTAGAATATGCTGATAATTTGTAATTCCACACATGAATGTTGTACTTGTTATCTACTCTCAACCAAATAAATTAAAGACCATAATAAGAGTCCCTACGGACCCTACCAACCCCCTTCTTCAGCCTTGTTGAAAGCCTGGCTTAACACAATAAGCTATAAGATAAGAGTATAAGTTGAGTACCGACACTATTATAATTAACTGAACATAAACATCTAAATATTAAAAAATTTAGTGACAAAGGCATAAAAATATTGTACAAATTAACGTGATATGTAGGAGTTGGTTGCTTAGAAGTAGAAAAGTAATTAATACAATTAATGAAAATAATTATATATTCAAACAATCCTTTCGCATCACAATGTACACAAAAGTTGGTACAATTTGCTTGTGATTCTATAGTACTTACTCTAAAAAACTAAAGGGGTAAATTTTATATATCGTCAATTCAGAATGATGATCTTAAATTAACTCTTTTAAGAGAAATATTAATTTATCTTCATTTTCGTTTAAAAGATGAGAGCAACTGTACGGTGCGTGATGAAATTTATTTCTAAATTCTTAATTAAGAAATGCAGAAAAATTAATGTCTTCAAAACTACGGGTGCGTGAATATCCCGACCAGAAAAATTTGAGCTTGGATCAGATGCGGATAAAATCTCCAACTCGATCAAGTGGGATTTTGACTAACCCAATTTGATTGTGATCAAATCGAGTTATGATTCGAAAGTTTGATCAAGTTGACACTGCACACTGAATTAAAAAAATGTTTTAGATATTTAGATATAGGCAAATAATTCAATATGATTCGATAGTAGTAGTTTTTTTTTTCATTTGATTTTATAGTAGCAGTTTTTTTTTTATTAGTAAAACGGACGAAAATGATGTAATTACATTAAAACAATCTTCTAATAACTAAAAAAATTTACAAAAAAAAAAACAAAAAATATAATTTGAACATTTTATGAATCCATCCTATTTGACTCAAATCCGATTTTAACTTGAAGTTGACCCCCATTCACATATAATCATAACCCAATCCAATCCGATTCGATCTTAACTCAATCCGAATTTGATCAAATTGGATCATACTACAAGTTCATATTGAGTTTGAATTATTTTATAAACCCGATTAGATAGATCCAAATCGGGTTAATCTGAATCTGAATTCGCCCACCGCTATTCAAAATTTTGGAGAATAAATTGAAGATTATCATTTTTAGTGAAGGTAAATCAAAACTTACGCAATCTAAAAATATATGTGGATTGTAGGTAGGCAATGATAATAGCATTACCTAATTTGGCTGTCTTATGAGTTATCAAAGAGGCAAATGCCAAAGAGCATTGCGTCATCAAAAAAAAGTATCACTTAATCTTATTCTATGTTTGGAAGAACAAATTAAAGAATGATACTGCTGGTGTCATCAAGAAATTAAAATATAATCTCACTCAGGGTAGGTAAACATTGATGATGTGGAGGTCGGATATTTTCACCAGCTCAGCTAAAAACAAATCCTATGATGTTAATCAAAAAAATTAAAATGCAAACCAGATCAGTTCGACCGCATGAGATCGACCATATATATATAAATGTTTTAATCTGGAATCTTAAAGCGCGGGAACATTCGAGAAAACGCATAAATCATGCGGTTTAAATGCTTTAAGTTTTAAGCCTTTAAAACACCGCAGTTTTAAAATTTTTCTAAATATTTCTCACACTTTAAAATTTTCCCGATTAGACAGATGCAAATCGGGTTAATCTGAATCCGAATTCGCCCACCACTATTCAAAACTTTGGAGAATAAATTAAAAATTGTCATTTTTAGTGAAGGTAAATCAAAACTTACGCAATCTAAAAATATATGTGGATTAATGTAGGTAGGCAATGATAATAGCATTACCTAATTTGGCTGTCTTATGAGGTTATCAAAGAGGCAAAGCTTCTGCCAAAGAGCATTGCGTCATCAAAAAAAGAGTATCACTTAATCTTTTTTTTTTTTTTGAAAGGGAGTATCACTTAATCTTATTCTATGTTTGGAAGAACAAATTAAAGAATGATACTGCTGGTGTCATCAAGACATTAAAATTTAATCTCACTCAGGGTAGGTACACATTGATGATGTGGAGGTCAGATATTTTCACCAGCTCAGCTAAAAACAAATCCTATGATGTCAATCAGAAAATTAAAACGCAAACCAGATCAGTTCGACCACGTGAGATCGACCTTATAAATATTTCCAATCCGGAATTTTAAAATTCAAAAATATATGGAAAAATACATCAACTGTGCGGTTTAAGCGTTTTAAATTTTAAACCTTTAAAACCCCACAGTTTTAAAATTTTCCTAAACGTTTTCTACACTTTATGATCTCATACCAAAAAATTATTATATATATATAGGTTAAAAAGGACATGTTTTATTTTTAAGGGATCTATTCAACCACTCGTAACTACTGGAAATGGCCTATCATCAGAGAATGGAGTGGGCTAAAATCAAGGAGAAATCACCCGCTAAGAATGGCCTATTTAAACCAAACAAAGGATCAGAGAAGCAGGGAGCAAATTCAACTAAAGAAATAAAGAATCCCCAAGAGATCAACTACACTGGTTTCTTACTAGATGATTTCCAATAGCAACATCGTAAGTTCCAGTTGAAAAAACTTTAATTTATATCTTGTTTCCCAGTTTTTTTTTTCCCTTTCTCTTGTACACAAAATATCTGACATAGACATATATATGCGGGGGTAATTTTTAAAAACTTCCCCTGAAGTTTGGACTTGTTGCAAGTAGATGGTGAGAATTTATTTATTTGTAAAAAATTCCCTACCGTCAGTTAACTTTAACATTGACCGTTAGTTGACTGTGCAAAGACAATATTACCCTTAACAACAGTTTGTAGACGAAAATAACTAAAAAAAAATTAAAATTGTTGGCGCGAAAAGCAAAATCCCTATTTTTTGACAATTTTATCCTTGTCAATTCCAAAGATTTACACTATCATAGGTAAAGATTATAACTATTTCATTTTTAAGTTTTTAATTTTATCTTTTTTGTAGGAACTTTAAGAAAATATCAATAATTTAAAGAGAATTTTTCAAATTTTTAATTTTATCTTTCTTGTAGGAACTTTAAGAAAATATCAATAATTTAAAGAGGGTAAAATAGCCAACAATTTTTTTTTTTTTTAGTTATTTCCATCTACAAACTGTTGTTAAGGGTAATATTATCTTTGCATAGTCAACTAACGGTCAATGTTAAAGTTAACTGACAGTAGGAGATTTTTTACAAATAAATAAATTCTCGCCATCTACTTGCAACAAGCCCAAACCTCAGGGGAGGTTTTTAAAAATTACCCATATATGCGGTAACCTTTATCGGCAAGTTCTTACTATTTTCTGTGATTGGCAGATAAAGGAATTTGAGCTTGGCTATGTAAATTAGAAGTCAGCTCGGCAAAACAGTGTCGGTCCTGCTTTCCTCAAAAAAATAAATTCAGTTATTGAGGTGATATTTCAACACCAACAGATTATACTTACATATTCGACAAACTTGTAACAAAAGAATATAGTCTAGCTATTAGGAATACCAAAAAGATATATAAAGCTAGGAGACAAAATAAAATAATGGATGAGGAGGTGTCATCACATGTTGAACAAAAGAGGTGGCAATGGCATATCCCATGGAAGATGCTATATTTTGCAACCTCTATTTCACTTTTCCATTATTTTTTTTCCTCCTATAACCAAAAAGTGAACACACACCTACTTAAATCACTTCACCTTCAAACTGCTACACGATCAAAATAACTAAGGGGGGGGGGGGGGGGGGGGGGGGGGGGGGGAAATATATATATATATATATATATATATATATAACAACCCATACAAGTTTCATTAGCAAACCCTCTTAAAAACTGCACCATACAGCATAGGGGCACCCCTGCCAGTGGCTCCAAACCAAAGCTGCAGGGGTGCCCAGCATCGTCTCAAATTTTGGTTAGAGTTGGTGTAGTAGCTATTTTAACTGAATCGCCTTAGTAATCATAAGGCCGGTTTTCTCCAGAAGGGCAACTTCGATCCTTTGGCATTTTCAGTGCTTATTCCTCCGGATCTCTCTTTGCTGCAGCCTGCTTCTGCATGTGATTTGAGGGCCAGGAATTTATCTCAAGGGTGAATCGTAATATGTTTAATTTTCTATTTGTTCCTTTTTACTTTTGAATTTGAGTATTATGTGTTTAGTATTCTGTCAGTTGTTTTACCAAATATGTAGGCCTTTGGGTTTTAGACACTAGTGTTCGAAATTGCCATCCAGTTTGTGTGTTATCTTTGAGCATGCGTTTTACTTCATTTGCTTGAATAAAGAAGGTCAGTCTTCATTGTCATGGATCAACAATCTCAGCTACCCTAGCATCATCTCCCAAGGAGACTGGCAAAATAGGTCTAAACAACATAGGCCTAAGAATCCAGTTATCCTGGTAACATCCTGCCCAAACCCCACACTTCATAAAATCTATACTGTAACAGCTCAGGCCTCCAAAGTATACTCCGCTAAACAAAAGATTGATTATTGCCCATGCCCGTATCAAGAAAGGAACAACGACAAAATTACCTAGCCCGTAACACTTGCAACAAGTGACTAAGTATAAGTAAGTAAATGCCACCCCTGTTTAGCCAACAACGCCTGATTACAAACCCCAGATCCCAAAAATCGAATCTTCCATCCGTTTTAGACCAACTCAAATTATGTCGTGGCTTTAGACCCCCACCAAAAAGCAGTGAAACGACACTTAATATCTCTATAAAAGCTCGATGGAAAACAAAAGACACTCATAGCGTAGGAAGGAATTGCTTAAGCAACAGCCTTTAGCAACACCTCTTTCCTACACATGAGAATATCTTCTCATGCCACTCATTGAGTTTATGTAGAACCCGAAACTTTAGCTCATGGAAAAAAAAAAGAAAAAACTTGCGTTGCCTAACTCCTAATGGCCGTAAACCCAAACGCTTATCATAAGTTAATACCATAAAAAACCAAACACCTGAATGATTACCCAATGCACCCCAGGCTTCACTTTTGGACTAGATAACAAAGAGGACTTATCATAATTAAATCATTGCCCAGAAGCTATTGTGTAAGAGTCAAAAATATATTTCAAATAAGTCAAATAGCCCAATATCGCCCGACAAAAGAAGAGGCTGTCATCTGCAAGTAACAAATGAGGAACCATTAGATCAGATGCAAATCGAACCCTACAAATGTGTTGAGAAACCTCAACTACAGATAACATAGCAAAAAAACCTCAAAACAAAGAATGAATAAATAAAGAGAAAGCGGACAGCCTTGTCTAATACCGCGTTTAGGATAAACCCAACCGTGAACAGTATCGTTAGTTAAAAAAGAGAGAGAGTTGGAGTTGTAACACAAGCCAAAACAAGTTTCACCCATCTGGCAGAAAAATCCAATTTCAAAGCCAGTAGTCTAGACTTTGACCCTTTGCAAAAATTCAGCCTATGTAAACATTCATGCCTGACAATAACATTGTCAATAATTAGACAATCTGAAATGAAAGCAGTTTGGTTAATAGAAATAATAGCATCAAAGATTCAACTTCAATCTATTTGCCAGCACCTTCGCAATAACCCGATAAACAACATTACACAAACTAATAAGGCGAATTTCAGATATTTTCTTCGGATTTTTCACCCTTAGAAAACAAAGTTACCATGGTATGATTTAAATTAGAAATGCTAATTCCCTTATTTAAAACTGCTAAACAAGTATTTACAAGTTATGTACCAACAACATACCAATGATCCTGAAAGAAAGTAGGAGAGAGATCATCCGGCACACGAGCGTTAGTGGGATACATCTATATAAGGGCGCATTTCACCTCATCAATTGTAAATTCAGCCACTAGGTCCATATTCATCTCGGCAGTCACTTTATGTTGCAAATAAGACAGAACATCCTCGAATTGCACAGAACTTAGACAAAAAGAAGAAAATAATTCTAAGAAGTAATCACCAACATTTTTTATAATACTGTTGGTAGAAACTATCCAATTTCTCAACATCCAACAAACCCATGAACCTATTCTTTCCCTAATAAACAAAAGCATAAGAAAGGAAAAAACATGTGTTTTTATCACCCTCCACTAGCCATGAAACATAGGCATATTATTCCTAATATTAATCTTTCTCATGCAGAAGCCCATCAATTTCAGCCTCTAAGCAATTGTTAGAGTGCAATTTATGCACTAGTTTAGCGTTGTTTACTTCATTTAATATCGATGTTTTGTACTTAATAATAGTGATTTACTTGTATTTTATTTTTGTATATGCAATTTTATTAATTGGTGCTAAAATTGAGCTACAAAATTATGTTTGAGAATGATTGTTTTCTTAGAAAAATTATGAGTGTCAGAAGAACTTTATTGATAAGGCGTGGGCGCCTGCTGTCAATTACGGACCTGCAGTTTTTAGTTTAACATGTTTTGTATTTTTTGTTATTTTTGTAATTACGAATTTAATATTTTAGATATTAGTATTTAATTTTAAAAAGAACTCTAGAGGAGAAGAGAGAGAAGAGTATTTAAGGGAGAAATCTATTGTGAAAAGGTGGGATTTTTGAAGAAGAAAGAAACCCTATATCTAAATTTTTCTCTTCTCTCTATGAATAACTAAACCTATTATTCTGGTTGAAGGTTAATGAAGCTTTGATTCATCAGTACTGTGAGATCTTTCTTATACTTTAATTGTTTTATTGCTTTTTGGGTATTTGTTTATTCTCTGAATTATTGTCATGATTATGTTTGTTAATTAGATAATTGGCCACTATTAAATTATCAACTTAATCTATTGTCAATTAAAAAATTCATCGTATGAAGATTTTAATGTTTGTGACAAATAGCATAGCAGTGCGTTGTGTTATGAGAATAAACAATCTAATTTAAATGAACCATCATATGCGTTTGTTGATTAGGATTTGGGTCTCTCTGATTTTTCAGGCTGTCAATTGATTAAATCCTATGATCGTATTTAGGGTTTTCTATTGATTAGGAAAATAACCAACGGTCGTACCTTGGTTATCGACTAGTTAAGGAGAGATTGGCGATTAGAGGGTCTCAGTAGCTACAATCGGTCTATTCATAAGTAGTAATGATTTATATTTGAATCAATGATCAGTAGTCGAATCAAGCTAAGTTAATTCCTTCAACGAGAGCTTTCCCCAATTTGAATTACAATTTTAATTTGCATTCTTGTTATTTTAATTTGATTTTTATTATTGTCAACAACCCCATTTTGTATTTTACATTTTAAAAGGATTTAAATAATTACCGATCTCTGTGGACATGACCCTGCTCAATCACTATACACAATTTATTTAGAGTATGTGTTTATTTTTGCTGGCTTCGACAACCAACAAATTTTGGCGCCGTTGCCGGGGATTGGTGTCGTTTATTTAATTATTTTTACGTTTTACTTGGTGTATAGTTCATTCTTCTCGTACATGTACACTTTCGTTTGATCCTGAAATTGAGAAGACAACTCGCTAGCTGAGACAGCAGACGAAGCGAGCTAAGCAACGATCCTCGTCGCCTTTGCTTTCTGAAACAGATACGGTGCCTGATTTGGTTGAATCATCTAGCGATTCAGAAGAACAAGTGATGGATAGAGCTGCACCTGTAGAAAGAACTCTTAGAGAGTTAGCTGAACCAGACTTGAATCAGCAACCACTCTGCATTCAATATGTAGACTTGGAGGTAAATTTTGAATTAAAGTCTGGTCTTATTCATTTGTTACCCAAGTTTCATAGTTTTACAGGTGAAGATCCTCATAAATATCTCAAGGAGTTTCATGTTGTATGTTCAAGTATGAGGCCACAAGGCATGACTGAAGAGCAGATTAAGTTGCGTGCTTTTCCTTTCTCTTTAGATGGACTAGCTAAAGACTGGGTGTACTACTTGCCTACTGGATCGATTACAACGTGGAATAGTTTGAAGAAGCAGTTCCTTGAGAAGTACTTTCCTGCTTCAAGAGCTGCCAACATCAGAAAAGACATTTGTGGGATCAGACAACTTCATGGGGAGACTTTGTATAAGTATTGGGAGCGATTCAAACAATTATATGCCAGTTGTCCTCAGCATCAGATTTATGATCAACTTCTTATTCAATATTTTTATGAGGGATTGTCATTGATGGATATGAGTATGATAGATACTACTAGTGGAGGTGTGTTGGTGAACAAGACCCCTACTCAAGCAAGGGAGTTGATCTCAAATATGGCTGTCAATGCACAACAATTTGGCAGCAGGCAAGATCCCACTTCAAGGAAGGTGAATGAGGTAAATATTTCTTCTGTTGAACAACGTTTAGATAAACTTACTTCTCTTGTGGAAAAGTTTGTTGTAAGTAATATGCAACAGGTAAAGACTTGTGGCATTTGTTCCAATATGGGTCATTCAACTGATATGTGTCCTACACTTCAAGAAAAACGCGTT
Organism: Citrus x clementina; assembly: GCF_000493195.1. Classification (NCBI taxonomy): domain Eukaryota; kingdom Viridiplantae; phylum Streptophyta; class Magnoliopsida; order Sapindales; family Rutaceae; genus Citrus; species Citrus x clementina. The sequence goes on along the minus strand of NW_006262139.1, from coordinate 6,340,150 downwards.
GAACAAGCCAATGCAGTTGGAGGATTTCCAGGCATGCCTCAAAGGAGGTATAATTCTTATGAGCAAACATACAATTTGGGATGGAAGGATCATCCCAACTTCAACTATGGAGTTAGGCCATCAGGATTACCACAACAATACCAACCAAGACAACCAGCACCTCCACAGTCAAACTCCAAGTCAGGTATATCTCTTGAAGAAATTGTTAAATCACTTACGACTAATACTCAACAATTTCAGTAGGCAACTACAACAAGCATTCAGAATTTAGAGAGCCAAATGAGTCAATTGGGGACTACAATGAGCCGTCTAGAGTCTCAAGTATCAGGGAGATTGTTGGTTGACCAACAAATTTTGAGACAGAAGCCCATCAATTTCAGCCTCTAAGCAATACACACGGTTACCATCTGTATAATGCTCTCCCCCAATCTGCAAATCCCGCAACTCAAATATTTTGCATCCTCCTACTTATGCCAACCCTTAAACTCACGACTATTCCACTGAGAGAGAGTTGCAACTGTTGAACGAACCCTCTGCTGAAAAATATCAACCTGATCCACCTCTTCGAAACCATGGTCTCGTCAAAAATGAAAAAATAATCTCGCAGCATTGGTCATACTCCTTCTAAAAAGCTTTATATTGAAAATGGCACTTACACGAAAAAAAAAAAAAAAAAACATCATTAGCATAACCTACCGAATTTTTAAAGGATATCAAAACAGAACTATGATTAGAATCCCAACCAATGAAATGAGTGACTACATTGAAAAAACCCAAGGCTTATCAACGAAAATTGCATAGAAGACGGTCCAAACATTCCTTCACCAAATGCCTACCTATCTATTGATTGTTCCAAGTATACGGAAATCCAAAAAAAACCAATATCCAGCAGTTCATAATCCCAAAAAACAAACTGGAAATTGGTCATCATTTCCAAATTCCTAGGCAACCCATCAAGTTTTTCTAATGGTTTCAAAGTCTCATTAAAATCACCCCTAATCATCCACAACAAAGAAAACGAATAATGCAATCTATATAATAGGTCCCACATATGAATTTTCATGAGAGCTTCTGTGTGCCCATAAATTCCAATAAAACGTCACAAGAAATCATCATTCATCCGAATAGCGGCATCAATATGGTGCAAATTGTATATATGCACAAAAACATTAATCTCTCACTACCAGAGCAAAGATAAACACCCTGACGTCTGTGATGATCAACAGGCAAATAATTATCAAACCCTAAACATGAACACCTGTGTTTGCATCTCAGATATAGCCAATTTTGTTTCACACAAGAATATAATTTGTGGCATACCTCATACAAAATTTTTTTAAAGTACACAAAATGTCTCAACCAGACCTTGAATATTCCAGTATAAGACATTCATTGCAACCGACGGGGCTGAGACTCAACACCTACTGATAATTGTGAAGAAACATTAGCAAAAGCCAATGAATCACCATTAATTACCCCATGGGCATAATCCTCATATGCCAATCGTACCCATTTTCCATAGCCATTCCCATCCTCAACCTCCTCGTCAATGAGCCTTTTTGATGCCACAGCCAAGGGAATATAAACTAGGGTAGAACTCCCCCCCCCCCTCCTCTCCAAACACTTACATTGCTTCTATTTAGCTTTATCATCCACAGACTTGCTGAGTTTTTCCACCATCTCTAAATATTCATGTTGATCTTTATTAGTACTGCCTAATGTCACAAACCACTCAAATTTGCCACCAATGAAGGTTAAATTTGTGCGCACAAGTACACTCAGTAAAAGTCCATCTAGAAGTGGAGTGCATTTAGTAACATAGTGTGCTCAACACTAAAGGAAGGATGCATTTAGAAATGAGATATGCTCAACATTGGGTCGCCTCACATAACTAACCAATCGTGGTAGCTTAGCGATCAACCAAGCCAAGCCCGAATTTTAGACTTTTCTACAATTGTAAATAACTTAAAAGTTTCTACATTTTTGCATTTAATTCCTAGCTAGATATTTAGGCAACTTGCATTCACTTGATAGGAAGCTTCATGAGCTAGCACCAATACTATAAATAGAGGCGAGCACCCCTCGTTTACTCACCACACCAAGCACATTTCATTACACATACACAACACACACAAGCTCTCAAGCTCTCTTGTATTTTCTCATTTGTGAGTAATAAAATTATATTTGGCCATATTGCTCTCTCTTCTCTCTAGCATTGTCACAAGCAGCCTTGCTTGGCTAGCTTGAGAAGAGCGAAAGGCTTACTTAGCAACTTTTGTACTAGAAGTTATTTAAGCGCCGCACGGGTTGCTACACAACAAAACTCATCCCGTGACACCAAGCTAGGTTTAAAATCACGAGAAACGCCGCCTTGACATCCTTACAGTTGGCATTAGTTTCTAGAGAAGCATCCAATGCCACATCACCATCCAGAGAAATGATATCACATTTGGAGTAGAGTCACGTGCATGGTCTCAGCTATCATTAAAATGAGAAGTCACATGTGTATCAGTGAGAGAATGAGGCAGCAAACATGTTGTGCGAGAAGTTTGTTTCCTTACAGTCCGTTGCACGATGAAAAACCATTATCACCCCGTTAACCCTTGACTTGTAGCCCCACAAAGATGCTTCTACTTTCCCCACTGTTATAACTAACTTTATCACCACTAAAGCGATTCAAAATTTCCTCCACAATATCAAGAGAATGTCCCTCACCATTTTTGTCATGTTTATCCCTTTGAGAAGCCAACTTTGGACTAGAGGTTTCTGATACTAAATCATCATGCTCCGAAGAAGCATTACGGCCCACCATCTTATTGTGATCAATAGCCACACGAATCCAAGGGGCATAATCAATCCTAACACTCGCACCCTTTTCAACTTTAGCAAGTTCAAAAGCAGCACAATCTGTAATACCCCAAATCTCCTAAGGGTATTTAAGTCTTTTTAATTTTTAGTGATCCTTTTTACCCTAATATAAATAGGACAAGTTGTATTTTCCATTATGAGAGAGGAAGAAGGAGAAATCGGCTAAGACAAAAAAAAATGACAGAAGAGAGAGAAAGAAAGAGAGAGAGAGAGAGAGAGAGATGGAGAGAAAAGAGAGAAAAAGAAAAGAAAAAGAGAAGAAGAAAATCTTCTTCTTCTTCTTTGTTCTGCCATGACAACACATGAGATCAAATTGCATAATATGAATTGGGTATTGTTGAGAGAAGATTTGGATTTGGAGGTAAGTTTTAATTCTTGGTTTTTATTAATTCGTTATGGAGAAGTATGATTGCAATAGAACTAGAACCTAAGATTTTGCATAAATATGCTGACAGTGAATTATTACGAAAATTATAGTAATTTGCACAAATTGATTTTGATTCTGATTTTTGGGGTGTTACACAATCCCAAATTAGATGTTCAAAATGACCACAAAAATAACAGAAATTCGACAAGCGTTCATACATAATAGGGAGCACATCGGATCCTCTTTAGTATGAAAACGAACCAACAAGCTTGACTAAATAGGTTTGGAGATATTACTTGAGACTCGAATACCAAGACACTGCCCAATATAATCACCATAAGTCCATAAGGTCCAACATCCACTTGCTGCAACACCAAGCATGCCCCTAATAAATTTTTCCATCTCCATTGACATATACTTCAGAGGCACATTAAGAATACGCACCCAAAATGCAATCGAAGAGAAGCGAAAAAAAAAAAATATCTATCCAGTATGCTGCGCTCGAATGCCCCGTGTAAATTTTCAAATTATAGGAATACTTTTCACAAAAACATCAATGTTGAACGATTTTGACATTAAGATCTTGCCAGGCAGACACGTAGCAGTCCTTGCATCCCCTCATCATTGCACTTTATCAAATACCACTACTCTTGCAGTCCTTTCCTTCAACGAAAGCACACTACAAAGACGGACGAGTTACAAAGTGTCCATAAGCACCAAAAAGAAAAAAAAAACTAGAGAAAATCAAACAAAGAAACCAAAAAAGAGGCTCACTCGAGCACTCTCATACTACTATCCTCTGGTAAAGATAGAGGGTTCATAAGGAGACCTGATATATATAAGTAATAATTTTTTAAAATTAAATAAGCTTTTTTATTTCTATTAATAAGAGTTTAAATTTTAAACTTTTGAGAGTAAAAGTTAAAATTTTTTTAAAAAATATTTAAAATATCTTTTATTCATTATACAGTCATTTATTTCGTAATTTTAAAAACTTACATATTAAATTAATTTTATAATTTTTAATAAAAATTTCCATTAACAACTAAACAATTAAAAAAAATTTAATATAAATTCTGTTTATAAAATTTTATAATAAAAACTTTACTTAATAAATTAATGAAAAATATATATAAAATGAAGCCTTAGGTCATCTCCAATGTAACACTAAAACTAACACCAAACCACCTTTTACACTATTTTTAGTGTAAAATGCTTCTCCAATGTAACATCAAAACCAACACCAAAATAGTGTTATGAATAGTATTACACCAAATATGGTTCAACACTATTCATTTAGTGTTAGGAAAAAAAAATTTCAAATATTCTTATTACTTTTTCTTATTTACATATATGTCATATTTTATATAATATTTTAAGTTATTATAATTATTTTTGTTATTATTTTTATTTCATTTTTTTAATTTTTGAATATTAACAAATATTTTAAATAAAAATATTCAACACAAAATTAATAATAAAAATAAAATACCAAGAACATTAATTACTAGATTACATATTACAAAATTAAAAATACAAAATTAAATTAACACAAATTAAAAAAGCTACTACTACTAGTATAAATTAGAACAATTATTTAATAATCTGAGAGATCATTAATTTTCATAATGTACTTCAATTAACACAATAAATATTACTATTAATATAGATAATTAAGTAATAAATAATTTTCATAATGTACTAATTTAGTTAATTAAATACAAATTTAATAATTTTCTATATTTTTTTGTTAATCGATATAATATTATTTATTACTTAATTATCTATATTAATAATAATATTTATTGTGTTAATTGAATTAATTCTTGATAATTAAAAGAATAAAAAGAAGAATATTTTTTTGGTGTAAATGGGTTGGAGATGAAATAGTAATGATGTGAAAAAGGTGTATTTTTTGTGTCGGTGTTACACCATAATAGTGTTAAGCACCGGAGATGCTCTTACTGCAATTTATGGGATTGGTTTATGGGTTGCAACTTGGGAATGATTAGTTGGTGTTTAGCGAAAGGCAAAGTAAGCAAACCCCATCCATTCCTCACTCCGGCGTAGCTCTATATATGGCGCCAAGTACAGCAGCAGGCTAACTGAATCAGTAAGTCATAGTGACGACGTCGTTTCAAATTGGAAGCATGCAATCATTACATTCTTTCTCATCGTTATCCGTCCTCGCACCGCCAGTACGTCTCCAGAAACCCACCAAAACACCCAATTTTGTCACCATCAAATCCTGCATTAACAGAAACCCAAAAGAAGAGTCGGGCAGCAAAGCACGCTCATGGGTCAGCCCAGATTGGCTCACTTCGTTGACCAAGTCTCTGACCATAACCCAAAGCGATGAGTCGAATATACCTGTAGCGAGTGCTAAGCTTGACGACGTGACTGATCTTCTTGGTGGAGCTCTGTTTCTTCCCTTGTTTAAATGGATGAACGTGTATGGACCCATTTACAGGCTGGCTGCTGGACCTAGAAATTTCGTTGTGGTTAGTGACCCGGCAATTGCTAAGCATGTTCTAAGGAACTACGGCACCAAGTATGCTAAAGGTCTTGTATCGGAGGTCTCCGAGTTTCTCTTTGGCTCGGGTTTTGCCATTGCTGAAGGCCCTCTTTGGATGGTAACTCTTCTTTTTTTCACTCAATCGCATTTTTCTTTTTTCTTTTTTGGTTGTCTCTTGTGTGCTTGTTTCTTGATTTGGACCTTCCATCTTAGCTTTTCTCAAATAGGTACCACATTTTCCTCTAGATTTTACTGATTGAGGCTATTTTTCGGCTCTTACCTTGTTAGCCGTTGTCCTAACTTGCGATTGGGTTTTAGATTCTCTTGTGGCTTATGATGTATTGTTGGCCGCAATTTACAAAGAAAATTAGTTGAAAAAAAAAGGTCAAAAGAATTACATATTAGTTTTTGAACATGTTACTTTTTGAATATAAAATGAGGATTCTACGTGTTACAAAATGTACATTTACATTTTGAAAATTGTTGCATATTATATAAAAAATGGTTTCAATATCAGTAACCCTAACTTTCCATAGCATGTTCTTTTGAAATGTGACTGGTTAATAATAAAAAGATAGTGATATAATGAGCTGTTTGATATTACCATTATTATGATCCTATTTTTTCTATTCATATTAATACTAAAAAAAATGGTTTCTTGACAGGGAAGGCGCAGGGCTGTGGCTCCATCTCTTCACAAGAAATACTTATCTGTGATAGTTGACCGTGTATTTTGTAAATGTGCTGAGAGATTGGTAGAGAGGCTGCAAACTGACGCTCTAAATGGAACTGCTGTTAATATGGAAGAAAAGTTTTCGCAGTTGACCCTTGATGTTATTGGTCTTTCGGTATTCAACTATAATTTTGATTCACTTACTGCTGACAGCCCGGTTATTGATGCAGTTTATACTGCTTTGAAAGAGGCTGAGCTTCGTTCAACTGATATTCTACCATATTGGAAGGCAGGTTCTTTTGTTTGATTTGATTTCTCTTTGTTCTACCCAGTTGGATTATTAAACCTTTAATGTTTTCTGTTACAGGTTAAAGCTTTGTGTAAGATTGTTCCTAGACAAATAAAAGCTGAAAAAGCAGTTACAGTGATTAGAAAAACAGTTGAAGAGCTTATTATAAAGTGCAAAGAAATTGTGGAAACTGAAGGTGAAAGAATTGATGACGAGGAATATGTGAATGACAGTGATCCAAGTATCCTCCGTTTTTTGCTTGCCAGTAGAGAAGAGGTTTTCCTGTGCTACTGACTAAACTCTATTATGTTTTAGCCTGATCAATGTGCTTCTATTTCAATATTTAGAATGCATTCATATGGTGTTAGAATAGAATAGAATAGAAGATCAATTTGTTTTAGCATTTGCCCATTGAAGGCTGCATTAGATTTTAATTGGGACAAAAATCAATGAGGGTAATAGTGTTTTAGATTATTTCAGCCTGGTTAATCAGTTTGCAAAGCATCACACAGCACCCATGTTCCTAATGTCTGGTTGGCTCGGATAATAGAAATAGTTAGAAAAGTCAAGTTTCTCCTCAGATATATTAAAGTGGTTTGAAATGACCATTTTGACTGCTAGATGGTAACTAGAAAAGTTTTTTTATAACACTTCGCCTACAGAGATTCTTAATTTTGACCTGAATGTTTTTGTAAATATCAGGTATCAAGTGTACAATTAAGAGATGACCTTTTATCTATGTTAGTTGCGGGCCATGAGACCACTGGTTCAGTTTTGACCTGGACACTATATCTTCTAAGCAAGGTACCCATCCTCTATGCATGTATCTATTTACAGAAAGTTTTTCTTTTTCTACATTCCCTTTCTTCTATAAACCTGTGATTTTTATTTTGACTTTAATATTGGAATTCAAAGACAACATCTTTAAGTTGTGGATTGAGATAGATCTTGGAATTGAAAAAGCCATTGTTTTACTCAATATTCTTTACACTTTGTCCACGGTGACTTCATCATCTCATTTGCTTACAGCCTCTATCAATTATTTTATACCTGAACAATTTGCTTCTTGCCAGGAAATGGAGAGTTTAATCAGGTTTACCCTCAGAAATAGACTTTTGGAGGTTACTAAATTAAGAAGCGTGGAGTCTATTTCTCCATGTGGTATTTTCTATTTTTTTGTCCCCACATGTTTTAATGTCCATATGAATCCCACTCTCTACCGAGGCCAAGTCTAATTTCAGTTTTTAATATCCTGCGCTAAATGGCTTGATGGCTGCTCACTCACTAAGGATTTTTTTTACATTTTGGCTCTTGGGTCACCTTATTTATCCAGATATGTAAAATCAGGAGGTAGTGTCAATTTTCCCGAGGAAAAGTTATGCACTTTCTTTTTCTAGTTAAGATCCAAATTTGGCTTATTTCTTGTCGACAACTTGTACTTAATGCGAACGAAGTGAAGGTCGTGATAACATGTGCGTAGGTGCAGAATTCATGGAACCTATGCCTTGATTTATTTGTTGTTGTGGTCCAGATTTGGCTTGTTTTTGGCAGGTAGCTTGTTTACAATGTACATCTAGTGAAAGACCGTGATAACTTATGTTTGTTAGGAAGTAAGATACATTACAGATATAGTGGTCTATGTTGATTATGTTTTATGGTAGCATCAGTTACCAACATATGTTCATTAGTGTAGTATCTGTGCTTCGTCTAAGTTATAAATTGATAACTAAATCCTTTCTGTCTTTTTAGTGTATCTCAGCAGAAAGGTTTATTTAGCATTTATATTCTGCTTTTATTCTTAGTGAGTTAGTGCCCTTGTGGCCATCTGTTGGAAGACTAAATAAACAGTAGATTTCCAAATTAACAATTGACGTCTGCTTTTGTATGTGCATTCTCAATGGCTCAGAATGTTTCTAAATATGTTCTTCAGGATTGTAACTCATTGATGAAAGCACAAGAAGAGATTGATAGAGTATTGCAGGGAAGATCTGCATCCTTTGAAGACATAAAAGATCTGAAATTCCTAACACGTTGCATAAATGAGTCAATGCGTCTCTACCCACATCCTCCTGTAGGCAGTCCTTGCCTTTCCACTTGATTGATTTTTATTTTAATGGAAACCTCTAATAGAGAATAAGAAGAAGAAAGAAAACCCATAATCTTGTAAAGTTAGTCTTTTTCTCGATATAATATCCCTGTTCAAAATTTTTGTAGGTCTTGATAAGAAGAGCTCAAGTAGATGATGTGCTCCCTGGAAATTACAAGGTTAATGCTGGTCAAGATATAATGATTTCAGTTTACAATATCCACCATTCCTCACAGGTATCTTAACTTCTGTGTTTGTTGGTTGAATGTGCCTTCTTTATTTACTGCATCTCAAAAGTATGTTTATTTAGGTTATACGTATGACTTAAATTTGAAAATGTCAAGAAACCACCCACTTTTACTTCGCAGCTGATCTACTCACCCCATTTATACTTGTCATTTTTTGATTAAATTTCACATTGGCTGTTGATTAAACACCAAAGCACCTCAATCCCAAACACCCCCCCCCCCCTCCCCCAAAACTGTTGCTTAAACCTGAGTTATCTTACTTTCTACTGTGATTCTGGAGAGACGTCATGAGAATTTTGTGAAAAGTAGGTAAAAAGAAAAAAAAAAGGACTGAAATGGTGGTCAAAGGTGTATTGGTCAATAATTATAATGTAGACTGAAATGATAAAATGGTCCGTGTATACGAAATGGGCTCAGCATGCTTGAAATATATTTTTTTTCTCCATTATCTTAAACCAGTTATGTTGTATTCCGTATCTTGATTATTATTTTGCTGTTATAAAACAAGGTCTGGGAGAGAGCAGAAGAGTTTTTACCAGAAAGGTTTGACTTGGAAGGCCCCATGCCCAATGAAACAAATACAGATTTTAGGTATTGTACTTCTGACTTTCAACAGATTAATCAACCTCGTTGTGATGCTCAATTCATGAAAATATGAGCTCTGTTTTGACAAAAATAATAGAAAGTAGAAACAACTCTTTTCATTTTCAGCTTATAATCAGTTTAACACTGTTAATTTGTCAAAACATTTGGTACAGATTCATTCCTTTCAGCGGAGGGCCTCGGAAGTGTGTTGGAGATCAGTTTGCTCTGCTAGAGGCTATTGTTGCTCTAGCAATACTCTTGCAGAATATGAACTTTGAACTAGTTCCTGATCAGAATATCAACATGACTACTGGAGCAACCATACACACAACGAATGTAAGACCTGGAATTTCTCTAACTCAAGAATTGAGATGATATGCTAATAGAATACGAGTTTTGATCCCTAACATTATCGTATTTAGTTGCTCTGTCAATGACATCATGTGAACAAGGATAGTTATGTACAATTTAGCAAATTTGCTTTGGACAATGATCTCAGTGTCATTTAAATCAGAATCAAAAAAACCATATGTCAGTAGTTTCCGCAATAATACGCATCATGCTGTTCTTAAGGACATGCGAGATAGAATAAATTCAGTTTTCAATTAACAAGCTGTAGCTGGTGCTTAACTTCTATCTTTCTAAACACGAGTGGGTCCTAATATATTGCTATTTTTGCAGGGTTTATACATGAAACTCAGACAACGACAACATTTAAATTCCTTTGTATCTACTTCAAGGTAAGTGGTCAAGTCGTTATAGCTGCTCGGATATATGGAGACAACCCGCCCCCCAAAAAAGAAAAGGAGGTAAAAATTAAAGTATTCTGTTTAGAGGTGACCCATTGATGATTATGGCAATTTAAATGAGAGCAACAGTTTACATTGAGCAGTCGCAATGCAGTTGCTTTAATATTTGTTGATTCTTTGGAGATCATTCACTTATGGTGCTGCTTTAAAATTAGTTGATTCTTTGGAGATCATTCATTCGGCTATGCTCCGCATATCATTAAGATTATGTTGTCTTAAAATTCTGTATGAATGTACTGTCATGATGATATTGTTTAGTGATCAGAAAGAATAAAAGACAGATTAGGACCAAATTTTGTCAATTTTGTTCAGTGTTGGTTACTGGGATTAGAGGTAATTTAGAGAGAGAGAGAGAGAGGGAAACAAAAAATTAAAAATAAAAATAAAATGTCATATTCAATGAACATCCAAAAACTTTGGTGTTCTCGTTCTGTAAGCGTAGCTGCATGGATTTCGGGATTTACCACCCAATCCTGTTGCGCCACCCTGTTAAAAAGATATAAAATCACTGATATCCAAATAATTAAAGGGAAAATAAGTTTTTCAACCCTGAAAAAAGGAGGGGCACTCTATAAAGGCAAAATCAAAGAACGGGCTGGACAAATTAGATTTTAGACAAATTTAATGTTAACTCGAGCATCCGAGTGTTTATTATCAAATCAAAACTGATGCTCAAGGCTGTAAGAGCTTGAGAATAGAGGATCTCATCATTTTCGAATGAAGATTTAGCTTCCTTAGATTATAACACATTTGCTTATTATTTATTTTAAAAATTCAATCTTGCAGACGATACTTTATTTTAAAAAAGAATAATTTTCCACGTGCAACTTATGCACTCGAAAGGTTTTGGGTCCATGGGGTTGAGTTTAAGACATTGATGGGATTTGAGGTTGGGACTCGAAAGCGCTGCCCAATTGAATTGGAGAGGAATAAAATTATTCTCTTGTTAATATATATAATTAAAACTTCAATAGTATAAATATATAATATTGTAGTAGATATATATATTTTATAATATTGATAAATTTTATTAAATAATTTATTTGTTTTTCGTGTCCGGCTAGAATTTTAATAATTTGATACGATTATTAAATAGATCATGTTTCAAGTCAACTTAAATTTGACGCTATACGAAACTGACATAATACAAACACGATCTGGTGATTTATTTTACTAACTCTACAATACGGATATAGAAAGCACCTGCATGATAGAACTTAGAAGGGCAACCAAATTAACTTTTTTAAAGCTGAATAATTTTTTGCCACTTCGGCCTTGGTCGAAGTGGTGGGCTGCTGCCCTCACAAGCGGTTCTAGCCCCCACAAAAGCATTGTGGGGGCTAAATGTTCTTTATATTTAAAAATTCTTCTCCCGCAAAATGCGAGTGAAGTATGGGCATCCCTCTCCTGTGAGGGGTTATTTGTCTGGGCATGTACTTCTTAGAATTTAATGTAATAATGTAAGTCCCAATTATGTATATCTGATTGTAAATATCAGTGTAATATCTCTGCTACAATAGCAATTGTTGTAAATATTTGTGTAATGCAGTAATCTAATGATTAATCAGTATTCAAAAAAAAAATTATCCTTTTCCTTTTTCTTTTTTTTTTCTTCTTTTTTTAACGATGTTCTTTTGGGAGCCCATATTGTTTGGACTAATATTTTGACTTATACCAACCTTGTTTTCGCAACCGGTTGCTATAGTTAATTTATACAATCAAGTTAATTTAATTAAAATAAATAAATTATTGATCATATTAATTTTTAAAAATAGTAATAACAATAAAAAGAGATAAATAAATTAAAAATGAAACAAACAAATTTTTTGTATGAACACTAAGAGAAGAAAATTATAAAATATGTAAGGAAAAGACAAAAGTTTATTTCATATTTTCTATGTTTTGTTTTATGTTTGAGTTTAAGAATTTTGTATTTCGTCGTATGTCTTATGTAATATATTCTAAATACTCTAAAAATTTTCTTTTTTCCCTATTTCATGTTGGCTTTCGTGTTTCATATCTAACATTTACAGTTCTAGTGTTAGCATCTTATGTTTAACAGTGCTCATATTTGATGTTCATTGTTGTATATTCTACATTAAGTGTTACATATATTCTACTCTTTGTTTCATGTATAAATGTCATGTTTCATGTTATAGATTGAGTTGCATCATCGAAGTTCAATATTTCATATTCTAAATACTCCTCCGATATTTACTTTTTTTCCCCCTTAATTTCATGTTTAATGTTGTTGTTTCAGATATAACATCCATTGTTACAGGTATGGAGTTAACCGTTTCATATTCTAAATGTCCCACAAAGATTTACCTTTTTCACATGTTTCATTTTAATGTTTTGTGTTTCACATTCTTATTTCATATATAACATTCACTACAAGAAAAAAGAGAAAAGTCAACAGGAATATGGTAATGTGTGTGTTATGTGTGTTGTAAAATGTGATATTTAACAACATTCGAAGATCACACGTTGGTAAAAGTAGCCAAAAGTTTAGTTTTAACAACACACTTCATGGCATGTTGCAAAACATATAATCGCAACAGTTTTGTGATAGTGGTAGATTTTATAGGCCAAATGACAACATGCAAACTCAGCACGTTGTTAAAGCTTTATCTTTAGTAACGTTTTTAGAACGTTGTTAATCAGAACGTACCACAACATTCTTTTGCTCCTTGTTATTTGTATTCAACAACGTGCTTCTTGTTATGTTGTGAAATATCATATCAAAACCTGTAAATGCATATTATTGATTATTATTATTATTATTTTGTACAACAATAACAAATCAAATAATTTCAAAAAATAATTCTTTTTCTTTTCTTTTTTTAGCCAATCATTAACTCTTCATTTTATTTAAAATTTAGAATTTTATTACTAGGATAAGATAAGGTCTTAGAAAGTTCATTCCATCAAAGATATGTATCTATTATAGATACCTAAAAATCAATTTGATTTTTGTAGTTATAGCCTAACAAATGACATTAATTCACTCTCAAGAATCGACTCATGTAAGCGAGGTTCGAATATCAAATGTTTTGTTTATACTCAAGAGATTTTACCAATAGAACTAGCTAATGAATTTTTATATTTTTTTATCTTATTGATATTTTTATTTACTAATTCAACTATTAATTTAAATTAATTAACAAATTACTAACCATATACAGTAAAAATCACTAACCATATTTGCTGCAAATATCACGTCACATTATAATAACGTAATTGACTCGCTATTTTATGATAATTCAAAAGGTAGCTTTTAATGGTAAATTTAGTTTATAAATACTATTTTAGTTTTTATCTTACGAAGAGAGATTTTGAAAATTTCAAAAAAATTAAAAATGCCGCAAAGCCCAACCCGCCACCCTCGTTGTAAGTTTTCAAAGTAATTTAAATAATAAATAAATAAATAAATCCGCTTCCTTAGTCGCTCTAAGAGCCACTCAACTCCCCTAATGACGAAGACAACGAAGGAACTAAGGAGATCTCACCATCATGTCTTCAACCTGTAAGTCAATTTCTATCAATTTCTTATGCCTTCTTCATGTTTGAAAAATCGTCTCTCACCAAAATAATAATAATAATAATAATAATAATAATAATAAATTATGGCAAAAGTGTATTGAAAAGTCCTACTTTTTCTCCTTTTCTTTTTTAATTTATTAAATTTTACATTCATGGGATTTTTGCTTTTGGAAATTAATAACTACGTTTTGAGAAATTCTAGAATACATCTGTTGTATTACAACTAATTAATACATATATGATATGTATAATTAAGTTTAATACAATCACCATTTACATAATAATTTACAAAATAAATACACACATATCATGATATTATTTATTATTATATGACTGACATGTTACAATAGATGTATTTTAAAATTTTTCCTAAGTTTCATGCTATACTCCTATTTTGTCCAGCGAGAATCTCGGAAATAGTAAAAAAAAAATAATAATAATAATAATGTCTAGCAGCGCCACTTGGGTTGAACGTTGGGGATCTATTCAAAGGTCTATCTTCTTTTTTTTCCCACCAACTCTAATTTTTTGGTTTTTTTTTAATGCTAATTAAGATGTACGTAAATTAAATGCTTATCTTTTTTTTGTCTTTTTAACTTAGTTTATAATGTAATTGTGTTATTATAATTATTTTGATTAATCTTGACTTTGTTTGTCTAGGAGATTTGATTTGATTGCTAATGAGATGATGGAGCTTGACCCAAGAAGAGGGTTTGGATGGAGCTGCTGAATGCTGATAACATTGTATGTGATGAAGAGATCACGTGAGAGTATTGAATTTTGTAATATAAATTGTTTTTAATTGTAGTGATTGTCAAATAAATTTATTGCTATTTTTTTAATGAAATATAATATTTTTATTCAATTATTAGTTTGTTTGTAGCTGTAAGTTTTTAATATTTATAAAAAAATATTGGAAAAATAAATAAAAGGATTTTGCAAGCAAAATGTGCATACAAAATAAATAAAATAAAGTAATCATATTGCATGTTGTTCAAAGAAATTTACATATAAAGGTTTTGACAACATTAATTTTGTGTTGTTTAAAGTATTTTTAACCACGAGCGCAAGACTTTTAGCAACGTGTCTTACATATTGTTAAAAGTAACATATCCTAAGACAACATCTTGATCCGCACGTTGTTAAAGGCTTTTAGCAATGTAAAATACTCATTGCTATATTTAGTTTTTCTTGCAGTGATTCATCATTACTTGTGAGGAGTTCATTGTTTCATGTTCGAAATGCCCCTAGAAGATCATTTTCTTTTTTTTTTTCCCTATTTCATTTCTTGACTTCATGTTTGACATTCATTTTCATACGTAGCATTTATAGTTACATGTACAAAGTTCAATGTTTCATGTTTACCGGTATTCATATTCGATATTCATAGTTGCATATTTGACATTAATTGTTACATATTTTGCGTTATGTATTTTATGTATGTAGAGTTGTTAAAATTTGACAGGACTCGATTACCTAGTACAAACACGAGACGAATAAATGGTTACGGGTCATCAAATTTAACAAGATTATTAAATGGGTCAGGTCCGAATTGACCCAATTTTTTTCCGTGTCGAGTTAGGGTTAAAGTTATTAGCTCATTTACCCGATTAATGACATGATTATATTTTTTTTGTTCTAAATTAATTTATAGGTTCTTGTCATCAAAGTTTAAATATTAGACATGATTCTCTCTATTTATTTTTTTGGTAAGGACGAACATATACACATTGTTTCATTTATAAAATTTTATATAGATTTAGAACTTCAATAGTATAAATTTACAAAATATTAGTAAATATGTGTATTTTATAATATCGATATAGAATATTATTTACATATAAATAATTAAAACTTCAATAGTGTAAATATGTAATATTTTGGTAGATATGTATGTTTTATAAGATCAAAAAGTTTTCTATATATAGTATGCAAATGTTTGATATAAATTTTGTTAAATATATAAATATTAAGTTCGTTATTAGATAACCCGTTTATTTTATGTGTCGGGTTCGAGTCTCAATATTTTGATACGATTATTAAATGAGTCGTGTTTGGATCAACCAGAATTTGATATAACAGGAAATTAACACGACACGAACACAACCCAGTGACCCATTTTTTCAGCTCTACATGTATGAATGGAATGTTTCATATTAACGTCACAAATAACATATTCAAGGTTTAATAGTTCATGTTATAATTGCTTTCCAAATGTTTACCTTTTTTTCCAGTCCATGTTTGACGTACATGTTTCATATATGATGTTTAGAGTTACATTTATAGAATTTATTGTTGTATATTTAGAGGTTGAGTGAAATTTTATTCCCCTCATCAGTTATCAAGAATCTTCAGTAAATCTCCAAATAAATTTTAGTTAACACTCTACTCCGAAATCATTGCTCCATTATTAAAATTAAGATCAATAGAGTATGAGGTCAAAATAAATTTTTAGATTACTAATTTAATTAATCAATTAATAATTTTTATCATCAATTAATAAAAATATATTATTTTTTTAGTTAATGGATTTTTCATTTTTCGAAGGTAACAATTTTTTTTTAACACAAAAAAAATTATCCCACAAAAAATTACTGATAATTTGTGAAAAATTAAAATGTAATTTTCTTGTTCTAAACATAATATAAAACAATTATGGACACTTTGTGAAACAAATAATAAGACTCTATCAAACATAAGTTGAAAATATTTTATTGATGTAATAACTAAAATCTCATTTAATTATTGATATGGGAAGAAAAAAATTATAAATTTGCAATATTATTTTTTATATTTAACGATAAAAGAATTAATTTCATTTTCTAAACAACAAAATAGTGCAATATATGTATGAATATATATGTTACTTATATATGTCATAAATAAATTTGTTATTTAAATTTAAATGTTTATTATAATAATAAAGATAAATTTTACAAGGATACAATAGTCATTACACAGCTGCATTATCCAATGCAAATTAAGGATATTAAACTAACGTCACGGGCATTTTAGGCTAATATGGAAAACTAAGGGACAAATTAATTTTAATACAAACCACAAGGACCCAGATGAAATTTCACAGATAAAATTATCATATTCCTACTAGTAACAACTAATTTAAAATTATTCTATTATTTATTAATATCAAGTGTTAGATACTATTACAAGTGGCTCCTGCAGCATATAAAGGCACTTTTTATATTTTAAAAAATATAAAATCCTTTTGCGTCATCGTGTTCAAAAAAATATAAAAATCACTGACATATAAATAATTAAACGGAATTTAACTTTTTTAACTCTAAAAGAGCAGGGGTAATATAAAAAAAAATACTTTAAAAAAAGGGAAAATAAAATAACGGGTTGGATAAATTTTCCAAGTATTCATTCGGAATAATTTGTTTAGATTTTTGTCAAATTTATTGTTAATTTGAGTATCGGAACGTTTTCTAACAAAATTGATGCTTCAGGCTTTAAAAGCATGAGAACGAAGGATGATCTCGTCATTTTTAAATGAAGATTTTGCTCCCTTCGATTATAATACATTTGCTTATTTTTTTAATTTGAAAATTCAATCTTGAAAACTAGAGTTGGTAAAATGGATCATCGGATTGTGTTCATATCGTGTCAGTTTCTTGTCGTATCAGTTTCATGTCGTGTTAAATTTAAGTCGACCCAAACTCGTCCCATTTAATAATCGTGTTAAAATATTGAGACCTAAACTCGACACGAAAAAATAATAGGATTACCTAATAACCCACTTAATATCTATATATTAAACAAAATTTACATAAAATATTTACACATTGTCATACATACATAAGTACATACATAATTTATCGATATTATAAAATGTAATATCTATCAAAATATTACACATTTACACTATTGAAGTTTTAATTATATATATGCAAATAATAATATATATTGATATTATAAAATATACATGTTTACTAATATTTTACATATTTGTATAATTGAAACTTTAAATGTATATAAAATTTTATAAATAAAACACTGTGTTTATATTCATCTTTTCAAAAAATAAAAAATAAAAGAGAAAATCATCTCTAATATTTGAGTTTTGATGACAAAAACATACAAATTAATTTAAAATATAAAATGTAATCGTGTCATTGATCTGGTAAATGGGTGAAGAACTTTAATTCTAACCCGATACGAAAAAAAATTATGTTAATTCCAATCTGACCCATTTAATAATCGTGTCAAATTCAATAATTTATATCTATTTATTTGTATCGTGTTCGTACCAGTAATCAGATCGTATCAAAATTTATCAACTCTATTGAAAACAATGCTTTAATTTAAAAAAAGAATAGTCTTGAAAAGCATAATTGAAGTACGTAACCGACCACATCAGCATGAAAAGAAGGGGTAAGGGGATGATGTTGGCCGCTTCTATGCAGGGACCCCAAAATCCCCGTACGATAAAAGGGCGCCCTTTTGAGAGCGCACACGGCAGCTAAACGAACTTTTTACGTATAGCATCCGGTTTTTGCAGCCAGTTGCTATATTAATTTATACAATAAAATTAATTTATTAAAATAAAAAATTATTGATCGTATTAATTAATTAATTAATTAATAATAATAATAATAAGAAAAAAATAAATACATTAAAAATGAAATAAGAAATTCTTTTTGTATAAATATTAAGAGAAAAAAATATAAAGTATAAGAGAAAAAAGACAAAAGTTTGTTTCATATTTTGTATGCTTTGTCTCATGTTCGAGTTTAAGAGTTCCATGCATTTTCTTTTATGTCTTATGGAATATATTCTAAATACTCCCACAATTTTCCTTTTTCTTTTGTTTCATGTTGGTGTCCATGTTTCATAGCTAAACATTTATAGTTTTATGATGTGTTTACTAAATTGGAATCTGAATGAATTAGAATCAAAATGGGTAGGAATAGAAATTAGCGGGAATGAGGATAGGGAATAGAAATCAGAATAAATTGTTTATGTGAACTATAGGAATTGGAATCGGAATGACCTGGATCGCCATTGATGTGTTTACTTTGTCTTAGAATCGGAATCAGAATCGGAATGATTTGGATTGCGACAAGTTACTAAAATATACTTAATAAACTATTATCATATTTATTATTTTATATTTCTATTATTGCGATTATTTATAAAAAAATTATTATTATTAATAATATATTAATTGTAAAAATTTTTATCATTAATAATAATAATAATAATAATAATAACAACAACAACAACAACAACAACTAACATTAATAAATTAAGTAATTAGAATAATTATATTAATTCATTGCAATATATTAATTAATTAATAATTATTATTATTCAATATATATTAATTAATTATTTCATTATTTAATATTGATAATAATAATAATAATAAATTCAAAATATATAAATTAATTAGAATAATTATATTAATGAATTAATTATAATAATATATTAATTAATTATAATAGTTTTTTATTGAGGATAAAATGGACATTTTTTATTTTATGGAGCAAAACGGTCATTCATGGTAACGGAAGATTGATTCCCACCATCACCATCCCGCTTGGGAATCAATCTCCCATTCCCCCTTTTTGAATTTGCGAATCCGATCTCAATTCCTGCTTTCATTTTGCGAAGCAAATGCTGTCAATAATTTTGATTTTGAATTCCTCAATTCGGGAAGTAAACACACCATTAGTGTTAGCATTCTATGTTTTATGTTTAATAGTACTCATGTTTGATGTCCATCGTTGCATATTTTGTTGAAATTTTGTGAAAAATAAAATCTAATTTTTTTTTTGGTTCAAAACATAACCAAAAATAGATCATAATATCCCACAAACAATTATAGATATTTTGTGAAATAAATAATAAGACTATTAAGTTTAAGTTGAAAAATATTTTATTGACGTACTAATTAAAATCTCATTTAATAATTGATATGGGAGAAAAAAATAAATTTGTATTATTATTTTTTATATTTAATGATAACAAGATATTACTCTTACATTTTTTTTAAAAATAAACTAATATAATATATGAATGAATATAAATATTGTTTGTATATTTTAAAAATAAATTTATTATTTAAATTGAGATTTGTTATTACTGTATAATAATAAAGATAAATTTTATAAGGGTACAATAGTCATTACACAATTATATATCCAATGCAAAGTTTTAAACTAATATCAGGGGCATTAGAGAGTAATTTTGAAAACTAAGGGATAAATCTAATTTTAATGTAAACGATAAGGGTGTGTAAAATTTCACTGATAAAGTTCTCCATTCGTTAGGTAATAACTAATTTAAAATTGTTATCAATTAATATCAACCGTTGGATTCCAATTACAAGTGGCTGCTTTAAACGAATGAATTGTCTTGAACCGGGCAGCTCACCGACACTGGCACTGGCACCGACACCGACACCAAGAGACCAGTTGTGATTCACATTTCGAAATTGGCAGTTTGGCACCACACGATTGCGTAACTTTTATAACCGCTCAAGTTTCAACAAATTATTTTTAAATTAATTAAAAAAAGGAAAAGGAAAAGGAAAAGGAAAAGGAAAAGAAAAATACAGAGATTGGAAATTTTGTTTTTGAAATTAAAAAAAAAAAAAAGAGAAAAGAAATGAAAAAGTTAGTGTTAAAAAAAGAAAAGGACAATTCAAAAAGCCTTTAAAAAAAAAGAAGAAAAGGACAATTCAAAAAGCTTTTAACGCATATAAGCTTTATCATTCGTATAAAATAGGTCTTATCCTTTTGCTTGGCTGGCATGGTGCTGCGAAATCAAAGGTCAGTAAGCAGTAATGGAAGATAACGAGCGCAGAGATGGCGGGAAGAAGGCGAGACTGGCCATAACGGAGCGGGCCAACATGATTAGTGTTCCCATGTCTCTAAACGCTGCCATCCGTCTCCACGTGCCGTATGCCATCTGGCAAGGTAGGGCCAGCACCCCTTTCTCCGCCTCCTGAATTGATTACTATAAATAATATTAAATAAAATAAAAATAATTAATATTAAAAATTATATTTTTATTTTTTAATACTCACTATTAATTATTTTATTTTACTTAATTTTTTTTTAAAATTAAATATAACAATAAACCTACAACTAAAAAATATTAAATGAAATGAAAATAAATAATATTAAATAATATTTTTATATAAAAAATAATATTAAAAATTAATTTTTAAATAAAATATATAATATTAAAATAAATTTTATGTTTCAAGACTCATTCTACTAATTAAATAAAATAAAATTTTAAACAATTTAAATTTATGTGTTAAAAATTTTAATTTTTAATATTTTTATGTTTTTAATAAGTATCAGAAAATATAATATTAAATATTTAAATAAACGAATCATTACTCTTAAATTTATCTTTTTCATTGAATCGCATGATCAAGAATTGAAACCATAAAAAAACACGTGGTACTTACAACTGTTGCAAAGTCGTTGAGTCCTTTAAAAAAAAAAAGAAAAGGACAAGTCAAAAAGCCTTTAACGCATATGAGCTTTATCCTGCGTATAAAATAGGTCTTATCTTTTCGCTTGGCCGGCATGGTGCTGCGAAATCAAAGGTCAGTAAGCAGTAATGGAAGATAACGAGTGCAGAGATGGCGGGAAGAAGGTAAGACTGGCCATAATGGAGCTGGCCAACATGATAAGTGTTCCCATGTCTCTAACCGCTGCCATCCGTCTCCACGTACCGGATGCCATCTGGCAAGGTGGGGCCAATACCCCTCTCTCCGCCTCCCAGATCTTGACACGTATCCTCCCATCCGGCGGTGGGGACGCCGAGAACTTGCAACGTATCCTCCGCTTGCTCACCAGCTACGGCGTGTTCTCGGAGCATCGCGAGTTTGGAGGCGAAAGGAAGTACAGCCTCACCGAGATCGGGAAATCCCTCGTTACTGATGCCGAGGGTCTATCGTACGCGCCCTACGTGCTCCAGCATCACCAGGACGCGCTTATGAGCGCGTGGCCTTTGGTGCACGAGGCCGTTCTGGACCCAACTATTGAGCCATTTGTGAAAGTCCATGGCGAGCCGGCATATAGTTATTATGGGAAGAAGCCTGAAATGAACGGCTTGATGCGAAAAGCCATGTCGGGAGTGTCCGTGCCGTTCATGACGTCCGTTTTGGACGGTTACGATGGGTTCAAAGGTGTGAAGCGATTGGTTGATGTGGGTGGGAGTGCAGGTGATTGCCTGAGGATGATATTACAGAAACATCCTTTTATATGTGAAGGGATCAATTTTGATTTGCCTGAGGTTGTTGCCGAAGCTCCAAGTATCCCTGGTGAGAAATCAGCTCAACGCCACTATCATCATTTTCTTTTTCTATTATTATTATTATTATTATTATTACTACTACTACTACTAATTGGATTAATTTCAAATTAACTCCTGAATTGATTATTTTTAAGTAATCTCTTTATTTTTGGAAATTTTAATTTAACTTTATTTTTGTTAATCATACTAAAAAATTTCATCAACCCATTTTCATTTTTTTTATATTTTGAATAAAAATGAGATAGTTTAAATTTTTTTAAAATAAGAGATTTATTTTTTTAAAAAAAAATAATTTACGAGGAATAATATGAAATTTACCCTAAGTTATTCTTAATCAATCAAATAATTCTGTAGGAGTGACCCATATTGGTGGGGACATGTTTAAGTCCATTCCTGCCGCTGATGCTATCTTTATGAAGGTACATCATTTCTAATTTCTGCTTTTTGATTTGTAATATTATTCTTTTATATTGCATCTTAAACATTCCTGTTAGTTATGTTATAGTTTTTGGAGAACTGTTTAAGCCACCCTTATCAAAACCTAAAATTAGTAAAAGCTCTCGGTTCATGAGGACTGATTTGAACTTATCAACCTGGCAATTGAAACTAAGGCCTGATTGCTAATGTTGTAAATTTTTAAATAATTGTTATTAGTTGCCGTAGAAATAATCAGCTGTAAAGAAAATCAATTAAACATTTGGTAAAATTTATTTTTAAAAGCTTAAAAACAGCTCAGTGTGTTTAGTAAATTTAACTGCCTTAAGAATATAAATAACTGAATTAGACATAATGTTAAATAAAATTTTATTTGTACATTTACAAACATGTATATAAAATTCTTTTATTGTGTATGTATAATAATTGATAACTAAAATAAATATTTTATATTATTAAGTTTATTTGTTTTTATTTTGTTACCTCAATATAATTGGTAATAAATATAATCTCTTTAAAATTAATAATTTTTATTTTCTAATTAATAAGGATAATTTTGAATTTTTATAATATATATTTGTACTAGGGTATATATGAAATCGTATTAAATTAAAAACTGATTCTTAAAATTAGATTTTGAAAAATTACTCTCTCGCCGCTTTTCAAATCTACCGTGAGATGAGGTGATTTTGTCAAAAATGTTTTTTAAAAAATTCATTAAATATCAAAATTTGCTTTTAACTTTTTAAATCACTTTTGAACTTCTCAAAGCAATCCTAAACAGGCCCTATGAATGTTACTAACTACGCGTAACTTCCAAGCTTCTATCTAATCCGGCTTTTGGCAACTTAAAATAATAATTATGTATACAATATAGAGTACTCTATGAACTGGCAGTGGTAAGTGCCTACTGATGGTTAATGAGTAAGCAAGATATCATTGTACCGTTTTTTCCATCCTTTGTACCTTTTGATTTTGATTTTTAATTTTTTTTAAACCTTAGCAACTATCTAGGATAGTTTCTGATTTTTCACTTAAATTCTTTTGTCAACATAAAGCCGAAAGACTTTAAGTAAGCAAACGTCAACATGAAAGTTGGGAGGGATTTTATTTTGGGTGGTCATACAAGCTAGTAGCCCTTTGCTTTTTTGGTATTGTTTTCTACCTACCAATGACTTGGATTGGTTTGTGAGACGGTGAAAATTGTTTTAATGGAACTTACAATACAGAGTACTCTATGAACTGGCAGTGGTAAGTGCCTACTGATGGTTAATGAGTAAGCAAGATATCATTGTACCGTTTTTTCCATCCTTTGTACATCTTGATTTTGATTTTCTATTTTTTTAAGCCTTAGCAACTATCTAGGATAGTTTCTGATTTTTCACTTAAATTCTTTTGTAAACATTAAGCCGAAAGACTTTAGGTAAGCACGCGTCAACATGAAAGTTGGGAGGGATTTTATTTTTGGGTGGTCATACAAGCTAGTAGCCCTTTGCGTTTTTGGTATTTTTTTCTTCCTACCAATGACTTGGATTGGTTCGTGAGACGGTGAAAATTGTTTTAATGGAACTTACAATACAGAGTACTCTATGAACTGGCAGTGGTAAGTGCCTACTGATGGTTAATGACTAAGCAAGATATCATTGTACCGTTTTTTCCATTCTTTGTACATTTTGATTTTGATTTTCAATTTTTTTAAGCCTTAGCAACTATCTAGGATAGTTTCTGATTTTTCACTTAAATTCTTTTGTAAACATTAAGCCGAAAGACTTTAGGTAAGCACGCGTCAACATGAAAGTTGGGAGGGATTTTATTTTGGGTGGTCATACAAGCTAGTAGCCCTTTGCTTTTTTGGTATTTTTTTCTTCCTACCAATGACTTGGATTGGTTCATGAGACGGTGAAAATTGTTTTAGTGGAACTTACAATACAGAGTACTCCATGAACTGGCAGTGGTAAGTGCCTACTGATGGTTAATGAGTAAGCAAGATATCATTGTACCGTTTTTTCCATCCTTTGTACCTTTTGATTTTGATTTTTAATTTTTTTTAAACCTTAGCAACTATCTGGGATAGTTTCTGATTTTTCACTTAAATTCTTTTGTCAACATTAAGCCGAAAGACCTTAGGTAAGCACATGTCAACATGAAAGTTGGGAGTGATTTTATTTTGGGTGGTCGTACAAGCTAGTAGCCCTTTGCTTTTTTGGTATTTTTTTCTACCTACCAATGACTTGGATTGGTTCGTAAGACGGTGAAAATTGTTTTAATGGAACTTACAATACAGATTACTCTACGAACTGGCAGTGGTAAGTGCCTACTGATAGTTAATTAGTAAGCAAGATATCATTGTACTGTTTTTTCCATCCTTTGTTCCTTTTGATTTTGATTTTTAATTTTTTTTAACCTTTGCAACCATCTAGGATAGTTTCTGATTTTTCACTTAAATTCTTTTGTCAACATAAAGCTGAAAGACTTTATATAAGCAGACGTCAACATGAAAGTTGGGAGGGATTTTATTTTGGGTGGTCATGCTTTTTTGGTATTTTTTTTCTACCTACCAATGACTTGGATTGGTTCGGTGAAAATTGTTTTAGTGGAACTTAAAATGAGCCCAAGTCACAAACTTTGGAATGATATATGCTGGCTGTAATTCCTTGTAAACTGTATATGTAAAGAGACAGGTGAATAGGTAGTTATCAGTTATGTTGTCAAATAGCTCTCGAAATACTCTTCTTTTGATCTTTCTATTTTCTTTTTCTGTTGTACTATGACATGTTGCAGTGGGTTTTAACTACATGGACTGACGATGAATGCAAGCTGATAATGGAGAACTGTTACAAGGCTCTTCCGGCAGGAGGAAAACTGATTGCTTGTGAGCCCGTGCTGCCTGATGATTCAAACGAGAGTCAGAGGACGCGTGCTCTCTTAGAAGGGGACATTTTTGTAATGACCATCTACAGGGCCAAAGGTAAACACAGGACTGAACAAGAGTTTAAGCAACTTGGTCTCTCTGCTGGTTTTCCACACTTGAGAGCTTTTTATGTCGATTATTTTCACACTCTTCTTGAGTTCCAAAAGTAATTTTAGTTTCTGGATCCTTAAAAGACTTGGGGAATATTTGTGATGGACTGTGGTTGCCTAGGATGGAATAACTTGCTATGAATTATAAATGTTGAGTAGGCGGTTAGCGCTAGCTGCCTACCAAAAAAAAAAAAGAAACGATTTATCATTAACATAAATTATTGAGCTCATATTTCATAGACATGTATTTTGTATATTGAGCTCACTCCATTGAACTCATATCTCATAGATATGTATTTCTTTTTCCTTTGTCGTTTGCTTTCTTTCTTTTTAGTAAATTTAATTTCCTACTACAGTAACTTACAGCATCAAAGTCATTATTTTTATTATGAGAAAAAGCGGAAAAAACCTGCCATAGGCCGTAACGTAATTTCATTTCTTGAATTGTAATTGATAATAGCTGTAATTTCGTTTCTTGGACGGTAAATGATAATAGCTAGCCGCCATTTGTACAAGAATTGAGCTAATATTGCCTAAGTCTCATGTGTATGTAAATTACAATGTCAGTAAGTGCGAGTGAATGTCCTGTCCCCATTTTCGGAAAAACCAAACAAAATGTCTTGATGGTGATGAAGCCATTCATCTCCATCAATGTACGAAATGTTCATGTATGGAGCTGCTTCATATTGCATTAGCTGCTTTCCAAATGAGGCTCTGTAACTGTAATTGGCTCCAGGTCCCAGACAATCGTACTCTCCAAAGAACACTGTCCTATAAAATCAAAGTAATTAAGCATACACGTGTATCAATTAATTGTTCCTAAGCATCGACGTTCGCACTTTATAAAGTGTAAAAATGATAAAAAGTTCTTTTAAAATATTATACAATGAGTAAAAATGATAAAAAGTTCTTTTAAAATATTATACAATGAGGAGTAAAAAGCGAACATCCGCACTACCTAAAAATGACTCGTGTATCAATATTCAAGATTTTCGTAACTCAGAGAAAAGATAAATTAAGCAAATTACATACAAGTCTCTGGAGGGATCTTGCCAGTCATTCCATCCATCTGAAGAAACAACATCAGCCATGTATGTTTTAGAGAACACAACAGCTGCACAAACACCCCAGGCTCTCCCAAGCCAAACTCTTCCGGTTCCATCAATTTGACAGTTTACGAACGAAAATCCTGTTTCCTCGCTCATTGATTGCCTCCCTTGAGCTGTTATTGACCCACTTACCATCCCATCTGGGACTTGCTCTGCAATCGAATTTATGGTACAGTCCTGCATGCAGGCCATTCAAAATTTAATTATTCATTTCGTTCAAGAGCCTTTGGTTCTGTCCAATCATTGCTCTTTATTCATCCACTACTAGTCACGTGCATATGAATATTAACTCGATTGATTGAGATAGCACGTTGAATGTGCATAGATTTGCTACTTGTCTATGATTTTCTTTAAAGGGTGGAAACATCACAAAAAAAAAAAAAAAAATGGGGCTAGACATTCTCTCATCTGGAGGGAGATGGATGTCAGGAGGAGCAAGATTTTTTAGTTCCTAATTTTCTATGATTTTCTTTATTAACTAAATGCTAACTTGAGTATCGGAGTTTCTTTGACAAAAATAGAAGGTCAGTTCTTGTAATTCTAAGAACTTGAAAATGAAGGATTATAAACTTAACATTTTCTAGAGATGGAAGGATTTGACTGCCTTCAGTTTGAATAAAGAGAACGTGACTCTACCATT
The DNA here is from genome assembly GCF_000493195.1 of Citrus x clementina. Lineage (NCBI taxonomy): Eukaryota > Viridiplantae > Streptophyta > Magnoliopsida > Sapindales > Rutaceae > Citrus > Citrus x clementina. The sequence goes on along the minus strand of NW_006262139.1, from coordinate 6,312,661 downwards.
ACGCTCGACAAATGATAATGGTACCTCATAGAGCGATCTAGCATTTCCGAAAATGAAATCGATAGACCCTTGTATGAAACAATCTTTGAAGTAGTGCCTTCCATGATCATCATAAAGCGTGTCTTGAGCTCCATAAAATCCACAGTTGTAAAATGCAGCTTGATCACCACCTATTCTTAGTGCAACGGCCTGTCCTCCAACGTCACCGGGGGATGGCCTTGGAGCTGTATTCTTAATTAATTCAAAAAAGTTAAAAAAAAAATTATTATAATCATGAATAATATAGAAATGTTCTAATCAAGGCGCCTTGACTATGTCAAAGTCAGGATCAAGTTAAAAAAAAAAAAAAAAACATACAGGTTTCAATGCAGTGTATTTTGTCATATAGTGTATTGAAGTATGTATTTTTTTATCTTTTAACTCATCCCTAATTAAGTTCCTGATTTAAAATCGAGTTAAAATAATTGTGGGAATAATCATGCTAAGCCAACCTCACCTCAGATAATAATAGAAATTAGATTACAATAATATTTACCATGAAGCTTATATTATAAGCTGTGAAGTTAGAAGCAAAGACGGCAACAGAAGAGCTATAAGCAGTGCCTCCAGTGGAATTTGCGGTGTCATTCCATTCTATTATAGTGTTGAGGTAACCTCGACCTAGAAATATTAAATTTGTCTTATTTGCATTGACCACCACCTTCTCCCTGCCATGAAACTAAGCATGTTTCAGTTGGTGCAGATTTTCGAGCTATTCATATAAAATCTATTCGTATATATGTATATTGTAACAGCTTCATTTATTAAAATAATAATAATAATATCAATAATATTTATATACACACACACACATATGACCTGTAAGTAGCAGAATCAATTATGATGAGGGTTTTAGAAGGACTAAAACTTGGAACAGCATCGACAGCCTTTTGTACACTACTAAAATTGGCACAACCATGCAAGTCGACGGTCAAAATGAGAGAGACTCTGTAATGGTACACAAGCCATTTGTAATGGGATATTATCCTCAACCTCCAATTATTCTTATCACATTTAACTCGGTGGTGATGATGATGATGATGATGTCTTGTTACGAGAGATAGCAAGTCCTCCACAATCACCCTCATTATCAAAATTGGAATTTGAGTAAGGCTAATAATGGTTGTAGTTGTAGAGGAATGAGGAGGGATGGTAATAAAGAGAGAAAATATTATGGACAATAGGGAAACGGCAAATGCGAAAACCCAAAAGGAATTGCTTCTCATGGTTAGCAATGCCTCTCTCTCTCTCTCTCTCTGTAGGTACCATTCTATTAATTGTTGTTATGTTGTGTTATATTAATTATTTTCTTTTTTGGGTAGTAATAAAATCTGAGCGATGATTGTCGTGGGAGGTAAGAAATGTATGGGGGGTGTTAGTGTGATGTCTGTGCGTGCGTTGATGCTTTAGAAGTAATGCTAAAGACACTCAATAAGAGAAATATGATAGGGCAGCATGATGATGGAACATTATAATTATAAGGATTGCAAGATACACACGCAAAGCCAGTGCTAAGTGAGAGATGAGAGAAAGAGACTGATAACAAACATATCATGATTCATGAATTCATGGATTCATGATGAAAGCAGTCAAGTACAGTCCATAATTGAATATCTCAAAAGAAGAGATTTTGTTGATGATGAAAAGCCTCGAGATTATGGTTGTACATATGTCATCCTAACCTAATTTTAATCTGTTTTGTAGGCAAAAGTCGTAGGCGGTGGTGGTGGGGTGGTGGGGGGGGGGGGTGGGGGTTGGTTGTTATAGGCTTTTGCTTATTAAAGAACCAACAAAGCAACTCGGCTTTCTTTACCTGAACTTGGTGGATGCCCAAGGTCTTATTCATTTGCTTAGATTTGCAGTATAAACCTTTCTTTAGGTGATGTTGGGTTTGAAGAAATGGGAAGAAAGGTGAGGAGTGAAATGAAGCCGAGGGGAGGATAAAGAAACGGAAGAAAGGTGAATTGTGAAATTAAATTTTATTATTTGGTTTGATATGAAATTTTATCGAAAAAAATTATAAATTTTTTATTTGGATGAATTTACCCTTTGCTTTGAATACTAAACTATCAATATTAGTAATTAAATATAATTTAAGACGTGCATGTTTAAAACAATTCCGCTGACATAACCATTGCAAAAAAATAAAGTATTTTAAACATCATAATTTCATTAAATTTAAAATTTTCACATACCCGTTCAACTTTTGGTAATAGCTTCAGCCACAAAGTTACTAATTTTAGAATCACTAGGCTGTAGTTCAATAAACAGACGAGAAAAAAAATAACTCAGCCATAATTTTCTTGGCAACCAAACAAAAACATAACTCAACAAATCAAACAAAATCAACGTATCAACAACTCAATATTGCAATTCTAAAAAAAAATACAAAATTTACCTTTGTTTTTATCTTACTCTTCTTATCTTAAGATGAATTGACGGTAGCGACACTGAAAATGGGAGAGAAAATCGAAGATGGACCATTGGTTAGAGAGAAACTATGAGATAATGAAATATTAAGGTTTCTACTTTTAAATTTTAGGTAATGATTAAAATGAAAATTTTAAAATTTTATGAAATTACACTCGACAATTTAGACATTTTTAAGTTATGGAATCAGAATCTCTACCTTTTCAAAAAAGAAAATGAATTTCTTACTACGGCAAATTTTGAATTCCAATAAAGATTAATTTCCGGTTAATTTATTTCAACCAAACCAAAAAAATAAGTAAATAAAATTAATAAGGATTTTAAATTCACCTCCTTTTCCTCCCTCCTCCCTTATCAACCAAACATGGCCTTAGCGCATTTGCTTTTTTTGCCTGCTAAAATCCTATGTCATTTATAATGGTTTGGGCATCTCAAATTTTATTTTCTTAAAACGAGCCACATTGTTTACTTGTGGCTTCACTTGGGTTGATAGATGTTCTCTTGATAACAATTTCCTGGCAACATTTATATTCGACTGATTGAAAATCCCAACGTATTTAGAACAAACTACGTAGGTCAAAATACTTTTATATTTTTTCTGTGAAATAAGTTCAAAAATCAAAATATTCAGGTTTAGATATCATCAATCATTTTCCTTCTTGAACGGTAACAAAATGAAATATATCTTTTAAAAATTAAGAGTAAAGTAAGACTTTTGACCCCTTCAAAATTCTTCATTAAATTTAAAAGTGCTAAAATTTTTACCTTCACAATTATTTGTAGTTGTGGAAAACTTGATAGTATGGATCAATTTTAGAGCCGGCATGGGTACCTAAAAAGGCACTCTAATGCCCAAGTTAATGTTTATCTAAGACTAAAGAAGAAAAAATTGGAAAAAGATGAATTTTTTTCATTGAATGGACAGTGTCCTCATAATGGCCAAAGACCTTTTCTTTCTTAAAGATCGACTTCTATTTATACATGATAGGTGACGTGAATTTAGGATTTTGCCTTAAATCCTATCCCTAATGACATGTATCACCCGTTGTTGCTTTACACGTAGACGTGAGTTTGACTGTGGAAAAACATACAAATTTATTACATATTTGTTTGTTTCCCTATTCTTATGACTTTGAGCGTGTTTTCTACAAGCCGTAAATTTTGGAATAAGTATGAGTCCAATTCTTCCTTGTCATTTTTTATAAGTTCCTTAGAATTTTATGTTTGGTATTATTTTGTCCGGAATAATTCCTTTTATATCTAGAAGAATGGACACATGGTGTCATACAGTCACGCTCCTCCACTCTTTGACAAAATGCCATTGCAGGTACTACCATTGACGTCAAGGATCTTCTCAAAGACGAAAAGCCGAGAGCAAGGAAGCAAACTCGCTCACTCACCGTTTGAGGTAAAATGAACCTACACAAATAAAAAAAAATTTTAATAGACACTAAATGATATCTGGATAATAATGTTTTTTACAATTATGATTTCAAAGAAGAGTGCAAATGTCTACCAGCAAGCTAGCGTTGCTTACTATCAGTTTAGCAGCACGTGTGGTTAGGGGTGGGCATTTTGGGTTTCAGCTCGACTATTTTAGGTTTCGGTTGGAGTTGCAACCTGTTTGGGTTCGAGAATTCAACTCAAATTAATTCAATTAAGTTCTGGTTAATTTCAAGTCACAATTCAATCTGGATAGAGATTTGGAGGAAATTGATTTTTTTTTATTAGATTTAGATTTCTTTAATTTTTTATATTTAAATGTATCTCATATTGGATTTTATTTTAACTCAAAATTGAATCTAAATATTCACAATCCAATTAATTTTTAAGATCAAACTGAACGAAACCAAAAATGGTTCAATTAAATTTCAGGTTCGGTTACGCGAACCAAACGCCCACCGCCTACATGCGAATTTAAAAGGAGGGGTACAAAATTTAAGTCCTGATCCGCAGCTCATCTAAGAATTACAGCATGACTTTACTTCAAGGGGAAAAGAAATTATCTAAGATCCACCAATCGGCGTACAGGCTCTCTTCAACTAGAAATATATCCACAAGATCAACTGAACCATGAATTAGCTTCCGTAAAAGGCACTTGAAAGCAACTGGACTTTCTTAAAGTAATCCGTTTGGTTGAGTGCCAAAAATAAATAATTTGACCAGAAATGACATCATTATTGGACCATCTAGAACTACATATAAATTCCGGTTATAAATACGAGGAAAAAGGGGTTTCAACATACAATCTTTATGCGATGCCTGTCGGAATTCCTAGAAAAATTACCAAGGAGATTTAAAAGCAACGACTGATTTTTCTAAATTGACACTCCAAAGAAAATGAACTTTTACATTTATGCAGAGCTACAATATCTAAAATCATATACATGCAATTAAATAACTACAGTGCAATTTGGTTTCCTGAACCCCAAAACCGCAGCAATCCTTCATCCCACTTCCACCCCACTAACGCATTCCGTTGAGTCAGTACTACTACTCCCAATTCGACAGGCAGGGACCCTTTTCTGTAGCATAGATGTTCCCTTGAAGGTGACCAACTGAGAACACCGCTTTCTGTATATGCTAAGCTGAATAGATGTGATCTCAGTGTCAGAGAACAGATGCACAGCCCGAAATACGTAAGCATACATAAAAATTCATCAACGACATACCAGTTCTGGATCTATCTTCTTGAAACCAAATTTATCTGTCCATATCGATTCTGCTTCTTCGGCTGCTGGGAGTACAATGCTCTTTACACGCAAGAACGACAGCAGCTTCTCGATGCAGGCGAACAGTAATTGAAAGTAGCCCTGATATATCAAATTGGTTAATATATTGCGCTGATGAAACAAATAGGTTGCAAAAGTGTTGTATGTCTGAGAATTATTTTAATAATTTCCTAAAGAAGAGTAAACCCAACATTATACAGAACTTTTTCCAGATGACCAAAGCCTCAACAAACAAATTGAAAAAAAAAAATTAAAACGTATGCAATCCAGAAGAGCATTAATACTCAAATAATATACATACATTTTTAAAATCTTTTCATTAATTTTAATCTATTCCTCAAGACCATAATTAAAAGACATTCTATTTGTCAAAACTCAAAATGTTCGATAGTATATGTAAACATCGTGAAGTCTTGTACATCCAGTGATGGTGAGAAATAGCATGATGCCCAAATGCTCATCAGTCCAATAGTTTTGAGGACAAGATTGCATAAAACATACAAAAATAATGTTAGAATACCGTACAACAGCCAGCTCAGTAGAAACATTAAAAATTATAGCAACTAGGAGAATACAAATCCTGCACTCTTTTCCTAACGCAACGGTCAATAGATGAGCAGTTATCTCACCTTGCCATGGTTGATTTTACTTGTTGCAACTAAAGGGAGTTCTGCAACTTCTTGTCCAAATACACGTAGTATTCCAGCTGATACAACAGATGAGCTGTAAAATTGGTGAAATAAGATGTCAACATTTATACAGATGCCTTATGCCTAGTTTAGTCATTAGAAACTATTTCTTACTTGACAGTCAATATCGCACAGTACATTCCCCCAAATTCTTGGCCCCTTAAATTCCTTCTGGGTGTGTGACAGAGATACATGAGTATAATTAACCAGACAAGAAATAGAAACAGAAAATGGGAAGAAAACAAAGTGATATTATGCTTACCCATAGACCATGGATGGAATAAGATCGCGTCCGCTTATTGAATCAACTATAGGGTCGAAGCAATCCTGTGGCACATATTCAGAAATTTCGGTCAAGTAACATACTATTGATCCTTTTATGCATAGTTCAAAACTATCTAGCAGAACTACATACTGGAGCTTATTCATGATGAACACCAAGTTACGAAGGCATATGGTCATTAATCTCATCGTTCTTAAAAGATGTAAAGGTTCTATGTAAGGAGTGATCGGTGTAGTCAGCAGGTGCCATGTCATTCATTGCGGTGCTACAGCTCTAAAAAGAAATCAAGACCAGCAACTCTCCTTTCCTTCTAAGTGAAATAACACCAAAACTATTTAGGGCAGACAGTTCAAACTGGTCTCACAGAAGACCAATTGTCAACAGGGTGTTCTACCACACACAGATATTTAGAATTGGTAAACAAATACATAAAAATCACCTGATGGTGCTTTAGAAATCTTGAAGACATAAATACACCTGATGTAGGTTCACAAATCTTAGAAGCTAGGACTGCACCGATATAATCGTAACCGCAGTACCTATGTTTCATGTTAAAGGGAAAACTAGTACTCCATTTGTCTAAAAATTAATTTCATCTTGGGATAAAAAGAAAAGTACAAAAACTAGACCCAATTACAAAAGGGACTCTTGAGTGTATATATATAATTAAAATCAACCAAGTTAGTACATTAGACTCAAATGTTATGAATAAAGACATCCTGATTGCAGATGGGTAAAACAATTGGCATTATCACCTTTATAAAAGTTGCAGCCATCAATCGCCACAAATTTTAAGTGCCTAGGTAAAGTACAACAAGTACTTACATGGAAGATTGCAACAGCTTGTGAAAGCAACAGCCGAGTTTCAGGAGTAGCTGCTTTTCCACTAAGAAGCCGCCATCTCACATCAATATCACTAACAGTCTCCAGACTGTTTCCAGCATACTTCTTGATAGCATTCAAATGAAACTCTGGGAGCTTCTCGGCTTCCTGAACCAGCAAATTCTGCAAAACAGAATTGATCCTACTGCAATCCATGCAGCAAAACCACTTCCCTTTGGGTAGTTCCTGTAAAGTCGGCGGCATAAGTATTACTAATTGGAGATTCATGTCCATTGTTTAGGACGCAGACATGAACACAATGCATTCCACATAAAAAGAAAAGACAAGAATCGCATATGCACACACCCTCAGATCTGCCATTTTATGCTTCTTCAAACACCCAACGTGAAATTCTCTCTCACACTGGCAGAACATTGGAAATATAAGAAGCATACAATTAGTCACAAGATTCTCAAAGCACCTGAGATCTCAAATGATATACAGAATGAAATGAGAGACATATAAGACTACCTGATCACAAAGTAGAATTGTGCGCGGACCAAATCCTGATTTGCTAAAATCACAACCTCTGGATAAATCGAAAAAAAAAAAAAATTTTAAGCAACAGCTAACTCAAAACAGACTTGTGGAGAAAAACGAGCATCATTACAAGGCAGCACAGACCAGCAAATATATTATGGTAACAAGGTAAAAACTGAATAATAAAGGTCATTACTCAATCAAATAGCTTCAGCAGAGTTCAGATTAGAACTGCAATAATCACCTGCATAACAAACATCCACTAAGTTCGGCTTCTAAGTTTTTGACAATTCGAATGCATCTCTTGGTTATCTGTTCTACAGAATCAACTCCAGAAACCCTTCCAGCTTCTACAGCATTAGCATCATGTTGCAGAAACCTTTTTCTCTCAAACATATTCTGGCAATATTTGCAGTACCAATCACCTTGTGGAATACTAGATAGAGATGCACATTCTGCATAAACCAGTATCTCATGCAATCAAGAACAGGTACGTCATAATCTAGAGAGGCAACTAAATATTCTGAGATAACACCACAGATCATTCAGATGGATTATTCAAAATACAAAACCTAAGTATAAATAAGAAAATAAGTGCGCAACTTGAGTAATATCAGAATTTAATCTTAAAAATTCAGAAAAATATGTAGAAGTACACGACTGCATGTGGGGAAACTATCAGGGCTAATTCACTCGACCCCCATTGTTTACAAACAAACATAAAAAAAGTCCACAAATTCTTATAAGGGATCAATCCCTCCCCAAACATTATACTTGGCCATTAAAATGAACATCTCACCATCATTGAACAGGGTAAGTACACTCTTGCCCAAATTTGAAATCCCTTAATAAAACGAAGGTTTTATATTATATCATATGACTTTCTTTAAAATATTTTAAAAGTAAAACCAGTCACCAACTCTAATCGCTTACACCGTTTTCTGTTATCAGTTGGGGTTCCCACCAATGTCATTTAAATCCTCAACAACCAATCTACTTAATTGCAGTAATGGCCTTCAAGATTCTGTTGTGCAGCAAAGGAAACCAGCGACAATATAACATACGCGTTAAACATCAGCGAGTTTTGGAACGTTGCTGCCATTAATCTATGCAACTGTTGTGGAAGTGCACCACCATCACTGCCGACATTATATGGTGGTCAGTTCTTTTTACTTTGTAAGCAAATGGGAATTTGAACACCAAAAACGTTTGCTAGGTTGAGTCGATTGACCGTAAGGATTTCAATGGTGTCAGTGGCAACCTTAACATACGACACAATGGCTGGCGGCAATAGATGATGGTGGTTGGTGGTGAGACGTATAATTTTTGCAATGATAAATAGAAAGCAATTAGAAATTACATAAATAAGAATTATAAAAAATTACATCTGCCCTTACCCCTAAAACAATTAATTTTTACAAATGGGACTAGCTGTTGAAGTGCAAGAGGATGCCATAACAAAAAGCAGGCAAAATTTTGATGCTTGAGGATAGATGACTGGGACAGGATGACAAAAACACTAAGTATCTAAACACAACCCATAGATAAGTAACAGCATACTTCAGCCCTCCCTTGCCCCTCCAGTGGTGGATCAAAAAAAAAGATTTACCAGGAACTAAATTACACAACAAGAAGATGTAAAAACTGAAATTTCATGGGTTTATGAGTTTATGGAGGTTATTTTAATAGATTTAACAGGGACTAAATTAAATAATAGTAAAACCACCCATGAGTTACCGTGGGCTTTTATAATTTTTGAAGTTTAAATTTTATGAGTCATAGGGGCTATTTTTATAAATTTACCAAGGGCTGTTTTAATAGATTTAACAGGAACTAATTAGAAACTTCAATAATTTTCTCTTTAATTATAAGAATTTATTTTCTCAAGGCCCCACTGGTCATGAGCTGGATCTGGCTCTGTTGCTACCATACAAATAGGGAGAGAGTACCAATTGCACAAATCTTTGAATTCAAAAAACAGCAGATCAGATGCAAGAAATGAAGATCACAGAACTGTAACCCACGCTGTACTGTTGATTAAAGTGAACAAGAATTCCTAAACTAGATATTTTACATAGATTTAACAACACAACGGAAACAATTACCAACCAGTTAGATAATTGGGCCACAAGTAACAAAATTGAGAGATAGTGGGACAAAGAGGGGAAAGAAGCTAAAACCAAATGATTACAACTACTCAAAACAATTTGTATGGTAGACAAATATCCTATTGTTCATTGATGGTTTCTTTCTGAATAAGAAGTGTGGTAACATGTTTAGAATCACTCGTTCGTTCTCAAAATCCCAGTATAACATAACTCTCTGACTGGACTAGATGATGAGCTGGTGCTCCATCTATAACATAAGGGACCATTTTCAGGGAAAATATATGCAGCATAAACATGTGCAGATTGTAGCCTAAGCAATAGTATGTAGAAATAAACAAAGCAACAAACTTATTAAATTACAAAACCTACATTGACAAAAAGTAAACTAAATGAAGTTTCAGCTAAAGGATTTGCTTTTAAACATGAATGAAATAACCAAAACCTAAATTTATTGAAAAGGAAAGTCCCTGTATTCGAGTACAAGGCTAGTTGGAAAAGGATCTGGGCCTACCCCAAGCATAACTAATCAGTTTAAAATATACCGTATAAACTTTAATATTATATAGATGTAAAGCAAACATCATAAATTTACTTCATAATCAATAGACTTCAGATTTCACCTTTGTGGAAGGCCCTTGGGCATCCATCACAAGGCAAAAGATTCCCACCATCTGCACAAATGGTGCACAAGTCATCATTATCTTTGCCAGGATACTGACGACCTTTAGAGAGAGATATAGCCAATTCATGGAGTGAGACTCCATTAGAAGTATAAATATGTGCATAACTGCCAAAGAGAACAAAGAAACAAACATCACTAAATTGAAAAATTTATCCCCAAAAAAAAAAATATTATTAAGAGAGCTGAAAATTTTTCAACAAACACTTACGGTTTTCTGCGAGAAGACCAACCTGCATGAGCTTCAAATTGTGAGGGGCTGACCTACATGTTATATCTAAAAAAGTCAACATCTCTAATAGTAAGGATAAAGAACAACGAAATTCAGGCAGCAACAGAAAGTACCTCACTATTGCAGCAATGGCAAATTATGCCCAAGCCATTCTTGTAACCCTCAAGCAATTTCTGCCCACAAAAAGTAAATCAATTAAACAAAACAAGAAATGAAAACACAAAAGTTTTTTATGATCTTTAGCTCAACCTGTCCACATGCATAATACCCTACTTCAGTTCCATCAGGCAATCCACTCTCATCAAAAACCAATTTATGCAACCTCTGATCTCTGAAGACAATAGAAATCCAACAAACAAGAGATTTTTTACCACAAATGGAAAGCAAAATACTTGAACCAAGAGATACAATAAAATGGTACCAACTTCGGGGTTATATTCCATCGACTCTTATTTGGGAAGGAGAGAGGCGGTGAAGCATTTTCGAATGGTTTTGAGATTAAAACTGTTTTCTTTGACCTGAAAAAGTACAGATTCACATCAAGAAAAAAGGGAATGCATATATCAACAAATACTCTATATTAACTGACATCTATTAAAATATATTCAACTAAAGAGATTTTTTTTTTTTTTTGGGCGTGCGTTGGGGGGGGGGGGGCGGCGGGGGCGGGAAGAACTTGAGCCAACAGCAAAAAAAGGCTACCCACTTTTTAGTTATTTTACATTGTCTCTGACTCTGGGAAGATTTATACACTGAAGTAACTGGGGTAGAATTTGCGATCAAACCCGGTCTTGATGAGCTGAAATCAATGCAGATAGAAGGGCATAAGAGACAAGATGAAATCCACCTACCAGATACATAACGAACTAAAAAACAAACAGAATATTGTAGTTGGGATTATGTCGTATAATCTTCCATAGTCTATCAACAAGAGAATGAAAGAGATTGGTGATTACTTGTGAGAAATGGAAACCGAATATTAAGCAAGACACATGTCACACCAAAAACAAACCAACAAGACATCAAAGGGTACTAACTTTCTCGTTAATTCCCATGGACTCCTAGTTTTTAAAAGATTACGAAGCGAAACACTTTTGGAGGACGACTTTGAAACTAGATCTGCTTCTAACAACCTGGAATAGCACAGAAACAAATAAAAATTACGTCAGGTATAAAAATGTTGATGTTTTCATAGACAAAACAACTAATTGAACCCTTTAAATGGAAAGCAAAAATCTTAAGAGCTATGAATGAACCAACAAGAACTCAAGAACACCAACTTTCTTGTTTTCTTCCTTTCGCGCTTATTATTCTGATAAGAAATACACATTGAATCATTTTCGGAGGACCTTGAAACCAACTTTGGTCCTGACGCCCTGAAAAACAAAAAAGTAGATTGAAGGTTTAAAGATGGTACCCGTATTAAAATATGATACATTAAAAACCCAGCTTCACTGCTCCAAAGCAGAAAGGTGTAACACCACAAGGCTTCAGATTATTGCAAGGAATCGAATCATAAGCGTACCACTTAGATCAGTATATTACTCAAATTCATTGTCACTTGATTGGTCTATACGTCTCTTTAAAAAAAAAAGTAAACAATATAAAAGTTCAAGGGAAGATGATGTTCAGAGTGAACTATGGCTAAAGGAACATTTAACACTATCCACATCAACATTGCACATGGACCAGATATGTAATCTAGTTCTCCCACAGTAATAGATCATGACAAGTACTCAACTGCTTCAATGACATTAGACATAATACTGTTTAAATATTATGGTTTGTAGAAAAAAGTCTGTCACAAATTTATTGCTTCAACGACTACGCATTTTCTCATCTTTTATTAACGAAATTGTGTCCAATTTCTTAGCATAAAGATCGAGTTGAAAGATTTTGGCAAAGCTTGTTTTGGAAGTTCCTTGCAGTTCATGAACTATTTCAGGGAATGTTTTATCAACTAGAAATAAACTGATTTTATTAACTTTGTAATTTCTCTTCTTTTATTATTAAAATTGATTCCAATTTCTTGTCAAAAAGATAGAAATAAAAGTATGTTGTACTTCAAGAGCTAATTTATGCATCTTCTATCAGCTGCATATGTTATTTCCACACAGTTCAACAAGTTTTCCCCTATTTCCCTCAGAGATTACCAAATTGCCCAAAAATTATTGATCAGTGACCAAAAAGAAACTCATCTAAAATCAACCAAGGCTCCACTTGCTAATTTCTATTATGGTGATGTGGCTTCTAAGCCACAGCTACTGCAAAATAATTTTGCCAAAAATACTAAAGGTGCAATAGATTTTTCATCAAATAACTACTGGATAAATCACCACAACACCTCAACAGCTAAACCAGGTGGATCCTCACTCTTTAATCTGTAATGCTGCAAAAGTAAACATGGCCTGAAATTCTTAATCAACAGCCCACTAGACACCACACCTCACTTCTTAACAATGAAGTATCATCACAACTTTCCAACGGAAGTTTTAGAAGTCATATATATAGATATATAAGCTAAAGAACACTTCAGACCTTTAGGCAAAGGAAGATTTTAGCACTAGTATTTTAAAAAACAAAATCTCAGTAAAAAAAAAAGGTACTTGAGATATCATTTCAGAGAGGGTACTTGAGATACAAATTTAAATGTGCAGTATTATTACTCATATTAAGATAATTAAAATCTAATTAATTATAATGTATCGTCAAAATATTATCAAAGTTCCTCAAATATTTGTTCATCCTGTAAGACAACAAAACAAATAATAAAATAGTAAGTCATGAAAGTATCTTAATGATATAATACAAAGCACCTCCTATTTCTACATATTTTCTAAATAACATTAAAAGATATCCTTCCTTGTCATGACCATACATTCACCAGTCAGACATGGACGAATATAACCATGTCCACAAGTGTGTAACTTGCCTTCTCAATATAAGTGACCTCCAAATCATAACAGAAGAGAAATCAACTACAATGCTGCACAAGTGACTATTAAAGTTTTCATACCTGATTCTTATACCAGTTGTATAAGTCATGGTGCCTTGTGGTTTTTTTGACTTTACACATGAATTGCATAGAGGCCCAGGCCCTGTCTTTCCAACACAGGTTATCGGGAAGGTCCCTAGTCATTGAAAATGAAAGCCATCAAGAAGGTCAATGTTTAATATTATCACGGCTCGAACTCACTTGCAATGAGTAAATAAATAACGCCTGCTCACCCTTGCATCTCACACAGGCAAATGATTTTTCCTCAGGCAAAGAACTAAGAGCACTTTGAAGAGTTGCTTTCCATATAGGCAGAGGAACACTTTCTGCTCGCCCTCATAACTTCCAGTAAGCTCTTCTCATTCTTCAACAATGTATTGTGATGCACGTCTATATTGCTTACAAGCATGAATCTCAAATTTGGATGGTGGAATAACCTACAGTAAGAAGGAAGAAGGCAGTTAACTAAGGCATTAATCAGTTCAAGAAAAAATTTTGGAAACTAAATAATGCTACCAAATATATAAATAAATAATACTCACTCTGCATCCATTGCACAAAGAACATGAACACAGAATTCCACCATCTCTAATTATGCCTCGGAGACCAGAAGCCTGAAACTACGGTGCAGCCAACGTTAAGCCTTAAACCATAAATTATGCAGCAAAACATCACTACATCTTGCAGAAAGAAAGAAAAACAATCAATTATAAGAATAAGAAATCAAAGAATAGGTATAAAGAATCAACCTTAATGCCACCCATGTAAACAACTGTTACCCCATCAAGCAAACCAGTCTCGAAAAGCTCAGTGACAGTCATTGGCTTCTTATTCAGAGAGATCTTTTTGGACATTTTCAATTCCAAGTTCTTTTTGGGACTTGTCAATGCACTTCCTTCAGCTATTGCCTCCACTTCTATTAGTGACATTGATTCATTTCCAAAACCTTCTGATTGGGTAACCAAAACCTCTACCGGCTCCACCTTGGGCTTCATCGCCGATGGTCGCTTAAGACATTTCTTATTCAAACCATTGCTCACCTCACTGCCTCCTTCCTTACGAGGAAAACACTCTACTTCACTAATAGGTTCCTCTTTACAAATTGGAGCTTTCTTACCCTTTACGGTTTCCTCAATCACATTTTCAACAGCTATTTGGACTAGTTGGTTCTCCTCTTCAACAACAGATTCCACGATCCCATTCTCATTAAGTACATTTTTTACCACCTTATTAATACGGCCCTCGTGGATTTTGCTATTAATTCTCTTATCAATAACATCATCCTCCAACAAATCATCAGAATTACTGAAGCGAGACCTTTTCACACGGCTATAAACAATAAAACCGTTCACCTTCGTAACTTTAAATCTCTTACATCTAACATTCTCACAAGCAGCTTTCACACAATCACTCGCCTGAATCCCAGCTTGGGGCAGAGACTGAGTCGAAGTCTCATCGAGTGAACCCGCCAGCTCATAATCTAGCTCTCGCTTCATGCCTCCGCAATCAAATCAGCAAAAACCTAAAAAAATTGAACAAACAAATATTTAATTACTCAGTCAAATTTGAGATTAAAGACCGACATTTTCTGAAATGAAAAATGAAAGCAAACGGACCGTCCACGGATAAAATGATATCAGATTAGGGACATTGCGAATTGTGAAGGAAACTGATTTGGGGGAAATGATAGACGGGGATCGGATTTGAAGACACTATGGTTAATTAGGGTTTGTTTAATTTGGGGAATTTTGAAAATTAAGTGAAAGAGGAAGAGAGTATTGGGAGGCGAAACGAAAGTGACCAAACTCTGAGAGAGAGAGAGAGTGTGTGTGTGATGGCTTAACTCTTAGCTGGAAGAGGGGCTAGTGGCAGAATCCGTAATTAACTGACTAAACCGAAATACGCTCATTCGAGCAAAGAACGGTGCAGGCGTTTCTGGG
Source organism: Citrus x clementina (assembly GCF_000493195.1). Lineage (NCBI taxonomy): Eukaryota > Viridiplantae > Streptophyta > Magnoliopsida > Sapindales > Rutaceae > Citrus > Citrus x clementina. Next base: position 6,297,172 of record NW_006262139.1, on the reverse strand, counting down.
CCGACGTTGGTTTCACTGATGTGTTCATCCTTCGACACCCCAATAATTTCTCATAAAACCTCTCTTTAATTGAAAATTTCTAAATAACTAAAAACTAAGTTAATTCGTTTTTTTATTTTCATTGGAATTCAATTATACATTTAATAAATTATCATTTTAGCAATTTTTTTTATACCCAACTCATTTCATCATTTTATTTATATTTTAAATTTTAATTAAAGAATTTTTTGGAAAAAAATATGAAAATAAAAATTACATAATAAAAAAATAATTTAAGAATTTAGGATTTATATGTATTTATAAATAAAAACTTAGAATAATTGCTTTTTTTAGAGTAAAATATGAGAAGATTGTTAATTTATAAAATGGGTTTGTATTTTATAAATTAAATTGTAGGCATTTTAAGAAATAAATTTTAAAGGGGTGTTAAAAACTCCAGTCTTCACTGATGGCATAGCACTTCCTTCGGAATTTTCATTCTTTTGTTTTTTTTTTTCAAGAGGAGCATGGAATTCTACCTTACACCTATATATTAGCAAATTTCGTCCACTTTAGTGGATTATTTTTAGGTGAAATAACATACGCACACTTATTTAGAAATGACAAAATTATCAGTAAATCTGCCTAAATTCACATGTTGTGAATTTATTAATTTTGTAAAATTTTAATAAAAAATTACACTAAAAAATATTTTAAACGAAAGTTATTGGCAACCTAAGTACCTAATATAGATAATGTTGGGAATTGAGATACTGCAGCTTTTAAATTATAGTTTTGTAGAAAAAAAAAAGTTATAACTACAAAGCAAAAATTAATAATATATAATAAACATAAATTTTAAATAATAATTTTAATAAAATTATTAAAAACATAATAAATTTTCTCTCGTATAAATGAAAAATTATATCAATATATTTTTAAGTTACAGCAGTTAATATTTACTAAATAATTTAATACTATAATTTTTAAATTATAATTATTTATTCTCAATTTCAAACGCACTCGTCAACTTCTAAACGCTCTACAGCCCCACACCCGCACACCCACGATAGCCAAATAGCCAATGCTAGCCAACACCCTTTTCCGCTGACAACAACATGTTGTGTTGCCGCTGCCGCCGCCACTGATTTTGCGGCTGTTGATGTTGCTGTTGCCACCGCTGCTATCGCTACCTTTAATATTTGTCTAGTTCATCACTTTCGTCTCCCTTACTCATTGTCTCATCTCCTATTAAAATAGGTGTTCTCTTTACAGTTTCTATAAATTTAAGAAATTCATGGTTAATTTATTGCTATGGTCCACTATTATTAACTATTTGATTCTTTTTTAGTCAAACGACATATAAAATTTGACTATTGTAATAGAATAGAGCAATTTGTCGCGGCTGTTTAAATTAGTCATAAGTAATGCATGCACCGTAATTTCCGCATTAAAATATGGATATGAGTTTCAAGCAAAACAGCTTGCTCATTTAACTTAAAAACTCTTATATAAACCAATTAATCATGATAGCATACTTTTGGAACGAGATCGAATGAAATCAGTGAGCCGCAGTAAACAAATAAATATAGTAACAAATTTTTTTAGGAAACCCAAAATATATATATATATTGGGTACCATTGTGGGTTTAGTGATTATCAAAACCCACACCAAGTCCCTTTTAAAAAAAAAATCCACAACGAATTATAGGTGAATTTGATAATTTAAATTTTTTTACGGGTACAGATTTGATAATGACAAATCTGCAATAGATATTATCCATTATCATCTCTAAGTAACCCAAAAGTAAATTTAAAATTTTGACTTAATTTTGACAAACAAGTCAAAATTTTATTCATCTTTCATTTAATGCTTTGTGAAGTGAAAATAGTAAAAAATACGTCACATTTTCATCAATATGATAATGAATTATTAATATTAAGACAAATTCTGCGAGGAAAATAATGAAATCATATTTAAGAGATACAAAAGCCCAACTACCCAAAAAAATGAAAAAGGATAAATTTATAAAACAAGAGACACAAAGCTTGTACTTGTAAATTCACCACTCAATAAAATCTAGGCAATATAAGGTTCAAATTCATAACTCAAATTATACTATAAAATTACCCTCAAGTTGTCTAAACAGAAATCTTGGAAAATTCCTATGAGTGGGGGTGAGCACATGCGGGTTGGATCAGACTAACACTCAATTCAACCCAATACGATTTAAGATGAGTAGAAAGTATTCAATTTAATCTAATCGGTAAGAACTCAATTGTGAAATAGTTTTAGGTTAAGAACTCAATTGTGAAATAGTTTTAGGTTAAGTCGGGGTTATGTTATTAGTAGGTTTAAGCTTAATTGAAAAAAAAAATTACTTTTGCAAGAGGAGCACTTTTATAAGCTCTCATTTTATCACATCATATCCCAAATTAAAATAAAAATTTGGTGTTATTTAGTTGTTTAAATACAATCCATTTCATCCAAAGTTACCCACAACCTGTTTTTTCGTCATCTTCAATAGAACATCACTTTCTTAATACAAGAATAAATTCAATGGTGCCCCATAAACCCAAAATTCTCTTTGATAGATTATTGCAAATGAATCAATTCAATGGTGATTACTCTTGCTTTTGTGCCCCCTATTATTTAGAATGTGCACAAACCCAACTCATTAAGAGCTTTTTTATCCCAACGTGCTGTTTGGATTAGTTGTATACTTACTAAAAAAAGTGCTTTAATAATGTCAAAAGCTCATCTTTTTTTTTTTTTAACTTGAATAGCTTTTGAAGTTTACAACTAATTAAAAAAATTATTTTTATCGATTTCGAGCTTTTTAATAAGTTAAATATCCAAAAGGTTCATTATTTATTTCACAATTTTATTTAATTACTTTCATAATATAAATTTTAAAAAATTATATAATAAGTTAATTTTATGATTGCTCATAAAAGCTCACGATCACAACCAAACTATTAAAAACTTTATTATAAAAACTCTACTTGGAGATGGCACTAGCTAGTCTTATAAAAAAAAATTACATTGAATAATTGTTGTTCTTAAAGAAAACAATTACACGGATACAAGTGATATATTTATAATTTTAGTTTTTAAAATGAATTTTTTCAATGATTTGATCCCAGCGAGTTTAATAAATTAATAGTTTAGGTAAATAGTTAAATAAATTTTTAATTTTTTAACCCATAAAAAATTATTTTTGTAAGATTTTTACTCCTCCAAAATTTTAATCCTGGCTCCGCCCCTACTTTAGAAAAGTGATACCAAATGAAGCCAAATATTTTTCTTCCATCCTTAAATCACAACTAGTTTACATAAGAATTTTGCTAGCCTTACAAAAAACTTTAGGTTGAGAAGGGAAGATAACTTTGATAGCCTTAAAAAAAATAAAAAAATAAAAAGAATGAAAGGTTTGAAAAGTTTGAATTTTGGAGGTTAAATTCCTTTCTCAATTATAATAAATAATTAAATAGAGATAATGTTCTCCCTTACAAAATATGAATGGAGTAAATGTCCCTCGAATATTAATAAAGGTAAAAATCTAGATAGTACTTCATAAAAACTAATGATACTAGTTCTAGTAATACTTTGATTATAAATATCAATAATATTCTCATATAATATCAGTTATAATCTAGTTGTAATATCAATGTAATAAAAAAAAAATTATCTAAATCGACCTATTAATTGAAGGAAAATACAGTCTTAAGTATTATGAACTAAAATATAAGATAGGGATATTGGTCAAAATCAATTCATATATTAATAAAGTAAACCATATTTCATGGACATGTGATACACTAGTCTAAGGTCATATGAAAGATATCACATGATATTTCATACAGTAGTCCAATTTTCAATACATCAATGAAATATAAACATGTTGAAATAAAATGCGTATTATTTATATTTTACTATAGGACAAATATATATATCTTCCAATCTTCTATTGGCATATGTTAGAATAAGAAAATCTCACAATAGTGAACATATCCATTGGCATGCTTTCAAAGTAGATTTTGAAATTAGTTTGATTATAGGTAGGGGTGGGCAAAAAACCCGTGCACTAGAGAAAACCGAACCGAACTTATCCGAACCATTTCGTTGGGACCGGTTTTAATTTTAAAAAATAACTGAAATATACGGTTTGTAAAAAAACCGAAATGCAGGTTCGGTATTCGGTTCACTCAGCTAAACCGAAAAACCGGGTTATTCTTGAAATTTTATTTAAATAGACACGTGTTAAATTTTAATTAGTTGCGTACGATAACTAAAATAGGCATACACACACACGATTACGGGTATATATATATATTTAAAAATTATTGTTGATGTTTGTTTTCAAATTTTCTTTTTATTTTGTGTTGTAAGTTTTAATTGTTATTATTGTTATTTGTCTTTACAACATTATGTTTATGTAGATTGAATATTGGAGTTTGATTATGTATTTTGAAATCTTAATATCTCATATTTTGTAAGTACATTATTAGTAATTAATAAGATATTAGTGATAAAATGTGTTTTGAATACTTTGTATTTATTGTTAATATTTGTAATGAAATTAGGATAAATTAATTATTGAAAAAAATTGTTATAGTCATGAGGCCTAATGGGCTAAAAATTTAGAAATTCAAAATAGGCCCAAAACCGAAAAATCTAAATCGAACCGAACTGATCCGAAAAGATCTGTTTATGTTTGGTTTTTATTGAGTTCGGTTCTTATTTGGTTCTTTTTTTAAAATAACCGATTTAAATCGATTCTACTTAATTTCGATCAGAACCGGACCGAACCGTGCTCACCCCTAATTATAGGGTTAATTTTGATTTATCATATTCATAAATTGACTATCTTCAAATCATCTATTACTTCTAATAACCTCAATTTACCTCTTATTTTTATAAAGAATACCCAAAAAAAAAAAATCAACCCACCTCAATTGTTTTTCCTTATCTTTTAAATAAAAATGGGAGTAACTTGAAGTTTTAAAAAATAAGGAGGGTGATTGAAGATAGTCAATTTAGAAGAGCCAATTTACCCCTTTAACCTTAATTATATGATAATCAAATCATATTATCGAATTAAGATTTGATCTAAGTACTATTTCAACAATTTTGAGTTTAGCAATATTGAGTCTTCACATTAATTATATATTGCCACTTTTTGGTGCTTGGCTTGATATTACAACTTATTAAAGTTATGAAACACTAATAATAAATGATGTTTATTGGTGTTTCATAATTATAAGATGAATAGGGTAAAATAAATTATAAAGTCTAATTAAACAACCTTATCAATGTTGGTTTTGTATATGAGTTCATATATTTTATTGAGTTTCATGTTATTAAATAGAATATGTTATTCAAGTGAAAATGTGAGAATGTTTCAAACTGTATGGGTGGCCACCGAAGGCTTCAGCCAATTCCAAGATCCAGATAGTAATTCCAAGAATTCTAACCATTTAAACTCATTTTTTTTTCTATAGAGTAATGATAGTGATATCTCATAAAAGATTAAATTTGAGTGGAGTTTTTTCTTCAATTAATCAAATTGTTAGTTTTGAAACAATTTCTGTTCAAAGTAAATATCTAAGCTATCACTACAAGAAAGCTATTGACATTTATCAACAAGGTTAATACTATATACAAATCTTTATAATTTGGTATTTGGAATTTTTATGTTTATTTTGTTCTTAAGTAGAGATAGGATTGTGTGGAGATTTGGGCTATGCAATCATTTATTGGCCGCTATTTTAAAATCACACACATGTTTGATTGTTTGTAAACAAAAAAGAAAAAAGAAACTATAAAATCATAGGAATATTGAGCATATAATTTCAGGCGGACGTGATCTTTGAGGAAAGAGGCTAAACTAAAGAACTAAAACAAACTATGCTTCTAAGTTAGTTACTTCAATACTTCTAAGTAGTTGATATTCTTTACATATATGTTTATATGGAGAACTCTAAATTGAACACTGTAAAATTATTCAAACTCTTGATAAGTACAACTTTTTAGGGATATATAATTTCTAATTTGAATCCTAATGAATGGATATAGTTAATTCAAAAACTTTTGGTTTTGTGTAGTTTCAAGACAACTATAAGCATTGTTTATTAAATCCTGAATATCATTAAAAAGAGAAGTCCAAGTTTGATTTTGAAAGCTCTCCTATAACTAAAGACACTTACCTATCAAACCATATATGGTATGCAATGTAACATTTTCTAGATCAATACATTAAATCATACAAGTTAGCTAATAATCAAGGATTTGGTTGCCTTAGTGATTTTGAGCAGTATGTACTCTTTAAGCTATATTTTGATGTCGAAAAGTTCAAATTGAACACTCTAAAATTATTTGAACTCTTGACAAAAATAGTTTCTAGGGATATATAGCTTGTAATTTTTATTCCTGATTAATTGATACCAATTAAATCAAAACATCTGGCCTTGTGTTATTTCAGGATAGTAGATTTGATTATGTAAAATTTCTCCATATATAGATACATTCATGTATCCAAGCTTAACATTATGTTTGCCGGTATCAACCAAAATTCAAAAAAAAGCAAACTTTGGCATTCTTTTCTAGAGGTGGCTAATGGACCATGCTGTGCCACCCCGATCCATCAAAGGAAGGGTTATGTGTGTTCGTCCTCGTGTCGTGCGGTACCCACTATGTGTGTAATGTCGTGCCGTGCCTAATTTTTTTTTTTATTATTTAGGCCCAGCCCAACACACATGTTGTGACGTGGGTCATGCCATGCTAAAGAAAAAAGGTCTGATAAGCTTTTTTCTTTTTTCTTTTTTTAGTTTTTTAAAAGCACATGCCAAGTTGTTGGTGTATTTTTTTAAGCTTATATACTTTTTTAGGTTCATGTGCTTTTATTCAAATTTGATAAAATCAAAAATTCAAAACTCAAGTCCATATTCAATAATAATAAACTAATAATAGTAAGAAAATATAATATTAATTATTAAGTTTGACCATATAGTATTATAATTTTTTTAATACTTAACAACAACAACAATAATAAATTTTTTTTAAGAGTTAACTTAATTATTAACTCGAACTCACATAGAGTCATAGATAATAGTTCATAATAATATTAATTCATATTTATAAATTATGATATTTATAATTTTATTTATTAAAATCATTATATCAATTATTTATTTAATAGATTATAAACATAAATCAATTATAATATTTTTTAACTAAGAATTAAATGAATTTAGAAAACTTGCACTAATAAAATATATTAAAAGATTCAATTTCAAGTTATTTGTAAAATCATGAAATTTTAAGTTTATTTTTATTAAAAAATGAAACGTGCTAATTGTGAGTTTTTTTCCCGTGCCGTGTTTTATCCCATCTCTAATCGTGTCGTACTTTTAAAGCCCGCGTGCTTAAAATTCTAAGCTCAGTCCAGTTCACGTGCGTGCCGTGCCAAGTGCCGTCTGACTCATTGGCCATCTTTATTCTTTTCATCATAAGATATTCCTTCAACGGCTAGGGCAAACATTATGTCAAATGGGGATGATTTCTCATGTTCCATTTATTTTAATGATAAGAACATGCACTAATTCACTGCGGAAGATGTAGTTGGATGTTAGTTTGTGACACTTAAAAATGCTGAGAATGTTAGAATAAAGACTCAAAAGTTTATGAATTGGTAATATTGTTTTATATTTATATATTAGTAATTAATACAAAATAATTGATTTAATATAAGTAATAACATAATAATAATAATAATAAATAAATAATTTAAATAATATTAATTTAATTCAAAATTAATACAATATACTATAACACCAAATACTACATAATATTATTAAAATATAATATTGTATAATACAGTACAATATATTATTGTTGTGTTTACTTGCTGGAGTGGGAGCGAGGAGTGTGGATTCCTCCCACTCCAACGTTTACTTTTTTAAAATGGGAAGGGAGTGGGAATCCCACTCCGTGGGCCCCACCCATTTTTGGAGTGGGGAGTGGGAGTGAGAATCCACTCCCACCTCTCCCTTTTTTACCCTTTTATTTTTTTTAATTTAATATTTTATAATTAATAAAATAAAATAAATAATATTATATTTATTTGAATAATATTATTATATTTAACTAAATAATAATTTGCATTGATTATAAGTTAAAATTATTTTAAAATAATATTATTATATTAATAGAGAATTAATAAATATAATATTATTATATTTATTTTAAAAATAATAGTACTATATTTATTTAATAATAATAATAATAATAATAAATAGTTTATTCTAAGAAAATATTAATTTTGTACTAAATAATATTATATTATTATTTTATATAATAATAAATTTAATATAACTATATTGAATAAAATAAAATAAGGTTTCATTTTATATTAAAATTAATAATTTATTGTTCATAATTAAGAATATTAATAATTATAATAAATTTACAAATATAATAAAATAAATATTATTCATTAAATATATTTTTTATTAGTTTTGTAATTAAAACTATAATTCTTTAAATAAGGATAAAATTATAATTTAAAACTATTTACTCCCGATCCAAGACAAAGTAAACACATAAATTGGATTCTGATATCTATTACATACTTCCATTCCAGTGTAAATAAATAACCTACTCCTACTCCCACTCCACACTCTCAATCCTAGTATTCTCACTCCTCAAGATTCCCAATCCAATCCAAAAAGTAAACGCTACCTATATTTACAATTGCCCCGCAATGTGTTGGGTGCACAACTTGCACTTATACTCTTCTTTGTAGGAGTTAATTAAAAAAATATCTTCTAATGTGAAAATTTAAAATGTTGTCACCAACAAATCCAAAATAATAGTATTTCCCTTCATAATAATTATTAGCACTCGGGAGATTGAGGGTGATGATGACACGGCAAGTCAAGTTTAACAAAAAAAAAGTCAGCTTTGACAAATATTTACGTATTTACGAGTCTATATTAAGATTTTAGAACGTTACGTGTGTTAATCAGCTCGTACTTTGTCTGGTGCTGCAACTGGCGACAGTACTTTTTCTTGCGTCCTTTGCTTTCTCAATCGCAAAATAAAAAATCAAAATCAAAATAAAATCCAATGCTCTCGACAACAAGAAGCTCAAGGGCTCCTCCTTAAGATCTCCAAGACTTTGTTCAAAATGTGGAACCCACGTGGCTTGATCTTGGCCGTCTTAGCACTTCTAGTGCAGGTGTCGGTTGTGTACAGCGTCGTTCTCCCGCTAGAGAGGGCATTTCCTTTGAGCCAGCCAGTCCAACTGAGTCAACTCAGAGCTCGTGACCGAGTTAGACATTCTCGAATCTTGCAGGGCGTTGTTGGCGGCGTTGTTGAGTTCCCAGTTCAAGGCTCCTCCGATCCGTTCCTCATTGGGTAAATTTATCATTGCTCACTCTTTTGTTCTTTTTCTTTCTCTTTTGTCTTGTTTCTGTAATTATAATTTGTAGTTTCTTTCTAGTGGGGTTTGTTTTATTAACTGAAAAAAGTTATCAAAAGAATTTTTTTTTGGAGTACTTCGCTAATGCTTGTACCCTTGTTGTTATTTTGTGGGTATATTTATTATCTGGGTTTCACTTCTTGTTCCAAGCTAAAAGGTGTTTAATGGGCTGCTCTTTGCAGTGATTCATATTGGTAAGTTTTAGGCTAGTTTTCATTTATTTATTTTTGTACCTTGGCAATCAAATGCTGTTCTTTGGTCTCTCTTTCTTTTCTTTTTAGTCAGTTTTTAATCATTTTCTTATGTATGTATATATAAAGAATTTTCGTAGTTTGATTTGGAATCTCAATTAGAATGATGTGAAGGTGGGCAAAAAGAAAAAAAATTTGCTCAAAAAGATTCCAATGCATGTGGTCACTGGTGGAATAATTGGCTTTTTTAACTTTGTCTATATTGAGTTCTCGTGTTGTTCTTTTTTCCATTGGGGTAACATAATGTGCCATCTTACAATGAAGTGTTGTGTTAGGATACGTCAACTTGATTACAGTATTAAATGACTCTGTTCGTGGTTCGTCTAGGCTTTATTTTGTGTTAAGATACACCGACTTGATTATAGTATTAAATTACTCTGTTCGCGGTTTTTCTAGGCTTTATTTTACAAAAGTGAAGCTGGGTTCTCCCCCCAAAGAATTCAATGTGCAAATTGATACTGGAAGTGACATATTGTGGGTTACCTGCAGTTCCTGCAGTAATTGCCCTCAAAACAGTGGACTCGGAGTACGATTCTGTTTCTTTGCATTACTATTAACTCCTTAATTTAACAATTTGGAATTCTATAATAGCAACTTACAGTTAAATCTCTTGGATTTTTTCACCTTTTTTTTTACAGATTCAGCTAAATTTTTTTGATACTTCCAGCTCATCAACGGCTAGAATTGTTTCTTGTTCAGACCCATTATGTGCTTCAGAAATTCAAACCACGGCTACTCAATGTCCTAGTGGGAGCAATCAGTGCAGTTACTCGTTCGAATATGGAGATGGAAGTGGGACATCTGGTTCTTATATATATGATACATTATATTTTGATGCTATTCTAGGGGAGTCATTGATTGCCAACTCTACAGCTCTGATTGTTTTTGGGTGAGTTCTTATGGCTCATTCATAAATAGTTGCATGAACATGATGTGGAATAGAAATAGATCATAACACTGAAGAAAAGAGATGGGAAGCATTCCTATTTAAGTCTCTTTTTATGTTCATTATACCCCATTCTTATTCAAATAAAATAACACGTGCTATGTTGCATCTTGTTGATGATGGTGCATGTAAAAATTTCATGACAGTGGATCAGACATTCCATAAACATTACTGATTCTCTCCCACATCAATTTCATTTGCATTGATGCATTGACTTTTCTTGTGGTGCACGGTTGACATTAGTGATGACACCTTTTGATTTAACTGGTAACGTTGGAAAATGGGGCTGATGCTTGTTTGTTTGTATCCAGTAGCTTTTATGTTTGACTTATCATGAGTCATGACTTTCATTCACCCTTCACTCATCTATACTTACATTGATAACATAGCTGCTAGAAGTCCCATATTTACATTAATAACTTGCTTGAAATGATGGTGTTGGAACCAGGTGTAGCACCTATCAGACAGGGGACTTGTCTAAAACAGATAAAGCAATTGATGGAATATTTGGTTTTGGCCAAGGGGATCTGTCTGTTATTTCTCAGTTGGCATCTCGAGGGATAACACCCAGAGTTTTCTCTCATTGCTTGAAAGGACAGGGGAACGGAGGAGGTATATTGGTTCTTGGTGAGATTTTAGAGCCGAGCATTGTCTATAGTCCACTGGTCCCTTCAAAGTATGTCCCTCTTTTCTGGCAACGCTTTCCTTTTTCTATTCTTTTGCTTTTTAGACTGTGTTCAAACCGTGGTTTATATTCAAATGAAGTTACGAATCAATAAACTAAAAATACCTATATTTTATCTTATGTGTCTCTACCAGTAAAATCAAATTTGGTTTCATTTTTTGTTCTTTTTGTTAGTTAAGCTAACCTCTAGATATATGGTTATGTTTTCGAACTTGGATTTGTGCTGTTGCTTGAATGGGTTATATGTGATTATAGTTGAAAACACTTCGCGGAGAACTTGAATAGTTCTAATGCTAAGGTGAATTCTTCTTTAAGAGCAAACATTTCTCTGGTTTTAACTGCTGACATGATGGGGATCATGCTTTTGGGGTAATTTTCATTTGCAGACTACTGTATGGGTTAAATTCGTGCAGATTAATTACCATGAAAAGACAGTCATTCAGATTAGCGGAGCTTCCCAAAAAAAAAAAAGAAAAGAAAAAAAAATTCAACCGTCTTCCGGCCAAACATCTTCGGTTTAACTTTGCTTAGATAAGAAGTATTTTAGTCATTTAATACTTTGAGAATGTTAATGAATGGTCTGTCAAGAGCAGTATGACACTGTTATATGCATGTTTTTGTTGGTTTGGCTTGATTTTACATGACAGACTGTGCTTGCTTTTGGACTGACCTTGAATGGTTATATTTGTATGGTTATGAAGCTTGACAGATTTGTTATGTTTTAAATGTTATTTCTTGAAAGGTTTTGATGGTTTGGTGACATGTTGGAAACTAGAATGCCCTTTGTCTTTGTGTTATTCATATTATGTGCTTGGATATTATGAAAATTCATTACATAGTGGTAGTTTAACTATCACAATTTCCAGGAAAGCCAGGTCTTAGAAAAATAGTAAAAGGTTCTCCTATTAAAAGACATCTAAGGTCATTCTTTACTTTTCTTCTTAAAATGTGAACCTAACTTCAATCTTACCTCACAAACATTTGGATTTTGAAAACTTAGTTAACCTGAAAATGTTATTTTATGGGGCAGGGAAATATTATTCTTACATATTGTATGTCAGTGTCTTTAATAATGCCTTAGTTTTCTGCTCTTATAATTCATATCCACATGAGTATTTATGTGATACATCTTCATCTTGCTAATGACATGTCAAACTAATTTTGCATTTAGTTTGACTGACTCTTTTTTGAAATTTGCAGGCCACACTATAATTTAAATCTACACGGCATTACTGTCAATGGACAATTGTTGTCTATTGATCCGGCAGCATTTGCTGCATCAAATAATCGCGAAACTATTGTGGACTCTGGAACAACTTTGACTTACCTCGTGGAAGAAGCTTTTGATCCTTTTGTTAGTGCTGTAAGTTGGTCTTTTTCTTTCTTTTCTTCAGTCATTCAGTAATTGTGCTGACATGAACTAGTATAAGTTGATCAATGTTTGACTCTGATGCCTTTTCTCCTAAGATTCTCCCTCTGAAAAAATTATTTGACAGGATATAGGGCTCTATGATTGGCCATTCAGCAATAATTTCATTGTCCTTAACCTCATTGCTCAGCTCATAACAATGTTTTTTACATAAACCACTGTCTGATGAACAAAATAAATTTACTTATCACTGTAACTTGGGCTTTTTCATCTACTTTTCCTTTTTCACCTAGTTGATGTTGAGGTGATAATCCATTAAATTTTTTTTTTTTAATACATCTGCTGAACCCTTATATTTTGAAACTTGTACTATCTTAAAATTTGGAAAGGGAGTAGATGAAATTAGAGTGAATTTGGGATGCTCCTTTATTTGTTTGTTTACATATTTTAATATCTTTTGTAGGATCCAAAAACCATGTTGAGAGTCACTTGAGAAGTGCTTGCATGCTGTGGTCTCATTATAACAGAAAGCAAATTTAACCAAAAATAATAATAATAAAAGACAAAGATTGTTTGCTCATCAGTTGGGTGATTTTACTCTGCATGCTGCATGCTGCTAGCTGCCAGCTGCCTTTCCATGTAGTAGGCAAAGTTTTGTTAAAATAAATTCTAATAAGTTCTGAAGCTTCTCTACTGTTTGAATTTTAGATAACTGCCACTGTTTCACAATCTGTGACTCCAACCATGTCTAAAGGAAAACAGTGTTACCTTGTCTCCAACAGGTTCATTCTAAGACTTCACGCATCAAGTACTATATGATAGTTGTTTTTATCTGAAGAATTATTTTCAAGTGTTATATAACAGTTGTATTTATCTGAAGAAAGGTTTTATTTTCTTTAATATTTTGTCTATTTCTTTCTTTTTTCTTCTGAAAATCTGAATGGAGATACATTTTGGTATTTGTACCCAGTGTATCTGAGATATTTCCTCAGGTCAGTTTAAATTTTGAGGGTGGTGCATCCATGGTTTTAAAACCAGAGGAGTACCTTATACATCTTGGTTTCTATGTGAGTTTTTCTCCCATCTCTTTTGCAATTCTAATCTGCAAAATTAACAAATCAGATATGATTCTTGTGAATGTCAAGCTGTTAAAGAAAGTTGATTTTGATGCTTTCTTATTTCAGGATGGTGCTGCAATGTGGTGCATTGGTTTTGAGAAAAGTCCAGGAGGAGTATCAATTTTAGGAGGTAAGACTCTGAACTATTCTTTCACTAGGCTTAAGGCATTCAATTTTTAGCATTGTCCAATTGACTGACTACAACTATTGTATATTTTTCCTGTATGTTGCGACAACTTATTTTGTTTTTATACTTGGCAGTAATTGTTTGATTTCTGTGTATGTGCATCGTATTGCTTGCTTCAGACTTCTAATGTATCTTTTCCCTGTTTGTTGCATTGCCTTTTCTATGTACAGTAATTGTTTATTGCCTCTGCATACTGCAACTACATAATGAAGAATGCTTAGTCTGTGTGAATAGATAAATACTCCTGTTCTATCATCTCATTCAGTTTGGATGATTACTGATGGCTTGTTTGTTTTTTGTCTGAAGTCTGAGTTTTAATTATTTTCAGACAATTAGAGTTTGAGTTAGTGATAGTCTTGTAATTACAGCTGAAGTTGCTGTGCATGTGTGCAAATGTGTGTGTTTTCTTTTCTTTCTGTCCTTTTATTTTTTGATTCTTTATTATATATATCTTTAGTAAAATATCCATATTCCAATATTGTTAAAGTTCATATAACCATAGGCATGTTCAACTAGATATGTGCTTTCTGTAGAGGCTGCACTTGCACTCATACTAAGCATGCATAATTGATATTCAGAAAGTCTGAGCTGATCAGTTAGATTACTAATTAAAATTCAATTAATTTTCCATGATGCTGAACTTTCCTTTAGAAAAGCAGCTCATTTCTGCAAAACTGTTGTCTCAAGTTAAAATGCTTTTTATCCATGTCTATTTAGTCCTTAATCTTTGGTTTAGAGGACCATTTTGTAGGAAGTCAACGCATGTGGGTAAATTTGTGATGGTTTTCATGATTTTCAAACTAAGACAAAAAATATGGCCTTGACTCTTAAGTCACATCAGCTTCAGATATCCAAATAAAAAGGCAAAAGTCCCTGCAATCATTTTGTTGAGGAAACCCTGGATATTTCAGATCCGTACAGTGTGTTAGATCCACACATTCAATTCAACATGCCTTGGACTTTCTGACTTGGTCTTAAATCACAGGCCCTATAAATTTTTAGTTTGTCTTTTAAAAGAAGTAGATGAATGTGTTGATTGTTTTAAACCTTGTTTGTGGTCTGCTTACATTGAAAGTTTCTGTGGTCTGCTTACATTGAAAGTTACAAGAGATTAGTTCTGTATCACTGTTATCTCTTTACCTAAAATCTTTAGATTATAGGAGCCCAAAATTTTTATTTTAAGTTCTAACATTCCCCTCGCATGCAAGGCATATAAATAAAGAAAACCTGGACCAAAAAAAAAAAAATTACAAACACAAAATCTTCTTCCCCCTAAATGAGACCACAAAGAGACTTCTTCCAGTATGAGCAGTTTATAATATTATAATATAATTAATGTGATGCTGTTGGGAGATTCAAACACAAAACCACTTAGTCACTTGGTCAGCAGTTGGGAGATTCAAACACAAAACCACTTAAGCCACTTGGTCAAACCAGCATTAATACCACGTTAAGCTACCTGTTGATCCAAACACTTTTGATAAGGGTACAGTTGTAGTATTTAAGCTCTAAAATATTAGAAACCAGGCTTTCTAACTAATTATTGAACTGCTTTGCTTAAATAAAGAAACTCGGGAATTTTCTGTCATAATCATTCTGTTCATGCAATGTGCTTAAATACGAATGCCGTCACAATTGTGGTATTTTCATTATTATCTTAAATCACTTTCCTATGTGTCCTTACCAATGGACATCTCGGTGCCTTCACTGTGAAATTTATGTTCTTGTTGATTTCTTGATTTTGCAGATCTTGTTCTGAAAGATAAGATCTTTGTTTATGATCTAGCTCGGCAACGAGTAGGATGGGCTAACTATGACTGTAAGTTCAAGTGATAATAAAATTAAATGTCTTTCCCTTTCTAGCTTTCTTGCCACATGGAAGAACCTCAAATTAGCAACCAGCACATAACTGAATTTCTCATTCCAGGTTCTTTGTCGGTAAATGTCTCCATAACTTCTGGTAAGGACCAGTTCATGAATGCCGGTCAGCTGAATATGAGTAGCTCATCAATAGAAATGCTCTTCAAGGTGCTACCCCTGAGCATTCTAGCTCTCTTCCTGCATAGCCTGTCGTTCATGGAGTTCCAATTTTTGTAATATAATCTCACTCATTCTATTCTTTGCTAAATTTGCATTGGCTTGGGTGATATTATTTATTGTAATCAGCCAGGCTTCTGCCCATTCAAATGTCAAATATAGGTGTGTTATTGTGCTTTCCGATTCTTCTGTGGTTCAGATCTCTGGTTTATGGGTTGGGGTGGCCTCTATTCTTCTGCTGGGAAATCCAGTCATTTCCTTGTTAAGAGTTTTCCCACCATAGCATTGGAGGAATTGTAAATTACGTTTCTTTTAGACTGTTGTAGCATTAAACAAACTGTGGCCAGTGGATGTATAAGAAATCTAAATGTTAATTGTAACAAGTTGGCTTAAGGAAAGGAAGTATTCTCAAGTTTCTTTGCTTATCGCCAATTAGCCATAACTAATATGACCAGCTAAACCCTACTTTCACAACCAATTTAATCTTATTATATTTTCTTTTCTTGGTTTTCAATGAATTTTGTTTGGGTCCAACTAGTTGGGACTATCGTATCTCATAGCCTTGGCACCTAAACTGTGCGTACCGTACCTTGGGTACCGTAGTCAGCCATTTTGATGATTTGGTATGAGCTATTTTGCAGCGCTGGGACAATAGTCCAATTGATGGACGCATATCTGTGTTGAATGCATGGAGAATGGCCATGGCCAATTAGCTCCCCTTTTAGAGTATGAATTTATTTTTTACGATTTTTTTTAATCAATTTAGAAAGACTAAAGTTACAAACCTGGGACAGTTATCTTCAAGGGTTTGCATTGAAGACTCAGATTAAAATATTGGTTAGAATACGTTACCACCTAAAAATCAATGTTAGGCCCAATTACCCACTCCAGCCAATAAGATACGTATATTATGGTGGATTCCAAGGACTTATGTTGGTACAACCACTATAGATTATGATTTAAAAAGTACGAATTGGCTAAAGTGAAACTGGATTCGTATTGAACTTTTGACTAAATCTACTTCAAGAACCTAGTTTATAAGGAAAATGCCTTGTGAATAAGCTAGCAGAGAACCAAATGGTTCTATAATAATAAAAATAATAAAACTAGTTTAAAATACTAAATACTAAATCGTGCATTAGAATTAATGATAAGCATGTATTGATATTTTATGTAAATCATGCATTGATATTTGTTAAAATTAACATTAAGAATGCACTGATATTTGGGGTATTTTTGGCACACCTCGTAATGCTGTATTAAGAGTTTGTATTGTATTACAGTAATACTATATCATATTTAAGCTTTATTAAGTGTTGTATTATACCAAATTAATACGGCAGCATCCGCATGAACTAAACCGTAGAGGGGTCGGGTTTATGCGGGTTTCTTGCTATCTAACAAAATAAAAACAACTAATGGAACCAAAGCTGCGCATGCTCTAGCTAAGTATACGCTCATCGAACATGTTCATCATTTGTGCTGCTAGAATGTTAGTAAAGACTAGTCCATTAGCTACTCGTGTAGAGGATGTAAATATTTGCATATATAGATTTACACCATGCACTCTAGAAATGCAATTGTGGATTGGGTTCATTCAAACATATCAAATGTTGACATTTCACAGTTGTTTAGGAGATAAAACAGTCTAGAATAGCCCGATTTTCTGACTTTACTGGAATTAATGTCTAGTTATGCAGCAGACCTTGTGGTACTTGAAGACCAAGGCCTTTTCTGGAAACATCAGTGATTTCTATATATCAAATTCTCTACATTTTTGCAAGTTCAGCTTAGGTTTTCATTTGCCGGTTATACTTGAATTAGGGTAAAATCTCATTTAGTTCCTATATTTTAAGATTAGTGTCCATTTAGTCCTTATATTTTTAAAAATACCTCGAAACATCCCTGCCGTTAAAGTATTGATACCCTACCGTTACTTTTTATTTCTTTTGGCTTACTTTTACAATATTATCCTTTTAATAAAAATGATTTTTTTTGTATGGACATTAATAAAAAGAAAATAATTAAATTACTAATTTGATCCTAAAAAATAAAAAAAATTATATTAATTTTTAATTGTCAAAAATTTTATGCAAACTATCAAGTGTGTAAATGGTGCTTGCAAAAAAAAATAATATAATTTTATTTTTATTTTTAGGGTTAAATTGGTAATTTAATTATTTTCTTTTTATTAATGTCTATACAAAAAAATTATTATAAAATGATAGTATTGTAAAAGTAAATCAAAAGAAATAAAAAGTAACGGTAAGTGTATCAATACTTTAACAGTAAGGATGTTTCGAGGTATTTTTAAAAAAACAAGGACTAAATGAACTTTTACCCCTTGAATTATAAAACATATGTGTAGTTTTAGTATAGAGGCATAGAGCTTTGAAATTTTAAGACTTGATGGGAAATCTCAAAAGATTAAAGAAAACAAAAAAGAGTATACATTTCCACTCACTAGATTGCAATATTAAAGAACAACATTTCCTTTTGTTGCTGGCAGGTGACGACACCACCGTGCGATACTAGCTGATTGTGGCTTCTTCTCCCGGAATATGTTTTGTTTTAGATCAAAGAAAGTTGAAGCTGGCTAGAGCGAGAGAGAAAGAAGAGGTTTGTTGAAGAGGGTATTAAGGGAGAGGGTGGTGCAATGAGGCAAAATAGAAATAGAAAGCAAAAGCACCAGACCAAAAATAAACCCTCTCCAAACGCTCCAACTAAAATTATTTGTTTGAAAAGGCCAAAAGGGCCACCACAGGGCGGAAAGGAGAGGCGTATATATGAGAAAGTTGTGGGCTGTCTTTGAACTTGGGCTGAGAAGAGAAAGGAATTGAGTTTCTCGTTTGGTGGATCTGATTTAGTACTACTTTTGTTTTTTGTTTTCTCTCTCTTTTTTTTTTTTTTAAATCAATGATCATTGATTTGTGTAAAATTTCATTTGACACGTTTTTCTATTTTGGTAAGACTATGTCTATGTTCCCATTTATTATTCATCAAAGATGATTTTTAAGTATATTTTAACTATTTATTTATGTTTTGAGATTATTAATAAGTTATTTGATTAAAATTTGATTGATCTTTATTTCATAAGTTATATATTTGAAAAATATTGAAAAAATAAATGTTATGTCGCCGAAAATTTGATACCATAAACTTTGATATTTATGAAGAATTATGATATTTTTTTCAATATCTATATTAAAAAATAATGTTAGATTTCTAAAATTTAAGATTCTATATTTTGGATTTTCTAAGTTTTAATAAGATTATTTTCTAAATATATAATTTAAAATAATCTAAAAAAGATTAATACAAGTCACTGTAGCACTAAATGTTGTATAATATTATTATAATACAGTGCTAACTGAATACACTTGCATTAAAATAATACAATACAACATAATATAATGTGTATTGTAATGTGTCTAATGCGCCCTTAAAGTTTGACACACTGTATTATATTATGCTATATTAAATTATTTTAATATAAGTGTATTGTATTATACTGTATTGGATTAAGACTGTATTATAATAATGTTGTATAATATTTGGTGTTGCATTGTAATGTATTAATTTTTAGTTGTACTATGTTTAGTGCTGCACTGTACTATATTAATTCTTTTGATAAATTAATATTTAGAAAATAATATTTATTAGAGCTTAAAAAATAATAAAGATAGAAATATTAAAATTTTACACTAATTTTTTTGTTTAATAAAAAACCATAATTCTTCAAAAAACATAATAAATTTTACAATTTCGACAGCATGATATTTATTTTTCAACAATTTCCAAGTATATAACTTGTAAAGTAAATATTGAAACAAGTAATTCAATAAAAAAAATCTAAAAACTATCACAACATAAATAAATAGTTAAAACATACAAGATTCAACCAAAATTTGAATATACTACAACAGAGTCACAAAAAATAAAGTAATACAATAATTATAACATAATCACCGATAAAGTGGGTTGTAAAGATTTCTCTATCATTAAATTTAAGGCAATAAGCTCATCATGTATAGAAAGTCCCATTGAATCAAGCTCTTTCTTAATGTAATCATGATCTTTACTACTTTTAAATATATTCTGAGACATGTCAACGTTGGCTTGGTGAAATGCTAAAACTAGTTTGTCAATGCCAACAACAATATGTTCATCTGATTTAGATTTCTTCCTGTGCGATGATTGGGAACATGATCGAGTAACCTATTTATTTCACATAAGTATTAATATAATTTTGTTCTTGAATATTTAATTTGATTAAATTAATTTTTTGGAATAAGTAATACTTGTTGGAACTTTTAAACCAGCCAGTTTATTTAAGCATCGCGAAGTGTTCTTAAGTCAAAGGTAGAACCTTCCTATTTGGGTATCATTAAGATGAATTTCGTATCTCATGAACATACCTTCACATCATTAGTAGCAATCTTACCCTTTCTTGTTTGATATCTTGGCTTATCCTTTTTTGGCACACAGACTCTAACATGAGTTCCATTCAATGCCTCAAGTAGTTCTATAGACATAAAACAAATGAAAATTTAACTAGCATTAAATTATCAGTAGATATAATCAAATATAAGTAATTGAAAATATACCTTAAACTACTTCCATCTTTCATCAGTGCAATTCTTTGATATAGATTCTGGTGCCCTTAATAATACATTGTGCAGCTGTAACACTCTATTTAACATTAAGTTAAAGTATCTACTAATAGTTTCATCAGATCTAAGAAACCTACTGCCAATTGAGCGATTCCTAACATGGTTAGACAAAGTGTGTAAGAACATGCAAACTTCTCTTCAACAGTCAATGAACCATTAGCCTTTAGTCCTCCATTCGACCGAAGTAGCTCACATAGTAGGCAAATGTCCTTCTATCCATTTTTAGTTGATTTATACATTGTATGTCACTATTGGCGATAATACTTTTTAAGTATTGCAATCAAGTAGCATGCAATTTGGAATGGACGACTATAGATAATTTTTCTTTCATTATACCTTCGGATCAACATTATTAACAAAAAGTACATCATAATAGACATGAACCTCAATTTCATTTGCCATGTGAAGAAAATAAAATTTTCTTCTCATGTCCATATCTAAAACAACAAGTAAAAAAAAAAAAAAAATCAGCTAGTAGGCCATTTTGATAAATTTCCTCAAAGATACTGGTTATGTATGCTAACAACTAATATTATGCAGATTTGATGCAATTCAAAAGCTGTCAAACACACCAAACACAATGACCACACGTACACAACAAACACATAGTAGATAGTAACACACAACAAATAATAAACTCATAGCAAACACACAACAATAAAATCATAACAAACAATAAACAGGAAACACATGGCAAGCGCATAGCATATAGCATGGACACAGAACACCACAAATCATACAGCAAACACACAGTACATAGCAAACTTACAACATACAGGAAACACATGGCAAGCGCATAGCATATAGCATGGACACAGAACACCACAAATCATACAGCAAACACACAGTACATAGCAAACTTACAACATACAACAAACACATGGCAAACACACAACACATAACAAACACATAGCAAACAGACAACAAACAAACAACATATAACAAGCAACAAATATATAGCATATATAACAAGTACACAACATACAACAAATCCATAACACACAACAAATATCAAACACCTAGCACACAACAAGTATACAGTAAACACACAACAAACATATAACAGGTCCTTTATTCCTCTCTTTTTGCTGGCTTATTATTAAACATGATGTAAAAGCTAATCTCGAACTAGCAAATATTCAGAAATATAAAACTTGCAGAAAATTTAGAAATTCATTTTATAAAAAAGTTGAAGTAATTTGTTTTGGTTTGATATTTCCTATCATCAACACAAATAATTAATAAAAACCTCATCACCAACCAATTTAATCCTAACTTATAAGTCAAACGCTAATTTAGAAATAAAAAATAAATTAGGAATCAAACTTGCTTGAAGATCCAGCCTGAGAAATGACGGCGGTAAAACAGTGTTCTTGCGCAGTGGTTAATGGGCCGTAGTGTCGGCCGACAAAGGTGGTGGAGTTGTAGTTCGTGTGACAGGATAGTGGCGGAATCGAGGTGTCTCACAGCAAAGCAACCTAGCATAATAGGGATGGAGATGGTGAAATCGGCGGTGTTTGCAGTGATTTAGTGTTTTTCAAAATTTTTTTTTGGTGTTTGTTTAGTTAAATGGTAAGAATCCCACATAAACCATACCCCCCATTGATTTAGTTTATGCGGGTGTTACTACATTACAATGAGGTGTAATACAATACCTAATGGCACCCAAACATGATATAGTATTATATTAATATAATACAATATCTTAATACACTGTTATGAGGGCTCCTAAATGCACTCTAAGTATAAGGGTGGCAAAAAAACCCGGGCCGGGCCAAGCCCGCCCGGGCCTGCGGGCTTAGGTCCGGCCCTTACCCATGAGGGCCTGGACAAGGGCCCAAGAAAAAAAGATCGGACAAAGCTCAAGCCCACTACTTTTTTTAAAAAATAATTTTATAAATTAAGATAATATAATTAAAATTGAAAAGTAATTTAAAAATAAAAAAGAAAACTAAAATTCTTAACTTATAAATCAATTATGATTCAAAAAAACTAAAATTATGATACTAAATTCTCTCTTTTGTGTCAATTAATTAAGAGACCGTTTGAATTAAAAAATCAGTATTAAAGAAAATTAAAGTTATGAGTTTTTATTTGCTTTATTTATTATTTTAATTTGAAATATTCATTTTCTTTAATTTATCTATGATTGTAATAACTTGTTGATCATTAATTTATTTCAAATTTACAATAATTTAAAAATTTTAAATAAATAAATAAAGCCCAAGCCCAGCCCGAGCCCGACTTAGGCCCGTACACTTAGCTGACAGAGGGCCTGGACATGGGCTTGAAAAAGCCCGGCCAAGGCCCGTTGTTTGTCATCCCTACCTAAGTACGCTGTATTGTATTATATTGTATTGCATTAGCACTGTATTAGAACAATACTGTACAATGTTTAGTGCTATAATGTACTGTATTAATTTTTCAATTATACTGTATTTGGTATTGCACTGTATTGTATTAATTTTTTTGTGATTAATTTAAATTATATATTTAGAAAATAATATTTATTAATACTTAGAAAAATACTAAATATAAAAGTCTTAAATTTTAGAAATTTAACATTTTTAATAGAAATGTTAAAAACTATCATAATTTTTCATAAAGATCGAAGCTTATCGCCTTAAATTTTTAGAAATAACATTTATTTTTCCATATTTTATTCTAATAGCTCAATAACTAGTAATGACTTTTCAACTCGAAGTGTATGAGAAAACATATGGAATAGAAGGAACAAATTTCGAAATTACAAATCATAAGCTGAGACTTAACAAATAATAAAGATAACAACTGAAACAATAATTATAGCAATAATTAACTATACAAATATAACATAAGAATATAATGCAAATGAGGCCTACTTATACCACAATTTCTCTAAAATAAATTCACCTCCTATAATTAGAACATGCCATTTTCTTAATATACAAGAATAATCAATTCATTCTATCAACAAATAGAAAGTTGCTCATATGGATACTATTCATGATAAAATGTAGACAAGAAGTGTTAAGGGCATGACACATGGGGAATATGACTCATGACTTTTAAGGTCCTTTAAAAGATGAAAGGGAAGCTACAGAGGTAAGGGAAGAATGAGAAGACCCCAGAAAGATCGCATCAGCTATCCAAATCATTTAAGAATAACAGAAAATGCCTTCAATAGTCTATCCAAGCATCCACATGTTAGTATCAGGACCACAAAACAATGATAACCTGACCAACAGTACTAGTACACGTTATTTTAGCACAATGCCCACTTGGGCTATCTCCAAAATATCTTCTTACAAGCCACCAAACTCAGATTTGAGAAAAAGGGGATCATAGATATATCTACCTGCATATTTAGTGAAATCAGGTGCTTCTCAGCCCAATTGATTCATTTGAAATGGACTAATTAGGATTAAAAACACACTATCAATAAAGATTGTTCCCCTAGTGGATAGTTGTCTAATTCAAGTATGCTTAAGAATCCTCAATAAGAAAAGCTAAATTAACGTTAAAACTTATATCTAAGGAGGGAAATAACCAATAACGGTTTGCCATGTATCTAAAAGGATACAAAAATGCTCTCAAGGGTGCCACTCCAACTTAAAAGGTCAAGTTGGCCTTACAAAAGAGATAAGTTCACATATTCACAAACACTTAATTTTTCTCCTAATTTATCGTTTCTTAGAAACTCTTTACCAACTTCAACATCCCCTAAAAGCTACTCCTGAGTATCTAGGCCTCCGTCACCTCTGAAAACTACAGTTACGGAGAAGTTCTCATAGTATTTTGGTTTGAACCAAAATCAAATCAAAGCAGATACAATTCTCATGTCTTGTGCTTTCTGCTTGTGTTGGTAGAGAAACCAAAGAGAGAGCAAAAATTAGCGACGTTGCAAGTCATATACTCCTCGTCGACTTGTCTCTTATCAAAAACAATAACCACCACTTTGCCGCGTGTGAGTCACTAACAATTCGGGTCGGGTCACCCACTGCCGGGCGATCCGATCGGGTGACAGAGGAGGATTAACTAACAAACACGGGTCATACTCGTATCCCAACGTCAAGTGCATGAATATTGAATAATAAACTCAAAAGTCTCAAACGAACAATTTTTTGAAAAAAATTATTAAGAAAATAAATTTTATTATTATTTTATTTTATTCTTTTTCAACAAAGAAAAAAAATCAAAACAAAAAGAGAAGGAACGTTTGATTAAGACAGCTCCTTTTCTCTGAAAAATCCGTGTGGGGGGGCTTTCAAGGAGAAGAAAGAGGAGACACCAAAGCACCAACCAAAGCTATATATATTCAGGTAAAATTAAAAATAAAAATAAAATAAAAAAATAACAGGATTCGATCTCTTTCATCTACATTCTTCCTCTTCTTCCTCTTCATTTTTATTTAATTAGTAAGCCTGATTCCCATTTCCATCATTTTTCCAAATTCATTTATGTTTCGGATTTCACCTTTTACTCGTTAGATTCCGATTTGTCATCATTTAATAAATATAATTTTGTGTACGTTCGTTCCTGTTTTATTTATTTATTTTTTGTTTTGAGTGCAATTTCTGGAAGCTTCAGATTTGAATATTGCAGGTAAATCCAGCTTTTAGTGTTCAAAATTCTTCATTTTTATATCTGAATTTTGCTGATGTTTATTCCTTGAGAATTTTTTCCTTTCTCTTTTCATAATCTCAGAATTTGTTCATTTAATTTCCTTTTCCCCCTCCTTAGTTGTTAGTTTTTAGATGCATAGAGTTGTAAATTCTGTTTCAAATCTATGCTTGCTATTATTATAATTTAAATCTAATTTTCGATTTTCAATTTTACAATTATTGTAATTTGTAACAACTGCCTGATAACAAATATTGTTTTTTGTATTAATTTGCGGGTAGTCAACAGCTTATGTAGTATCAATTTTGCAGAATCTGTGTCTCCTCTAAATTGAGCTACGGAGATCTCTGTAGAAAGAAAGAGGCGGCACAATGACAATGGAGTATGAGAGCAACAGTTGGATTTGGGATGGGTTGTATTACTACCCACATTTCTTTGGAGGTCTAATGCTCACGGCAGCCTTGCTAGGCGTGTCCACCAGTTATTTTGGAGGAATTGGAGTCTTTTCATTGCCCCATTTGTGGTCTGATTGCTTCCATAAAAAGAAATGCGGAAAGAAGAAACGTGTGCGGGTTTATATGGATGGCTGCTTTGACCTTATGCATTATGGACATGCCAATGCACTGAGGCAGGCTAAGGCGTTGGGAGATGAGCTGGTGGTCGGTGTGGTCAGTGATGAGGAGATCATTGCTAATAAGGGCCCCCCCGTCTTATCAATGGAGGAGAGGTACTCATCATATAGACCTTGCAATTTGCCATTTGCTTCATATTGTCTTGTATTTTGGTTCAAATGTCAAGTCCTTAATTTTATTTTTATAAGCTTCTTGGTATTTCATTTATGCTTTCGATTGCTTTCTTCTGCTTCACTGAGATTTCTTTTTGAGTACTTTTCATTTCTTAAAATGGAGTAAACTTGTCTGTGGAGATTAAGGAATCTACTGGATGTCTGAATCTGTTAATTTTTCTCTTTTGATAAGTTTAATCAAAGCTAGCAATATGGAACAGCCTTAAAATTTTGATGTGTAGTATAAGTGCAAAATCTGCAGCAAATAAATGAAACATCTTGTCAGCTTATCATCTCCATGAAGCCCAAATTATTTCTTGTAAAATAGACCTAGCTTTTGTCGCTAGATAACACTTTTTTTTTTTTAAACGTCCCCTGCTGTGCTGATTTAAGTCTTTATCTTTTCAAAGTCTGCTCTACATCTATATTTTTCATTTTGATATTATATGCTTTTAATATTGGTGTTTTTAGTTGGACTACATATTTTGTTAATTTGTAGTTCTTGGGTGTGTAAAGCCTGTCAGCCTTTTTTTTAACTGTAAGCTTGTAAGTTATTTCAATATAGAATATGTTTTTAAGATTTAAGCAC
Source organism: Citrus x clementina (assembly GCF_000493195.1). Classification (NCBI taxonomy): domain Eukaryota; kingdom Viridiplantae; phylum Streptophyta; class Magnoliopsida; order Sapindales; family Rutaceae; genus Citrus; species Citrus x clementina. The sequence continues at coordinate 6,270,467 of NW_006262139.1, read as the reverse complement.
AGAATCAAAAAAATATAAATAAATGTTAATCTAATTCAGTCAACAAGGAAACTAGGATCCACCATGTGCATATTTATGCATGTTTTTTCATTGTGATTAATGAATTTGTGAACTTGTCTAGAAATTAATTTATATGATAATTTATCATTAAAATACTTGAATAACTATATTTGCTGGTGAGGTGGAGTCATCACTTTTTCTTTTTGAAACATTACATGGAATTTTTTTGGGTCTTCCTTGGTGCAAACTATTTGATGATTTAATCATCATATGCCTCTTATTCTGTAAACTTTTTGCCTTTTAGACATACTTTTTGTAAGGTTTTTGTTCCGTTTCTGTCTCTTGGACAATCTGTCCTTGTTTTCGTAGATTTCTTGTCTCATAATCTGTAAATCCTTGTAATTGACAAATATTCTCTTGTTTCTCAGCTAAATAGATGAATAAATAAATAAAGTTTTATTTAGTATCCGTTGAAGATCACAGCCAGCCAAATTCTTTGTAAGTTGATTTTTATAGATAACAAACCTAGTGATGTCACACATAAACTTCTCAAGTTACAACGTTCAACTTAAATGGCTTGATACACACTTTGGAGCCCATAAAATTATAATTTGAATGGTTGTATTGAAAATACAAATTCGTATTAAAAAAAAAACGAATTTGTATGCCATCAAATTGAAAAGATATTCTAGGAATCAAATAAAATTTATTTTCTCTAACCCTTAATTCTGCCAATATAACATCTTTTTTTTTTTTGGATAGGAGACAGAAACTTTTATATAATATTGGAACGGAATAAATATTACAAAAGTGAACCAGAGGTCCACAAACTTAAATCTTCCCTACAATGTATAACACCAAAAATCTATACAAAACTTTGAAAAAAGAAACCCTTGAAACCCAAGACATTGGAATAAGAATCCAACCCAACAAAATCAATCCAAAGCTGCAACCCAATCAAGCTGAATGAAAAAGAATGAGGAATCTTGAGAATCCTTGGACGTTGATGCCCAAATAGAAGAACTGATATGTTTACACATAACAATTAAAGCACACTTTTAGTGATTCAAAATTTTTACACGTAACATGCTTCCTTATAGGATACAAACATATGTCATGTGCTCAACCCTGTGAAAGAAATTATTAAGTATAGATGTCTATCAGTGATTTGGTGGGTAATTAGTGTTTAGTTACACCAGCAAATTTGAAATATGATTTAATCATCTTCTTGGTGGTCAGCTCATTTGCCAGAATTCCGGAATGGCTTGGTTATTATATATAAATTCCATGAGATACTTCTTTTGATCTAATGCTTGAAGTACTTTCTAGGCTGGCCCTTGTTAGTGGATTAAAGTGGGTGGATGAAGTTATAGCCAATGCTCCTTATGCCATTACTGAGCAGTTCATGAACCGTCTCTTCAACGAGCACAAGATTGACTATATTATTCATGGTGATGATCCGTGCCTGCTTCCAGATGGAACTGATGCTTATGCCTTGGCAAAGAAAGTTGGCCGTTACAAGCAGATTAAGCGCACAGAAGGTGTCTCCAGCACAGATATTGTAGGTACTGAAAGTTATCTTGATGAATCTTCTTGTTAGAAGTGAGTAATGATTTGTTACAAAGTCAGGATTTTGTAGTTGATACAATGGGATATAACTACAGTACCACTTAGGCTATTGATGAAATTAGCTCAAATTCATGCAGACTCTGAGGACATGTGATTAATGCACTTTAGCTCTTTCTAGCAGAAGTTATTTCTCTCGATAATTTTACTCAAGACTTGCCGTAAACAACTCTTGCTCTAGTTCAATTGGTCAAACACTTTATTTTATTGAAGGTTACATAGACATTTCTGTTTCTAATTATTGCTCAAGTGCCTTAAATGTAGGGAGGATACTTTCGTCAATGGAGGATACAAAAGCTTGTGAAGATCATAATAATGCATCCTTGCCAAGAGATCCTCTTAGAGCAATTCAATCTAAGGATGCCCATTTATCTCAATTTCTACCAACATCACGAAGGATTGTGCAGTTTTCAAATTGCAAGGTATTTCTTGCATTCTGAATTGTCATGTTGCAAATACAGTGAAGTATGACCACTATCAGAAGAGCTTTACAGATTATTTTTTTCCCCTCTTTTTCATCTATGCGCCCATGCTACCTTATGAATTTTTCTCATATCTTAAAGAAAAGATATATCAATTTTATTATTGAATTTCCAGATTCATGATAATATTCCTAGTTCTGCTCCTCCATGCATTAAATCTGGTTAATATTATTGATTCCATGCATAAATGTGTTGTCGTTTTTGTCTAATCCAGGGACCTGGTCCAAATGCTCGTGTTGTGTACATTGATGGGGCATTTGATCTCTTCCATGCAGGACATGTTGAGGTATTAAATATTTTGAAACTATTCTAGCAACCATCATTTTATCATTAAATTATAATTGTGAGAAATGAATGAAGAAAAATGTTGCTAGGAAGAAATTGCTATGTCACAGCCAAGCCTCCAAAGTTGACCTATATATTTTAGGAGTTGTAAATTACTAGCTAATTTGATATCCATACAATTTTCATTTGTCTCTCATTGTACTTGCTTTGTAATTATAAAAGTTGAGTGAACAAATCTTAACAGAAGAAATTTTTATGATTAAGTCTTTCTCCCACTCTTTCACTTTTTCGAAAAAGCTTCTATAACATTTTTCAGTTAATTTGCTTTCAAATTATTTTATTGTGGATTCAACTTATTTACTGAATCGTAATATGCTTTTGTGAGTTCAAGGTGCTAGTGAAAGCTACTTCTACAACATACTGTGCTATCCAAAAATGTTCATGAGTGAACAAGTCTTTATTAAGTTTAATTGTTGTTGTTAGTACATGAACTTATCAAGTTTGTACCTTGAAATGAGATGCAGTTCTTGTTTTATTGATAAAGTTGTAGACAAATCAGATTGTGGAAAAAAAATTTGGCCCAGTTCAAATCAAACCTGGTTACATCCCTGCACTGTGCAGTATCCCTCTTTGGGCAAAATGTTTTGTTGTTGAAATATCACCTTTCTGTTGTTTAGCATTTCTTTCTGCTCCCACAGTTAGATTTTGCCCATGCATTCTGAAATAACCTTAATATAGGTAAGACATCTTTGTTTTAAACAGAACATGATTTCGTGCCATAGAAGTTTGATACCTTTTTGTGGCACACTCGACGATATATGATGCTCTTGTTACCGTTGGGTTTAACTTTATTGGCAGCATCTAAGATGATAGAATAAAAGTACAGTTGGAGAATATGAATTTCAATGACTTTGGTTAATTTGTAGCATTCTGTCATTAGTCACTTTTTGTGCCTGCTCTGGCTTACTCTCTTGTGCTTATTCAGATTCTCAAGAAGGCTAGGCAGCTTGGAGACTTTCTTTTAGTTGGCATTTACACTGACCAGATAGTGAGGTAATTCAATTTGTTTATAATCTTGATTTCAGTTCTGATTATGGTTTTGTTTCTGCATTCAGGTTTAGCATGCTTTCTGAATTTGATGCACTGTGTGCCTATGTTTTTGCCATAGATAACCATGTGAAAAATTTGTAGAAATGGCATGATAAGTTTCTTCTCCATGCAGTGAGCACAGAGGGAGCTACCACCCAATTATGCATCTACATGAGCGTAGTCTTAGTGTGTTGGCATGTCGTTATGTTGATGAAGTCATAATTGGTGCACCTTGGGAGGTTACTAAGGACATGGTGAGTATTGCATCTAAATTGTCTGTGCTTGTCATCTGCGTGAAGTACTTGTGCTGGCTTTGAATAATGCTGCAGATCAAGTTTGCTGTCTCCTACTAGTCATATATTTTTAATTCAATTTTTTCATATATTTAAGGAATTTGCAACCCCATATAATCGGAAACATAAGTAATGAATTGGCCACTTTTACTTTTTCAATCATGCGTGGTGGGAAATATATGTTCTGGGCTTTGGTTTCTCTTTGTATTCTTTCTTTCAATGTCAACAACTCACCGTGCTCTCTTGAGAGTTCTTCATTTTCTGGTCGTTTGTGTAATTTCTAACCAACATTCTTTAATTCCTTTTTTCACTAATTTTTTTTTTCATGGTTTGTTATTTTTATTTTGAACTTACCAGATAACCACTTTCAACATCTGTTTGGTTGTGCATGGGACAGTTTCAGAGACCAACACTCCATTGACTGTGAGCTTGCAATTTCTTTACCTACCCTTGATTAGCTATTGTATTTGCTACATCCATAATTAATATTGGATTTTCTTTCTTTCTTTTATTTATTCTTTTTCAAATGCAGGGTCAAAGCGATCCTTATGAAGTTGCCAAAAGCATGGGAATTTTCCAGTTACTTGAAAGTCCTAAAAGTATAACCACCACATCAGTGGCCCAAAGGATAATTGCCAATCACGAGGCCTACATGGTATACTTATTCTTTTGCAATTGTTTTTCTTGACATGAGTGACCCGAAATTCATCAAATCGTTAGTCATGCAAGCAAAAGTGATTGGGATTTGATATTCCATGCCCTTCAATGGGAGAAATATGTCAAGGAGGGCCCAACTAAAATCTTTTGAAACGATAGTACTTTATGCAGGATTTTAGTCCAACTTTGTTGTGATGTGCACATACTTTCATCTGCTCTCTTGATTTCCAGAGTGATTACATAGTTGTATTTCCTTCGTTTTAATGCAGAAACGCAATGCGAAGAAAGCAGTGAGTGAGAAGAAGTATTACGAACAGAAGATGTTTGTATCAGGAGATTAGGAGGAATAGAAATTTTATAGCAAGTTTGGTACAGTTCATCCGCAGCCTTGCCGTATCATAGGGCTGCCTGTTGTTGTTCAAGATTTAGTAAAAGTCCTGCACTTGCCTTTTGTGGAAGCAGAGATGAAGAACGCCATGCCATAGGACACCCCCGCCCTCATCAGAGACTAGGATGAGCTGCATGCTTTTTACTATTTGCCCACATTGTAACTTTATTCATAGTAGATTGAAACCTTTACTAACAAGTCCAATGAGTATCGAGTTTGAGTGCTAGTAAGTTATTGAATCATCTTCTAGCAAATCCTTTTTTTTTTTTTTTTTTAATTAATCTTGTTAAACACAAATGTGCATCATTTTTTGGGGTCCCGATTGCTTAGTAATTGATGGGTAATTAATAAGTTAATTAGCTTAAACACCAAATTTTTGTTGCATATAAAGTGAAGGCTCTAAAATAGTTGTTTAATTTTGGTGGAGTTGGTAGTCTGCCATATGATATGTTTGCAGTAAGTTACTATTCTTATGTCAATTTTAGGGTCTATTTAAGTTGGTGCATCTCTAATATTTGATCCTTAATTTTATCTCACCAATCTCTACTTGTCAATTAGCCTCACTGGTTTACACTTATCAAATTTATCTTTTTTCTATACATCCTACCTTGAAAACTTAAAAAGAAAAATTAATTGAAAGGCAAAGAAGGAAAAAGAAAAAATCTCTTACAATCTTTCTGTTCCTTATTAAGGTTGATCCGTAGTCGGCAGAATAATATAAAAGATCATTAGAAAAGCACTTTATTAAAACATTATAAAGTTAATGACTCACTCCAAGAATTAAGAATTTGATGGTCGGTAAGTGCCAATTCCATGCGAATCAATACCAGTGGGTTCTGAGTTGTTGGATCTCCATCGCTTTCTTCGGCGTGGCGTGTGTCTACAGAATTTGGAATTTTATGGATTGAGGTTAAACAGTCTTCGAATTGTTTGTTATTTTTACAATTTTACTCAATAAATTATTATTGACCATTTAGTTGAAAAATTTAAAAATAAACTTGAACGCACCTCGCAGATTGCTGTTAAATGAATTCTCGTAACTTCTGTTGGTTTGATATCTCTGCACAATGTTTAAAAGCAAGGAGGCTGGCGCGGTGGCATCATTTGGACGGCGTTCTATTTTCATATTTCTCAGCTAATTTTACTTGTAACAATAATAATTGCTATGCTGACTTATTATGGAATTAGAGCTATACATTGAAGAAATTCGCGGAACGGGGAATGCATTGATTTATCCGGCGATGGTACAACAGTAAATTAAAAAAAAAATTATCATGCGGGTGTATTTAAATACTATTTATCTTTTTAAATATTTTCAAGTAATTTCGCATGAGGATAAAACAAGAACCAGAATAAGAATGGTGCTATACTTGCTCATTAGAGATACTTATTTTGTATTTCAACTAATGTGTAATCAACAAAATTCACCATTTTAATTAAAAATGATATCACTTAATAATTCACTATCATTTGAACCAGTCAAATAGTGACACATAATTTGCCACATCAATTAAGATACAAACTGAAAGTATCCTAAGTAAGCATTACATTATTCTTCGAATAAAAATGATTAGTGCGAATTGCTAAGATAAAATGAGTGGGTCAAGTATCACCACTCAATAGTAATACGAGTAGCGGCCAAATCAATTTTTTAATCTCTATATTTTCTATGATTCAAACTTAGGTGACTAGCCGAAAAAGGTTATTTCAAATCCACTTGATTAAGCCCATCGAGTTTTGTACACATTAAATATCGAAAAAGTGAAGCAAGACTTACAAAATTTAGATGCAAAGTTTGTAATATAAATGATTTATTAGTGCATCATCAAAAGACTTGTTTAATTTCACTCTTCAAATGTTTATTTGCTTACCTATTTGGTAAATAAAAGAGTAAAAAAAAAAGATTTTTCTAAAATAAGCTCTCTTCAAATATAAATAATTTTATATTATTTTAATCAAAATTTTCTCTCACCAAATTTAAATGACCTCCATTTTTAAAAAAAATGTAGTTATAGTGTTTCTTTCTCTTCAATAATGATGATATAAAAATAGTATAATATTATTTGAAGAAGGAGAAGTCACTTTTTAATATTAAAAAGAGAGAAAAAATTTAGTTGACGAATATTTTTAAACACTTATTACTTACTCTTCGAATCAGAAATAAAATATAATTGAAAGAATATTTTTTTAAAAATGTTGATAGTATTACATACTTTTGACAATTGTATCAGGTCAATTTTCATTAAATTTTAATAAAAATTAAATTCTTATATATTTTATGCAACCAAATAATAGAAATAAAAATAAAATTTAAATTACTTTCCTCTCTTCCATTCTTTCCTCCCAACCAAATATCACCTTACTACATTCTTCTCAGGCAGGATCGAAAAGCTTTTAAAAGGAGAAAAACTTGTAATGTTTTGGGTTTGCAAATTGTTCGGATTCTAGTGTGATCTTATTCCACCACATAATGATAGGATAAAGGTAATTGTCATGGTTTTAGCGTTGCGAGACTCTGTTTCACATACATGTCCATAGCTATTATCAGGACAATTTGAATACCAAGAGTAGGGGCACAAATGTTAGTGTAGTTTTAAAGTCCATTGGGAGCGGTACTGTAATAGAATTATTTAAGAGAGTTTTAATTAATTTTTAATTATAAATATTAATAGCGTTTTGATTGTAATATATAAAAAAAAGCCTCCCCAATTGATTGGTATAGCTGATGACCAAATGAGTATGTGGAATTCCACTAGTTCAAGCTTCTTATTTAAGAAAAAGGAATAAATGCAAAGTTACAAGCAAAGCATCATTCTTTGTACTACAACTGGATTTTGGGATCTTACCTGCTATAACGTGTGCAATTTGACTTTGAGAATTAAGCTACGATGCAACATGAAACAAGTGAAAAAAAGTCAACTACAATGACATGGTAAGCTCGAAGATAGCCAATTAGGAGACGAACAAAGAGACAATATTGAAAATGCGATTGAGAATTTTAGCTAGCTGTTAAATTTAGACAAAGTCTCTAAAAGCCTTTTCTCTGTTTTAACTTTACAGATGTCTTCCCTTTATTCAGTTTCGATGAGAGAAAGTGTGAAAGCAACACTTTATCTTTTGTCATTTTTCACAACGCTAGTCACCAATTTTCGGTCAAAGTATTCTGCTTCTTGTCTTTAGTCGGTTCCTTGGCACAAAGCCATATGTACATGCAATGGCAACTTCTTATCTCTTTGTACGTAGAGTCAATTATTGATGACGTACATTTAAATGGACATATGTCTCGATACGCTTGAAACGGAAAAGAGCTTTCAAGAGACATGATTACCATTATATTCAGGGTAAATCTGTAGTGTAACTGTACGTGTCATAATTATATTTAACTGTTGGATATTAATGGACTCTATTAATCTAAATACATCCAACAGCTGGATGCGACTGTAGTACGATACCACAGTTATACCATAACTTAATCCTTATATTCATACAAAATAAAAACCACTTTTCATGCATTTATCACTTTATAAAATTTAGATATTAATTGGAAGGCGGTTAACAAATACAGTCGTTTTCATTTCTTTTTATTTTATTTATATATCTTTCAAGTTAAGATGTCTCATCTAGCCATAGGTGACAAAAATATCCGCCCAATCCAGATCCGGACCGTATTCGGGCGTTGTGGATCGGGTATTATTCAGTCCGAGTATGAAGCCGAGTCGATCTTGGGCATCACTTGATAAACTCAGAACCCGAATTTTATTAAAAAAATATTATAAAATATATATTATTTTAAATATTTATATTTATTTGACTCATTTATTATACATATATAAAGTTTTAAACACTTAAAGTTTATATTTTCATGTCAAATTTTATTGAAATAAATTTAAAACTTATAAAATTATCAAAAATAAAAAATATATACACATATAATATTAAAAAATATAAAATTCTGGTACCCGGATTAAAACCCGAACCCAAACCCAGACTAGTTGCATCTAGGCAGGGTCCGGTCATTGCAATACCCGGACCCGGCCTGGGTTTTTACCATCCCTTCATCTAGCTAACGAAAATATAATTTATATTTAAAGTGGTGATAAAAGATCGGTTCTTATTATTATTTAAGAAAAAAGAGTCTAAATTGAAAATGAAATTTTATTTTGACAAAAATATTAAAAAAAATTTCTACTGAATTCTAAAAATTTCTTTTGAATATGATCTCCTTTGGCTGGTTTTGCTGATAATATATTTTGAAAAAGGTGTTTGGGTGTGAGCTTTAATGCATGTTTTTGGAACCTATTTCAATAAAACTTTGAAAGATCAATTTTTACTAGGATTGACAGAAAAGTTCGGACAAGTCCGCGGCTTGAAATTATGAATAAGGACTCATAATTGACAAAGTCCATAACATATAGGCTCAGTCAAGGACATGAATAAAAACCATGAACTTAAGCCCGGACTTTATAATAAATAATAAATATATATTTTTTTAAAAAAACTGTATAATATATTAATATATCATAAAATTGAAATAAAAAAAAAAACTAAAACAAAACAATTTATAATATTAAACTGTGTCAAAATCCCTAAATCGGTAAATCCCTCATTCCCTCACTTCTCACTCACCTCTCAGTTCTCACTCACTGTCACGGCGTCACCGTGCTGGTGTCTCACTGTTCTCGCCGCCGGCAGCCAGCAGCAGCGAGCATCTCCAGATTCCAGCAGCGTCCAGCCAGCATCAGCCATCAGCGACCCACCGTCCAGCAGCAACAGCAACAGATTCCAGCAGCAACAGCAACAGATTCCAGCAGCAGTAGCAGATTCCAGCAGCAGCAGCAACAGATTCCAGTAGCAGCAACAGATTCCAGTAGCAGCAACAGATTCCAGCATCAGCCACCGCCCAGCCACCCACCGTCCAGCCACCCAGCAAGGCAGCAACAACATCTCCCGCGTGTCCAGCAGCGCCTCCCACCCACCAGCATAGTCGCGCGATTATCTAATTTTTACATAAAGCTCTTAAGGTTTTTGTGTTCTTATTTCAAATTTTTACTTCTTCAGATCTTGCTATGTATGAAAGAAGTTGTTCAATGTGGTTAAACTTTGATTTGTGCTTAAATCAGATATGTTTAGCGAAGCAATAACATGTGCACTAGTTTTCGGGGAAACAAAATAAATGAGCCATTACTTAATTAACTTAGCATATTCCTTTCTCAAGTCACCAGTGGAGAGTGGAGACTGGAGGCTGTATTGAATATATTACCTAATTTATTGAAAATGGTGGTGTTATAATTTTTCACTCTTTTTTTATTTTTGTTCTGTCAAAGTTTTAAGGTACTGAAATAGAATGATTCGGATCAACATACATCTTTACATGCTTGATTTTGTTTTTTTTAAAACAATCATTTGATAATTTCTGGTGATAATTTAATTCACAATTACGAATCATTACAAGATTATAATATGTTCATGTCCAATTGAGCTCTCACGTATTGGATAATTATGTTTTGAAAATTTATAATTTTATTTAAAAATTTATAAAAACCCAGGCCAGGCCCTAGGTCTGACTCGAGCCCGTCAAGCCCGGCCCGCCCAAAGTCTACTCAATTTGGATGGACTTTAAGAAGGCCTGGATTTTTTAAATATTATATGGGTCTGGTTTGGCCTTGGCAAAGCCCGGTCCAAGTCCTTAAATTGCCAACCCTAATTTTTACTGAGACAACATCCCTTTTATCTCTCTCCTTTCTTCTTCTTTCCTCTTCTTTGATACCAGAACATCTCTTTGGTTGTTGTTTTAAATATATTTTATATGAGTGGTGACAAGGCAAATTCAATTTACTTCATGAAATATTTTCACGATTGATAAATTTGATAATAATCTTGATAATTTTTATAAAGATCTATTTGTACCCTTACAAAATGATTTAGATATTTGGATCAAAATAATCTTTATATAAAAATATTAGAATGTGCTTTAGATATAGTAGAAATAGAGATAGTAAAAATTAGTATAAAACATTCACTCTTAGCTGATCTTACAGAAGGACGTTTAGGTAACATAAAAATTGCAATAGATAACGTATCGTCACTAGGCCTTGAAATAAAAAGAAAAATAAGTACTAAACCCTCTGTCCTTTCAAAATTATTCATATTAGAAAAATCTTATAATAGAGAATTAAACTCATTATATTATTATAAAATATTAGCAAAAAAAATTAGAAATAGAATAAAAGATTTAAGAAAATTATAGTAGTTTATGAATTTTCAAAAATAAAAATATTTAGATCTACAAATTAATAACCATAGAAAATAAAATAAAATTTAATAGAATGAATAAAAGTCAATTGCAACGTAGAACATTTAAAATATCAATTTAAGCACATCCTTCACACAAGTAATGTCAACAAAATTTTATTGTAGATTCATTAGTTAATTTAGGACAGCATCTACTAGAATAATTTAGAAAATTAAAACAGCTAGTACTAGGCTGGGACAATTCTTTTAAACTAGTAACATAAATACATGAAGAAGAAATTTAGATTATATCAAAGTAATACAATCCGATTTTAATAGCCAAATTAAAAGATTCCCCAATAAAAACAAAATAACAGATTAAAGATAACTATTAGACATAAAAACATCAAATTACTAGAATTAGAAATTAAAAATATAGTAGAAATTGTAAAAACTGAAATTGAAAACATACACAAAGAGATTTGTAAGGACAATTAGATTTTTATAAAAATATTTGTAAGTGAATTAATATAGAAAAATACTTAATCCAATCTTTAGCCAAATTAAAAAAAGATTTTCCAAATATTAATTAATCCAGTAGATTATATTTCTAAAGAAGGACACATGACACCGAATTGTCTAGAAAATAAAAAGATTAATCAATTAGAAATAGATAATTACAATATAGAAGAACAATTATTAGATGCAGAAGAAATAATATTTAATAAAGACGAAATACTAAACAATGATAATATATTTATCTTTAGTGAATGCAGTAGTGAATCATAAACAAATAATATAATAGAAATAAATAGTTTAGAAAAATAAATAGAAATAAATAGTTTAAAAAACTTATAAGTCATTTTTTGGTAAAAATTGTACCATTTGCAATAAAAAATTTGAATTAGTATATAGAGAAATAGACAGTAAAAATACTTTTGTAATAAGTGTAAAAATTATAGTAAACAATAAGATGATAAAATAATAAAAATAAATAGAGTAGGCAGTGAATTAATAAATATTGATGTCAAATTATTGTTAAGAAAAAAAATCAACAGCTCACACTAAAGCAATGATCGATACTGGAACTAATAAATGTATCATGCATGATACTGAAGTTCCGCAAGAGAATAAAAAAAAGTCATGAAGTCCCATAAATATTAGACAATTTAATGGAGAACTAATAAAAATAATAGAATATTTAAACAATATATCAATTATAGAAACACATATATTATGCAAATATTCATTTATAGTCAAAAAGTGGGATACAAATTTATTTTAGAATTAAATTTTATACAGAGAAATAATGAAGTGTACTAATAACTCTAAATGGAGTGAATTTCTTTAAAAAGTCAAAATTAATATAACCAAGATTTGAAACACATGTTTTATCATATGAAAAGAAGTCAATAATAGTAGAAAAGGAAGTGGATATACAGTTCTTTAATTCATTATTAGAAGAAGGAGGTGAGATAGATAGCAACGAGGTAGAAATATTAGATGACTATGAAATAGATTTATACTTACACATTATAGTTAAAATAGAAAAAAGATGTAGATTGCTTGGAATATAAAAAATGGGCAGAAGATATGAAAAAAGATAGAAAAATTAGAAATAATAAGAAACAATCTAACTAAAAAAGAAAATAATGAATTGTATAAGTTAGAAATAATTAATTCGCATATAACTATAAAAACACAAGACTTAGCATATACCCTACAAGGTAGAAAAGAATTAAAAATGCATATAGATGAATTATTAGCTAAATGTAATTAAAACTAGTACTAGTAGACATAGAAGTGTAACATTTATCATAAATAATCATAATGAACAAAAAGAGGAAAAAATAGAACGGTAATTAACTATAAATACTATATCATAGTACTTTAGATAATGGTGATAAATTACCTAATAAAGATGAATTAGTAAACTGTATACAAAAAGTTAGATATTTTCTTAAATTTGATTGTAAAAGTGAATTTTGGCAAATTAGATTACATGATGAGGTAGCTCCATGGAAAAATTTTAGTTGTTCAAAAGGACACTTTAAATGGTTTGTCATGCCATTTAGTTTAAAAAATATACACAAGTATTTTAAGTTGAAATGGATAAATTCTTAAAAGCTTATTCAAAATTTTGCATAGTGTATATAGATGACATTCCTGTTTTTTGTTAGAAAAAATTCATGCATATACCCCATTTACATAAAATTTTAGATTACTTTAAAAATAATAATATAGTAATTTAAAAAAACAAAATTATTTAAACAAAAGATAGATTTTCTACGATTAATAATAGCTAGAGGAACCATAGAATTATAATCATGCATAACAAGTAAAATATTATAATTTTCAGATAAAATAAAAGATATTAAAGAATTGCAAAAATTGTAAGTACTATTAAATTACAGTAAAAAGTTTATACCAAATCTTAGTGCATTAGTAAGACCTTTATACAATAAATTAAGTAAAAATGGACAAGAATATTTTAATTGTGAAGTTATAAAATTAATACAAAAACTTAAAGACATTGTTAAAAATCTTAAACCATTAGCTTTGCTAGTAGATAGTTATTACCAAATAATAAGCTGATGCAAGTAGTTAAGGATAGACAGGAAATAATGTTATTGAAACTTAATAACGATAGCCTAAAGGAAAAAAGAAGAAATAACAATATATATAGGTGGTAAATTTACAGAAACTGAAAGTAAAAAAAATCAAATATAGAAATAAAGATATTAGGAATAATAAATTTTTTAAATTCATTTCATTTATATATACAAAATATACTTTTACAATAAGAACAAACTGTAATAATATTAGAAGATTTATAGAAAAGTACAAAAGAAAAACTTTGAAAATAAAAATTCTTTTAGTAGTAAAAGATGGATACATTTCGTAGAAATAATAACAAGAAGAAGATATACAGCAAAATTTGAACATATAACAAGTAAATATAATATTTTAACTAATTTTCTTTCTAGACTAATCACTTAATAATTATTTTGCAGGAATCAAGCAATTTATGAATTTTGTACCAATAGCCCTTAGATAGCTCATATCAGGAACAAATTTAAGTTTTAGAAGTAAGTTTAAATTATTAGATAGTCATAAGTGCATCTTAGATAATTTATGGAGTTGTAATAACCCACAAGATAAAGTAAAAGCACACAATACACTCTTGCATTACTTTAGACATATTAATGATCAAGTAGACAATAAAAACTTTGCATTCTATTTACTAGTTGGAGGTAGACAACTAGACATTTGTAAACATTGGCAAGAGATAGAATTATCCATACCTACGATTTAAAGGTTTTTATGCATAGAAAAGAAATATGACCAAATTATTTTGTTAGCTATTTAATTAAACCATTAAACAATATATCATTATCATCATCATTATCAATACATTTTTGTAACCATTGTGAAGTCATGGCGCACACAATTAGAAAGCTTAGTGACACAAGGTATCATTTAGACAGTGAGATTGAAGCATGTAGAAAAAAAAAATGATTGCATTTGAAATTGTTAGTATAGAATTAAATAGCCAAATCATTGCATTACAAGGTAAAATCCCATACATTAGAACTATAAATAACAATATTTAGACATGAATGGGATGAGCTTGAAAATGGAAATTCTCTTTTCTTTCAAAAGGAGAATATCCAATTCCAGCACATCTAATTTTAAAACTTAAACATGATGCAACAAAAATGACATTAGATAAACAAATATATATTATGAGATTTTTAAATGACTTAGCTTTGTTAGAAACAAACATTAGAGGATTAAGTATTGTATGGAATACCCAATATGAAACAAAAAAATATAACTTGTGCCAAAAAAGACCCTCTTTATAAAATCTATCCATTTAGAAAGGTTTGCTTGTAAATGTCACCGTATCTTTAGCATACCGTTAGCATGTATAGATTTGTCTAAATATGACATGGAAATAGATGTTGGGAAAGGGAACAAAACTAGTATTAGCACCTGTTGGGAGAGGGACTCACACAAGCAGCTGCAAATTAAGCGAAAACAAAACTCTTTCTCTCTTTGTGTGATTAAAATATGATGTGTACCACCAGTAAATAAGCAGAATATAATCTAACACAATCCAAAGCAATAAATAAACCACAAGAGACATAAATTTTATGTGGAAAACCCAAAATGAGAAAAACCAAGGGATCGTAGTCTGATATAGTCTTCCACTATATTAATGAGATTACAACATAAATTTTTCTCTAGATAACACTAGAGGCTAATAGCATCAAGAATCTTAATAATCTTGCCTTACAGTAATAGCCTATTATCTGTCTCTTTAACAAGTGGATATATCAAATAATAGCCAACGAGAAGATAAAACAAAAATCAAGACCAGTAGGATTGTAGAGGGCAATGCCAAGAACTTATGGAGTTAAAATCACCTTTTAATAGTCCAATTAAAGGTTAAAATCACCTTTTTCTCTCGTCTTTTTCATTTTTTTCCCTTGATGTCAGTTGCCACTTGTTCTTCTTTATATAGTGCTTGTAAAACCTAATTTTTAATGAAACTTTCATCTAGCCCCTTTAAATTTTCTTTAATCGCTTAACTACCCAAACTTATAAAACTTTGGGCTTGGGCTACCCAAATGAGATGGACCCAACAAATCTCCCATTCCAGAACATATAAGGGGCACCGCTGAGCCTGCTTTCTGCATACATCTATCCAACTTATCATTTGGCAATGACTTTGTCATCATATTTGACCCATTTTTTGTTGTATGAATCTTCTCAAGCTGCAACTATTTCTTCTCAAATATATCTTGTATCCAATGATACCTCACATCAATATGCGTGGACTTCAAATGGTATGCCAAATTCTTTGCCAAGTGAATGACACTCTAACTGTCACACAACACAACATAGTTGTCTTGCTTCATACTTATCTCTTGTAGGAAATTCTTCATCCATAAAGTTTCTTTGCAACCTTCAGTGATTGCATATACATATACTCAACTTCAGTGGTAGACAAAGTTACACACTGCTGAAGTATGGACCAACATGAGACTACTCCTCTTGCAAAGGTGATCAAATATCCTGATAAAGATTTTCTAGAATCAATATCCCTTGCCATATCTACATCTGTGTACACTTGTATTATAGGCCTGTCACCACCAAAAAACATAAACATGCTCTGGAAGTGCCTCTGAAGTATCTGAGAATCTATTTCACTGTTGTCCAGTGCTCTTTGTCTAGATTAGAAAAAAACCGACTAACTATACTAACTGCATAAGCAATATCTGATATTGTGCAAACCATGACATACATCAAACTGGCAAGTGGAGAACAAACATATTTTGCCTTACTTATATTAAATCTTTCATGAACCCTTTCAATATACACTTCTTGAGATAACCATAACTTCTCAGATTTTCTATCGTAGGAAATCTTCGTGCCAAGAATTTGTTTTGCTGATCCCAAGTCCTTAATTGCAAAAGACTTGCTAAACTCTTTCTTTAAATTGTCAATCTTACTAGCAGCCTAACTAACAATCAACATGTCATTCACATACAGCAGAAGAATAATAAAATCATTATCACCAAACTTCTTCACGAAAACACTATGATCTCACATTGTCTTATTAAAACCATGATTCTCTATGAAAGAGTCAAACTTCTTGTACCACTGTCTTGGTGCATGTTTCAACCCTTATAAATTTTTCTTCAGCTTGCACACAAGTTCTTCTTTGCCTTTGACACTGAACCCTTCGAGTTGCTCTAAGTATATATTTTTTTTCTAAGTCACCATGCAAGAAAGTTTTTTTTACATCAAGCTGTTCAATCTCCAAATTCAAGTTAGCTGTTAATCCCAGAACTACTCGGATAGAAGACATCTTCACCACATGAGAAAATATTTCTTCAAAATTAATACCTTTCTTCTGATTGAAACCCTTCATACCCAATCTAACATTGTACTGCTGTTGTGAGTTATTTTTATTCATTAACATGTAAACCCATTTGTTCTTCAATACTCTCTTTCCATAAGGCAGTTTCACTAAGTCATAAGTGTGGTTCTCATTTAAGGATTTGATCTCCTCTTACATGGCTTTAACCTACTCATTTTTATCCTGGTGAGACATGATTTTTTCAAAACATTCTAGCTCCACTCCATTTATAAGTATCACATACTGATAACTCTCTGAAATGAGAGTTATCATGACACTTTTAGACTCAAACCAATATTACTTAGAGAGTAAATGATGTGTTTTTATTGCATTTTTAGTTACATTTTGCATGAGCATCTATTTAAGTTTAATTTTAATAAATTGATTTTGTTTTAGATTATTTTATACTCAGAATATGTGCATGATTGTATGGGACCAAAAAGTTACAGTTTTATGGATGGAATGTTGCTGCAACATGCTTGCAAAGAAGATAAAAGAACTTGATTGCAGAGGAATTAAAACAAGTCTGAAATAGTAAATATGTTGTAGCCGTTGCTGCAGCAATACTGGAGCAATGACAAACTGGATTTCATGCACAATAACTAAAAGATTGCGATCTAAAGTTTCCAAAAATAGAAGATATGCACCACACGTTTTTGGTTGCCCTAATTTCAAGTTATAAGAGGAGCACACATGAAAAAAAAGGAGAGCCATCACTCAAGGAAAAATAATGGAGAAAAATAAAAAGAAAACAGAGAATAAGGAAGATTTGATGGTTTCAACATAGGATTCAAAGAGAGAACGGGGGAGAAATCACCAAGACTAAGCAGAACTTAATTCTTCTTCTTATTTTCTTGTTTTTAATTATTTATGGGAATGTACTTGATGGTTAAAATGATTTTATTTGATGTTCCATCATAAATCATGAACTGAATTCTATTGTGGTTGGGTGATAAACAATCTTAATGATTATTTGACTGATATATGTGTGTTGCTCTGTGTTTGCTATAGCATTTTGTCTTAATTTTACTTATTGCAATTCTCTATTTCGGCTAACCACCTATTTAGTGGATACTAGTTAAGAAAGAGCTTAAAAAATGTATGACTTAATAGAATAAATTAAGACAATACACAGTTTTAGATTAAGTTTCCCAAGTTGAGTTAATCTTGATTTGAATAGGGCCATACTCGATCTAAAATTAGAGAAGAACTAAACATAGGAATTCATCTTGTAAGACAAGTGGAACCTAGAACGCAAATGTTATATCTAATGTTAGCGTAACAACTGGTCACAGTTCGGTTACATTTAAATTTAAGATATCCAACAAGCGACAACTGAGGATTCATGACGGATTCTGCCCAGTGCTGTAGTAGATGATGTAGCAATAGAATCTTAATTGAAAAAACACTCAATACCATTAAGTGAGTTTAATCACTCAACTACTCCTTACTTATCAATTACATCCTTGTGTTTGCCTTGAGACTTTTCTTTATTGCATTTTGTTCATTTGCATTTTAAATTTAGTTAGTTCATTAGTTTCATTAATTATTTTAATTTAATTTAACTTGAAATTGCACTGTTAAGATTACTGTAACAAATTCGATAATATTAATCCCTGTGGAGATGATCTGAATACTCATCAGTATATTACTTCTTGTGTACACTTGTAAATTGACACCTATGGCAATAAAAATCACCTAACACATGCTCATGTAGAGGATATCTAGTGGAAGGTTGTCTCTCTCTAGTGGATCTTCTCAATTTTGGCTTAACTGGTCGTGTAGATGGTTTTAGAAGTTCATTATTATTATCCTTTTCAGTTCCCCCATGATCATCATGAACTATAGGTGGAGAAACTGAAGTTGGAATAATAAAAGTCTTTGGAGATGGGTGTGATTTATCACTCTTATTTGCATCACCAACTATATGATCTTTAAGAAACATAACATCTCTATTTCTGATTAATTTTCTTGCCACAGGATCCCACAATCTATACCCAAATTCTTCATGTCCATAGCCTAAGAAAATGCATTCCTTACTTTTGTCATCAAACTCCGATCTCTCATCTTTGGGGATGTTAACATATGCTCTGCAACCAAACACTCTCAAGTGTTTTTAAGAAACATATTTCTTGGTCCAAACTCTCTCAGGCACATCACCATCTAAAAGAGTTAAAGGAGAAATTTTAATCAAATCAATTCTAGTACACATATAGCCTCTGTTAAAAAAGATTTAAGAAGTTTGACATTAAAAAGCATACACTTGATCATTTCTTCAATTATTCTGTTCATCCTTTCTGTAACACCATTTTGTTGTGGGGTTTTTGGTAGAGTCTCCTCAAGTCTGATTATATTGATCTACTTTGCATCATGCAAAAATCAATGCGAATCAAATCAAATATTTATGATTTTTTAGATGAAGAAAAGCTTTTAAAAGCTACTATTTATGCCTTTCCAATTAAGCAATGAACACAAGTCTTGAGGGACATACTTGCCTAGCTGGGTAGAATTTCTTTTCTAGTAAGAGTTTCTAACCCTTTCTCACTAATGTGACCAAGTCTTTTGTGCCATGTCTCAATGTCAGAATCTTTTACAACCAAATTCACATTTTTTTTCTTGATCTTGGCTTCCACCACATAGAGAGTGTTTACTTTTTCCCCTTTAGCTAACACTAGGGAGCCTTTGGCGAGCTTCCATTTTCCTTCACCAAATTAGTTCGTATAACCATCATCATCAAGCTTGGTTGTAGAGATCAAATTAAGATGAATATATGTACATGTTTAACATCTTTAAGTAACAATTTACAGCTGTTGTATATTTTAAGCTCAGTTTCTATTGGTGTCAATGTACAAGTGTACACAACAAGTAATAAAGTGATTAATATGCAAGATCGTCTCCATAGGGACTGATGCTACTAGAAGTGCTATAGCAACAATAACAATGCAAACTTTCTTCTATCTTAACTTAATAAAATTAATAAGATTGACTAACTAATGAGAATACAACTCAATAAAGTAAAATGCAATTATGAATTAAATTGTACGTTCAAACACAAAGAGAATTCAATAGGAGTGGAGTAGTTGAATGATCAAACTCTCTCGATGGGGTGACTGTCTTGTCAAATTAACACCAGTTGCTACAGCATTTGCTATAACACTGGGCAGAATTACCTTGCATCCTCAGCTGTCGCATGTTGGACTTCTCATACCCTTATACAACCTAACAATGACAAGTTGTTATGTCAACACAAAATACGACATTACAAGCATGTACTCTATCTACCTTACAAGGTGAATCCCTATATCTAGTTCATTACAAATCTCAAATCAAGTGTGGCCCTTTTGGGATTCAAGTTAAATTTAATCCAAGAAACTCAACTTAAGATCAAGTATTGCTCTAATAAGTTCCACTAAGATAGGTCTTTTTGTGGCTCTCTCTTAACTGATATCATTAAATATGAGGTCAACTGAAATAATGAATGTAATAAGATTTATTAAAGCAAAGTGCTACAGCAGACAGCGGCAACTCTTAAGAACAGTCAAGAACTCATCTAGATTATTTGTCACTCAACTACAATCAAATTTAGTTCATAACTTGTAAAAGAAAAATAACGACAAAGTTCCAGCCATCAAGTACATATTTTCAACCAAAGAATAAAGAAGAAGAACAAGAGTTGAATGAGAAAAGTTGAATCCCAAATGTTCTGCAGATTTTGTTATTGGTGTAGACTTGCGTCTTTCTCTTCAATCTTCTTAATTGTTTCTTTCTAGTTTCTCTTTCAATTGTGATGACGGCCCTCCTCTTCCTTATGATGTGTGCTCATTTTATAGTTGAAAATTAGGGTAAATAGAAGCCTAGGTCGCATATCTTCCAGATTAGGAAACTACAGATCGCAAGATTCTGTAAAATTTTCTTTGTCGTTGTTCCAGGGTTGCTACAGTAATTGCATTGTTCTAGATTCATTTCAATTTTTTTTGTAGCCAAGTTCTTTTCCATCTTTTGCAAGCTTATTGCATTCCTTGAAATTTGAGCTTCCAGTCACCTACTATTATGCATATGATTTAAGCACACAATTTATTCTAAATCAAACAAAATTTATGAAGAATAACTAAGATAAATGTTTAAGCAAAATATAACAAAAATGCAATGAAAGCACATCATTTACTCTCTAAGTATTATTTATTTAAATCTAGAAGTGCCATGATAACTCTCATTTCATAGAGTTATCAAACCCCCAAACTTAAACCATTACTTGTCCTTAAGTAATGACAACAACACAAACACTTCATTCAAACAATCATGCAACAAAGAACTTAGCTTTATCATCAAATTTGCAAGAATTCTTCAACCCTCAGATCACACTCTCAATCATGCAAAATAGCCATAGCAATTCAGTTCTAAACTTAGGCTTCATTCTATCCAGAGTGTGTGTGTGCCACTTTGATTAAATTCCATAGATGCTACAACATTATATAGACATTGCATATAATTCAAAGGTGGAACAAATATATTCACATATGGGGTAGCATAATTCACAAATAAACTCAACCTATGCTACAATAATTTTTTTTTTTCACTTAAACTCTCTTCAATGTATCATTGATTTTTCATGTGAATATTGATCACTTGTAATGATGACATCCAATTACTCAACCAATGCACAGATCAGAGTTGCTGCAGCAATCCTTATGACAGTCTTATCTAAAGATATCTTTAACTCAAGGCTGAACATGAGACTCATGAACAGACCTAGCTACTCAATATCCTAGACAGAGGACTTTTTTTTTTTAGTTGCTACAACAATGCTTATAACTCTTGTTGCTTTTGGACTCAAGTCTGCATATGGGGTGCATACTCAGCCTTGGTTACTCAGTAACTTAAGCGATTGGAGCAAAATTTATTTCATAACACACACAGTTCAACAAATTTTTTCCCCCAAACTTGAGATATTTTCTACCATTTTTAAAATTTTTCTGGCTCTGGTACAACATTATTAAAAAACCTCAACCAAAGTCTAAGTGTCGGGACAAAATTTGAACCTTCATCTATAACTATCCATACTTGACATTCTCATAACTACTGAATAACACTCAATTTATCTTTATTAGGTTTTCAAGTCCATACACAAATACTAGATAACAGAGCTTCACACTATAACACGAGCAAAAACACACCCCCCAAACTTGAGAGGTGTTGTGTCTTCATAAGCACACAAAATAGAAAAATGCAAAACAAATCACTCATGTAGACACGAAATAAAGAAATGCAAAATGAATAAGAAAAGAATACGAAAATGACTGTTTTTTTATAAATAAAATAAACTAGCTAGTAGAAGGGACTTCCCTGTTGATGGCATCAATGCTGCAACAAGAAGCGAAAGATTCATCGCTTTTTAGAGGAGCTCCGCAGACGTTCCTTAGGAGATCCTTGCAGTGAGGTAGCAGAATCGTCTTTTTCTTGCTCAGTAATGGGCTGGTTGAGGGAGTTCCAGTGGGTGCAGCATCCCGGGGCTGAATAGATCTGGTCCTCTTTTGCGCTGGTGTTTTTGAGGCAGTAACACCTCCAGAAATGCCCCATTTTCTCTTGCTGGGTCCTTTAGGACTAGTGAGAATGGATTTGCTGAGAGTTTGTTGTGAGGTAGCTAGAGCAGCTTTTTCGGCTGCTGACCCTTCACCTGTAATTGCAGCAATGATATCAAATAGGCTCTTTGTTTCTATGGGTCTGCGAGTAACCCTGGTTACTGTAGCTTCCAGCTCTGCATCAATGTCTTCTGCTTTGTCTTCAAATGTAGTAGGGTTGATCACTTTTTCTTTGCCCTTTCGAGAGAGGACTGGAATGAGAGGCTCCTCTGCAGGTTTATCTTCCTCATTTCTTATGATGTGCTTATTCCTGTACTTGGAAGATATCATTTTCGGGGGTTCCTCGAGTTCTTTTTCGGGTTCTTCATTTGCCTCTGTCGGTGAGTTGTCTGTTGTAAACTTAACACCCTTTTCTTCAGGCTGGTCTGATTGATCGTCAGCATCTGAATCGGCCTCTGCTTGCGGTTCTGCTGTAGCTTCTTTCTCGGGTTCATCTGCATCAGTAGCATCCTTATTGTCTTCTGCTAGAGCATCTGTGGTGGAAGTACCAAAGTTGAACTGCTGTAGCAATAAATAAGGGAAATTACTGTGGGCATTTTTCATGTATACAACAAATTGGTGTAGGTGGTCTTCCAAGTGCTGCAAATAGCTCCAAAATCGATTGTTTTCCCTCTGCTGGGCTTCAACACATTGAGTGATATTGGCACTCAGTTATTGTATTCTCCTCTCCATACCAACAACACGTCTCACCCCTGCTACAGGAGCTGGTTCTGGTGGGGCTGCTGCAGATTCACCAACAATTCGCTCGATGGTGCATTCAGTGAGAGCACCAACATTCTTAACATGGTCATCTTGTGCATCAAGGTGGACTCCCGATATCACACATATGTTGGTGATAAGGGAAAGAAATAGCAAAACAGCCATTTTGTGCTTTTTCATAGCACACTCTTTAATTTCTTTTTCTATAAAGATTCTCGCATCTATGGGCAACCCTCTAACAATGACATATAAAAGTACTAATCTCTCTTGTGAGACAGTGGTGGTGTGTGTGGTTTGCATCAATCTGGATTTTAAAAATTTCACATACACCTTAGCAATGAGTTTCAAGTCTATCCTATTAATCACACGCCTTTCTTCATTAGCTCAAGACGCACTCTCTATGGTGAGGATTTTGAAGATCTTATTCCATTTTTGTGGGGTTATGTTACCAAGTAATTTGGCATACTCGCAATCCAGTTCAGAGGGTAAATTATAGAAAGCATTAATAACTCGAGAATCTAATGGTACAAGAGAGTTTCTTACCTAAATATTGTGCTGGTTGGGGCTTAATAGGTTGGCGTAAAATTCTTTTATCAGCGGCAACACAGGGTCTCACGGATGGTTACAGAACTCTAGCCATCCGCGCTTTGCTCCAGTAGCGTACAGTGATTGCACGATTCTTGAGGGTTGAGGTGGGAACTGAAACCCTTTTTCTTCTAAGTTTTATGGGGTTCAATAAATTCTTCATACTTCTCTTCTGCATGGTAGCTTTGAAATAGAGAGGGATCCTTTAATCGGCTGGCTGGCTTTTTATACCTTGGCATTGCTACAACAGTGGGATGGATGTGGTAATAGGTCCAAGAGTGAAACATAAAGAATAGATTGTGATTTGTTGGGAGTGTGGCTGCGTAGAAGAAAGAAAATAGTATTAGAGGGTAAGGTGAATAGTAAAACCCTTATATAGGTTAAAGTAAAATAAAAATTACAAAAAGAATTCCGGTAAAAGAGATAAACTTGGGAAGAAATTTTTAGAATTTATTAAACATATCCCATGAAAATAGGAAAGAGATATTTCTGCGGTAATTTAGGGATTAAACAATCTTTGCTAATCTCTATCCGAATTCACCCAACCAACTGCCACACATTATGTCTAATGGTAAAAGAGTAAGTTCCATAATTAAGTCATTGTAACGGTAAAATTCGTTGCTACAGCAACAAATCTGGTGCTCCAGCAATCTGCACTAAAATCTTCTTAGGTGGTTGCTGTCAAATGGCTTGTCTTGGTAATCTGTTAACACTACAACAACATTTGTTAGTGTTGCACCAAACTCCAAAAATTTTCTTTTTTCATAAGTACATTTAAGGAAAGAAAAAGAAAATGCTAAGTGACTTCTTTAATTATTGGGTTGCCTCCCAATAGCGCTTGATTTTTGGTCCTTTAGCCTGATCGTTTTTTACTAGTTCACAATGTGGAGTCTTTGAGAAGTAAAACCTCTTTTGTATGGTCCATAACAGAATTCATGTAGTGTTTTACTCGTTGTCCATTGACTTTGAATTCTTGGCCTGTTCTTTCATCTAAAAGGTCAACAACCCCATGTGGATAAATTTTGATTAACTTGAAAGGACCAGACCATCTAGATTTTAATTTTCCTGGAAATAGTTTTAATTTGGAATTGTAGAGTAAAACTAGTTGGCCAGGCATTAAGCTCCTTTGCTGAATGTGTTTGTCATGCAATTGTTTTGTTCTCTCCTTATAGATCCTTGCATTTTCATAGGAGAACAACCTTAGTTCATCAAGCTCACATAGTTGAATCTTCCTCTGCTCTGCGGCAACATGTATGCCCTAATTTAAGTGCTTCAGTGCCCAGTATGCTTTGTGTTCTAGCTCAAGTAGCAAGTGGCAAGCTTTCCCATACACAATTCGGTAGGGAGACATGTCAAGTGGTGTCTTGTATGCTGTTCTATAAACCCATAAAGAGTCATGTAAGCGCAATGACGAATTCTTTCTGGTGGGGTTAACCACTTTTTCCAAAATCTTTTTAATCTCCCCATTGGACACTTCGGCCTGACCATTGGATTGTGGGTGATATGTTGTGGCAATTTTATGCTTGATTCCATATTTGGCCGTTGCTGCAACAAATACTTTGTTGTAGAAATGAATATCCTTATCACTAATGATTGCTCGTGGAGTTCCAAACCTTGAGAAGATGTTTTTCCGAATAAAACTCACTACTGCCTTGGCATATTTGTTGGTAATGCTGTAGCCTCCACCTATTTAGACACATAATCTACAGCAACTAGTATTTATAGGTTCCCACAAGATAGTGGAAATGGGCCTATGAAATCCATCCCCCATACATCAAAGATCTATATTTCCAAAATATTTGTCAATGGCATCTCATTTATTTGAGATATGTTTCCTGTACTTTGGCACCTGTCACAGCATTTAGTAAACTCATAAGCATCTTTAAAAATAGTAGGTCAGTAGTAACCTAATTGCAGAACTTTAACAACTGTTCTATGGCCATCAAAATGTCCTCCATATGCTGTAGCATGACAGGAATGCAGTATGTGTGGAATTTCTTCATCTGAGACACATCTTCAAATCATATGGTCTGAGCATAACTTGTGTAGATAAGGTTCATCCAACTGGAGGTTCTAACATTATAAAGAAACATTTTTCTCTGCTGATAATTCAACTCAGGTGGCAGCAATCCACTTACTAAATAAATAGCAAAGTCTGCATACCATGGAAGTCCAGATTGCTGCAGCATTTGTGCATGCTGTAACATAAGCAGTTGTTCATCAGGGAAAGTTTCAATAATGTCAGGCTTAGTTAATGTGCTGGCATATGCTTCTAAACGTGATAGATGATCTGCTACCTGATTTTCACTCCCTTTTCTGTCCTTAATTTTCAAATCAAATCCTTGTAACAATAAGATCTATATTATCAATCTTGGTTTGACATATTTTTTTGCAATTAAGTACCTTATTGCTGCATGATCTGTGTAGACTGTTACTTCGGTGCCCACTAGGTAAGCTCTAAATTTATTAAAAGCAAACACCACTGCTAGCAGCTCGTTCTCTGTAGTGGTGTAATTAATCTGAGCATGAGTAAAAGCTTTTCTAGCATAGTAGATAAAGTGAAAAATTTTATTCTTTCTTTGCCCTAGAACTGCTCCAACAGAATGGTCACTGGCATCACACATAAGTTCAAAGGGTAGGCTCCAGTCTGGTGCTATAACAACTGGTGTTGTTACAAAAGCTTTCTTCAACTCATTAAAAGCTTTGAGGCAATCTTCATCAAGATTAAAAGGCTTGTCATGCTCCAGCAGTGAGCATAATGGTTTAGCTATTTTGGAAATGTCTTTGATGAATCTTCTTTAGAATCCAGCATGTCCCAAGAAACTTCTAATACCCCTGACTGAAGTGGGAGGTGGCAGTTTATCTATCATTTTTATTTTGCCTTATCTACCTTTATTCTATTTTTGGATACTCTATGATCCAATACTATGCCTTCTTGTACCATGAAGCAACATTTTTCGCAATTGAGTACCAAGTTAGTTGTCTCACACCTCTTAAGCACTTCTTCCAAATTGTGTAAACAATCAGTGTCTGTTTCTCCAAAGACTGAAAAATCATTTATGAAGACTTCCAATGTTTGCTCAACCATATCTGAGAAAATAAACATTATACATCTTTGGAAGATTGCTGGAGCATTGCATAAACCAAATGACATTCGTCTGAAAGTAAAAGTTCCATAAGGGCAGGTGAATGTAGTCTTTTCTTGATCCTCTAGTGCTATAGCAATTTGGTTGTAGCCTGAATACCTATCGAGGAAATAGTAGTATTGTTTGCCAGCGAGTCTGTCCAACATTTGATTTATAAATAGTAGTTGAAAGTGTTCCTTCATTGTGGCTTTGTTGAGCTTCCTGTAATCCATACATACCCTCTCCATTAAGTTACTGTTCTTATAGGAATGAGTTCATTCTTTTTATTTGCTACAACCATTACTCTTCCTTTCTTTAGAACACATTGTACTGGGCTCACCCACAAACTATTTGATATCGGATATATGATTCTAGCATCCAGCCATTTGATGATTTCTTTCTTCACAACTCCTTCATGATGGGGTTTAGTCGTCTCAGTTGCTCTACTGAATTGCTGTATTAGTCCTCAAACAGAATTTTGTGCATGCATATGGATGAGCTGATTGTTTTAATGTCTGCCATAGTCCATCCGATTGCCTTTTTATATTTCCCAAGCACATCCACCAGGCTCATTTCTTGATCTGCATTCAGAGAAGACGAAATGATTACATGGTATATATGATTCTTACCAAGATAAACATATTTCAAATGTAAAGGTAAAAGTTTTAATTTAAGAATAGGAGGTGATTCAATAGATGATACAATTGTCTTTACTTCCATGTTTGAGAGCTCTAGAGATTCAAAATATCTGTTATGTCTGTCAGATTACTTTTCTCCTGACCATGCTATCTGGGCTGCTGCAGTATCCTCTTCTTCAAGGCTTTCAAAAGTGACAGCTTCGATGACTTCTGTATTGCAGCATCTATTGATTTTTTCTGTTACAGCAAGATTTACAACCCTCATAAAATTACAATCTTCTCCCTCATCAGGACTCTTCATAGCTTTCAATACATTAAAGATGACTTGTTGGTCATTCACCATCATAGTTAGCTCTCCTTTTTGCACATTAAATAGAGTCTTCCCCGTTGCTAGGAAAGGTCTTCTAAGTATAATTGGTACCTCTTTGTCGGCCTCAAAATCTAATACAATGAAATCCACTGGAAAAATAAATTTGTCTATGTTCACCAGTATATCTTTAATCTTTCCTTCAGGATATGCATACGATCTGTTAGCCAGTTGTAAAGTGACTGTTGTTGGTCTGCATTCTTCAACTCCTAGTTGCTTAAATATAGATAATGGCATTAGATTAATGCTGGTATAATGATGCTTTGACAATTTTAAGAGCATCACCCACCTCCAAGAATAATTTAAAATGAATATGAGGATCTTCAAATGACAATCCATTAAATTGCCCCACTGTTTGCAACATGTGAAACATCACTGGTTTGAGTTCAAAGTTGGCAGCTTCCACTTCAGGTCTGACTATTCCAAGGTGTACAACTTTAGGAGTTAATACAACATAATCTATGATGGCTCTATCTCTATCATCTACCATGTAAATGATGTTGTTGTTCCCTGGCTGTCTCTGATTAAATTGCCCATTTTGATCTTCTTGAACATTGACAGGTTGTAGTGGTCCGTGAGGATCCAAGTTTCCCAAATCTTGCAAGTTATCCATTTCTGCAGCGGTTTTCGAATTTCTTTGCTCTTTTCTCAATCTCCTTGCGGTCCTTTCAATCTTTAGATCAAATTGAAATTTAACGAGTCTGTATTTGCGCTTGCAAGTTTGATCTGTCAATAAAATGGACATATTAAATCAAAGTTTGGCACTGTTGAAATTAATTTCACAATTCAAAAATAAACAATCAATCCCCGACAAAGGCACCAAAAACTTATTGTATATTTTAAGCTCATTTGCTATTGGTGTCAATGTGCAAGTGTACACAACAAGTAATAAAGTGATGAGTATTCAAGATTGTCTCCACAGGGACTGATGCTGCTAAAAGTGCTACAGCAACAACAACAATGCAAACTTTGTTCTATCTTAACTTAATAAAATTAATAAGATCGACTAACTAATAAGAATACAACTCAATAAAGTAAAATGCAATTATGAATTAAATTGTACGTTCAAACACAAAGAATTCAATAGGAGTGGAGTAATTGAATGATCAAACTCTCTCGATAGGGTGACTGTCTTATCAAATTAACACCAGTTACTACAACATTTGCTATAACACTGGGCAGAATTACTTTGCATCCTCAGCTGTCGCATGTGAAATGCAAGTTATGCAACCCAAAAGGTGGGGTGAATTGGGATTTTAAAATTTATGCAATACAATTCGCACAACAATTTAATCTATTGCCTTAATCAAATTAAAAACAATAAATTCAATCAAGCACAATATTAAAAGAGTAAGGGAAGAGAAAACAAACACAAGGATTTTTACGTGGTTCGGCTATCCCCGCCTATGTCCACGCCTCCAAGCTCACCCGGCTTGAAGATTTCACTATCAAACCTCCCAAGGCTTCAAATGTTTACAATTGACTTCCAAGGTGTCAATGGACCTTTACAACAAGAGATTATATCCCCAATCTCTTCACCCCAAGTGTTTCTTACACTTGTACACTCACAATTTGATGAGAAATGAAAATCACAACAGTGAAACTCTCTTTAAGAGTGGATAAAAAAATTATAGCTCAATGATAATTCAACAAATGATGATTTATGATCTTGTTTTTCTTTGTATTAGTTCTTAGAATGAAGTTTGAGTTGAGTTTTTATAGTTAAAGCCCGAAAATTAACCGTTATAGGCAAATTCCCGCGCCCAAGCGGTTAGTCGGTTGATTTATCCGGCTAGCTGCTCAGGAACAGTGATATTACCGTTAATTTTGAAATACTGTTCATTAAAATTATATTTTGGCCCAAAACTTTCTATAATTATACTACGGCCCAAAATGTCATAAAACTTTACAAATAGGTCCAATTTGAGAATTTCTTAAGAATAGTTGTCTTTCCAAAACTTTTTGAAATTATGATATGGCCTCAAAGATATTATTATTTCTTAAAAAGGTCATTTTCAACATAATATCCATATTTTTCAAAGTTCTCAAAACCTTTCACTTTAGTCCAAAATATTCATAAATTATAGTATGGCCCAAAACATTTCAAATATTTATAAAAACGTCCAATTCCGAAATTTAATAATAATAATACTTATTAAAATCAAAGATTTCAAAACTTAGCATTTAAGTCCAAATTACTCAAATTCACAAAATACTTTACTTTATAAAAATAAAACCTTTTAGTTTATGAAAAGTATTTAATTAAATTAATCTCTTGAGCTTCTCAAATGCTAAATCATGCATCAATTAAGTCATACCGGCCTTACAAGAATTTATCGCACTAATTTATTTGTTGAGCTCTAAACTATATTCTTGATTTTTCCGTTGTTCGTTGAGTGTCTTGAAATTAATTTCATTTGCATAAATATTACCCTTGAAAAACTAGTGGAAATTGTGAAATACAATATTTATTAAATCGTTTAATACACATGTTTGTTATCATCAAAATTACATTATATGTAGCCCTTTAGGCTAACAGCATGTTGGACTTCTCATACCCTTATGCAACCTAACAATGACCAGTTGTTATGTCAACACAAAATACGGCATTACAAGCATGTACTCTCTCTACCCTACAAGGTGAATTCCTATATCGAGTTCATCACAAATCTCAAATCAAGTGTGGCCATTTTGGGATTCAAGTTAAACTTAATCCAGGAAACTCAACTTAAGATCAAGTATTGCTCTAATAAGTTCCATTAAAACATGCCCTTTTGTGGCTCTCTCTTAACTGGTATCATTAAATAGGAGGTAAATCAAAATAATGAATGTAATAAGATTTATTAAAGCAAAGTGCTACAATAGACGTGCAACAACTTATAAGAATAGTTAAGAACCCATCTAGATTATTTGTTACTCAACTACAATCAAATTTAGTTCATAACTTGTAAAAGAAAAACAAACGACGAAGTTTCAGCCATCAAGTACATATTTTCAACCAAAGAATAAAGAAGAAGAGCAAGAGTTGAATGAGAAAAGTTGAATCCTAAATGTTCTACAGATTTTGTTATTGGTGCAGACTTGCGTCATTCTCTTCAATCTTCTTCTTTTGTTTTTTTCTTGTTTTTCTTTTAATTGTGATTGACGGCTCTCCTCTTTCTTATGATGTGTGCTCCTTTTATAGTTGAAAATTAGGGTAAACAGAAGCCTAGGTCGCGTATTTTCCAGATTAGGAAACTACAAATCTCAAGATTTTGCAAAATTTTCTCTGTCATTGTTCCAGGGTTGCTACAGCAACGGCTGCAACAACTGCATTGCTCCAGATTCGTTTCAATTCTTTTGTAGCCAAGTTCTTTTCTATCTTTTGCAAGCCTATTGCATTAGCATTCCTTTCTTGAAATTTGAGCTTCCGGTTATCTACAATTATGCATATGATTTAAGCACACAATTTATTCTAAATCAAACAAAATTTATAAAGAATAAAGTAAGATAAATGTTTAAGTAAAATATAATAAAAATGCAATGGAAACACATCATTTACTCTCTAAGTATTATTTATTTAAGTCTAAAAGCGCCCTGATAACTCTTATTTCATAGAGTTATCAACAACCAATGCTGGTTCCCAAGCAAATATCTTCTATGCCCATAATCTTGAATGCCCCTTCATTTCCCATTCAAGCGCGATCATAATCACCACTAACATAGGATGTGAAATAATCATGATCTGTAGTAAGATGAAATGAAGCACTCAAATCAATCACCCAAGAATTAGTATGGAAAGTGAGATTTACAGAGCTCTCATCATAACAATACCCATAACACTATTAACCATGTCTGCAATGTTCTCTTTGTCATTTTTCTGAGCATTACCCTTTCTTTTGCTTGTTGTCTTTTCCATAATCTACACTCCCTTTTAACGAGACCTATTTTCTGACAATGAAAGCACTTCATGTTTCTCCTCTAGGACTTAGATCTTCCTCTAGGGTTATCATTGTTCTGCTAGCGGGAATTTCTGCTTTGGCTTCTTCCCCACATTTCTTGCTTTTCTGAAACTAGTGCATCTGACTCAAAGGGAACTGCTTCAACACCCTTGCTTTTAGATTCTTCATTCCGCAACCTAACTGTAACCATATCCAAGGTTAATTTCCCATTCGGCGCTGAATTATTCACTGACACCACTAATGTTTCCCAACTGACATCACATTTCTTACTTTTCTGAAACTAGTGCATCTGACTCAGAGGGAGCTGCTTCAACACCCTTGCTTTTAGATTCTTCATTCCGCAACTTATCTGTAACCATATCCAAGGTTAATTTCCCATTCGGCGTTGAATTATTCACTGACACCACTAATGTTTCCCAACTGTCATGCAAAGAACTAAGAAACAATAATGCTTGTAACTCATCATCTAAAATAATTTTCATAGTAGTTAACTGATCAACCAAGTCTTGAAACTCACTAATGTGCTTAGTTATACTGCGCCCCTCCTTGTATTTCAAATTAACAAGTCTTTTCATCAGATTGGCTTTATTTTGTGCTGTTCGCTGCTCATAAATCGTCTTTAATTTTCTCCAAAGAACATTAGCCCTGGATTCCTTCGCGACATGGTGGTACTCACTCTGACCAATTTATGATCTAATAATACCCACGACCTTAGAGTTTAATTGAGCCCATTTCTTATCATCTAAATCGGTGGGTCTAGCTTCTTCGCCTTCAATGGGTTCATGTAAGTCTTTCATGTACAACAAATCTTTCATCCTAGACTTCCAAATACCATAATTCTATGATTTTAATTTAATGATGCAGGCCGCAGATTCCTCGATCTCGACCACACAAGTAATAAAAACACAAAACTTGAAGCTCTGATACCACTCTGTTGGGAAATGGACTACTACAAGTAGCTGTAAATTAAGCGGAAACAAAACTCTTTTCTTCTTTATGTGATTAAAATAGGATGTGTACCATAAATAAATAAGCAAAAAAATAAACCAATAAAATCCAAAGCAAAAACAAACCACAAGAGATACAAATTTTACATGGAAAACCTAAAATGGGAAAAATCACGAGACCGTAGTTCGATAGAATCTTCCACTATCTTAATGGGATTATAGTACAAATTCTTCTCTAGATAATACTAGAGGCTACCAATATCATGAATCTCAATATTCTAAGGTTACAGTAACAGTCTAATAATTGTCTCTCTAATAAGTGGGTATCTCAAATAATGGCCAAAGAGAGGATAAAATAAAAATCAAGACCAATAGGATTATAGAGGGTGATGCCAGGAACTTACCCTCAAAATTTAGGAGAAAACAAAGTTAATTTCGCTTTCCGATAACCAATTAAAGATTAAAAATCTTACCCCCAAATTAAAAACCTTTACTGGCCTCTCTCTCTCTCTCTCTCTCTCTCGCCACTTTTCCTGGACGCACGCATACACACTTAGGGCAGCGGCTTTCACTTGCTTTTATTAGTCAAATTTCGTTCAAAATATCATTTGCCCCCTTCAAGTTTCTTTTAATTATTTAATTGCCCAAACTTATTAAACTTTGGGCTTGGGCCACCCAAATGAGATGGACCAAACAAGTAATATGCATAGCGAGTTGAGGTAGTCATATAGAGAATAATAGTGAGAGCTTAGTGAATCTTTGTACGAGTTAATTTAGGAAGTTGATATAGAGGGTTAAGGGGGAGGTAATATGTGTTTAGGATTAGCTAAGGTGTACTCGGGGGATAACTCCAGTGGTTTCATAGAATATTTAGCGTAATTAGGGTAGCTCAAGTAAGCTCATATGTAAAACATAATCTCAAACTCAAATTAAAAATATTGTAAAATAAACATAAATATAAAAAGCATATAATGTTTACGTGGTTTGACCTTCGGCCTATGTCCACGGGAGCAAGTAATTGCCAATCTATAAATTAAAGGTTACTTAAGATTCTATATTATCTAAGATAAGTAACATAAGCTAGATAACTTCATAGAGATGTTTGATGTTGATAAGAATAAAGATAATGAATAAAGATATGGAGAGTGATAATTTGGTGGAGAAAATGATGAAGGTGAAGAATAGAAATTGCTTCCCAAAAGTGGAGAAGCTTGGGTAATGATCTAAAAGATCGAGAGAAAGAAAGAGAGATATAATGAGAGTGAATGAATAAGAGAGAAATGGGTTGAATAAGACATTTATATACTGGAGGCTATTAGTATGGATAGTGCATAAAAATTAGGGTTAGATATTATATTTAGGTTGAAAAGAGAGAATGTTTTAGGGCTATGTGTCATATTTAGGGAAAAGAGACAAGAATATTTATTTTAGATTAGGTTCATTCTTTCTCATAAATATCTTGAAGTGTTCAACATTGCCTATTGATTTCCAAGCCCATCCAATGTAGTAAATTCTTCCAAATGGCATGTTTGTATTGCTCCAAGTATTTTACCCATTTTGCCTTGTAGTTGTCCATATGTTGTTCATTTTTGAGTCAAAAAATATCATTCTAAATTTACCCCCAAACAAGATCTCCTTACTTTTTTTGTTGAAAGAATTCAAGCACAAGGAATTTAAATAAAAAATGTGGTCTTGATGACACGTGGTTGCTTCTAGTAGCTGGTTCACTTGTCTTTTAACCCTTTGGGAGTAAGTTACGTAACTGAGACATGCCACCACCCCTGAGTGATCTATAGATTTTGAAAATGATGCCTCTGAGAAAAATCTTGAGAAGATCATTTAACATTTTTCTTGAATTGATCATCTTTAAGAATCCTTGGTGTATCTGAGGGATCTATACATCTTAAAGATGATAACTAGGAGAAAAATCTATAGTTTACCTTTTAATATGAATTGACCATTTGCTGTAGGCCTTGTGTTTGTTTAGGTGCTCTGGTAACTTAAGCTTTGCGATCCATACCTCTTAGGTGTAGCTCAACTACTATAAAATATCTCAATTGTGGAAATCTTTATAGAAATTATACTGCAAAAATATCACTATTTATGAAAAACAATGATTATACTCGTATCAATTGAGAAGGAGAAGATTTCTCAATCAACTTATATACTCAAGAATCAATAGCTACAAAGCTCTATTACCCTTGGTGTACTAACCAATGGCATTAGTTTTCATCTCATTCAATCAATAATTAAGCAAACATTATAGGAGCAGAGAAGAACTTCAATCTATTTTACGAATATCATCCAAATAATCATAAATAAATAGCCAGGGTAGCTCATTGTCCTTTATAGTGTTTGCAATGCATCATCATTATATATACATATTCTCATTGCGATTACAATGCATGCTCATTATATATGCGTATATTCTCATAGTGATCAAAATTACTTTTTCATAGGAGAAGAGTTCTCAATCTATTAAAATGGATAGTCGAAGGAGTTCAACTCTCATTAGTGGAACAATAATTGGCTATAATTGCCATCTATGTCGATTCAATGCATAAATAAGAATTCAATATTCAACATCTAGGAAACATTGCGAATAAATTAATCACAATTGGTGCTTTTCAAAGCGTATTGGAGTATTGTGAACTTTTTAGGGATTCTTTTGACCCATTTTATCATATAAGAATACTTAGGTTCTGGTTTAGCTCATGTTTATTGTCTATTTCCCCTTGATGGGTTTAACACTTAAACGCATATTTCCTTGATTTGGACATTGTATCTTTTTTCTTGGATAGCTAACTTTGGTGGCTAACTCATACTTATGTTCTTAGTTGATGATGTAGAAACTTTAAAGTTAAATGATAGAAGAAACACAGGTTTCTAAATAATGAAATTTATTGAATAAGTCTGAATTGACAAAATTGAGGTTTTAGGGGCCTTTATATAGTAACCCTAAATATCAAAAATTTACCAAAATAGGCAAATCTGAAATATTTTTTTATAATAAAATTAATCTAAATAAGAAAAGTAAGACAAACGGCACCCAAATCCAATACCTAGAAAAAAGATAGAAATCCCAAAAAAGAAAAAATAGGAAAATATCTTAAAACTAAAAAATAACCTAGAAAAAAGTGGAATTTCCAGCTTAATCATAGGATAGAGTGGTAGAAGCTTCGAAATAGTACATTATACGCTCAAAACGAACACTTATAAACCAAGTTATGGCCTCTAGAAAGTATCTTTCTTGTTCTACGCCGCCAACCTACATCATTAGCTAGCCAACTCATATGGCCAACTTAAATTTGTACTTAGGTAGCCAACTCTTGTTGCTAACTCATATATACTTTGTTAGCTAGCCAAATCATGTGGCCAACTTGAATTTGTTCTTAGCTAACCAAATCTTATGGCTAACCTATCTTTGTTCTCTGCTAACCAACTTATGGTCAACTTTGGTAAAATATATAGGCAGTTTAGTTTTGAGCCAGGGGTACCTTACAGAGTTGTCCTCCTATGATGGCAATTTTGTTAAGGGAGTCTTCTCTGACCTTCACATTTTTTTTAATCACCACATTCTTAAGTTCTTTCTAAAATGTAACATTTATTTGTTGTTTGATTAGTTTATGACTTTATACATATCGTCTTGCTTAGGATAGATCAAGTACTATGATATGCTAGCTTCTAACTTTGAGTAGATTGTCTTGATCAGGACAGTTTAAGTACTCCATTTAAGTACTCTATCTATGTTATTTAGGTATTAGAATAGTAAAATCCTTAACTTATATTCAATTAAAGCACAACTCTCAAGATATTGCAAATGATAAATAATTAATGGTGATATATCAGTCAGTTATATGGGAACAACAAATCAATCATCCATGTAATATAAGCAAAACCATTCAATCATATTATAGGTAAATGTATGATAGGCAAGCTGTATGCTCGTGATTTACAAGGACATAATAAAATCTCTTAAAAAGAATAACCAACCACTGCATATCCTGAAGTCCCCACAAGGTATTCACAAAATATTTACTGATATGTATTTACAATGAAATTACTAAGGGGTCCCCCTAACATCTTCACAAGGTCTTCATATAATATTTATAAGCACATATAAATGATACTAAAAAATAAAAAGAGCTTAATAGAATAAAAAATCTCTAATAGCATGCTTCTGGTGATATTTCCAACCATTGACAAGCTCCATATGAAACTGAAAGTGCATATACAAAAATCAATTGATGCTACTCAAGTTATGTTTTATATATTTCTTTGGTTAGGTACCCCAACGCTCCATCCCTACAAGTTATTGATGAATTCAGATATGGAGCCATCAATAACTTGAGTCTGAATAGCTGAGTGATATTTGGTTTCTCTTGAGTACTCAAGTTAAACTCTTGTTTTGGTAGGTACAATTTTGCTTGCTTGCTTATTTACTCTCCTCATTAATCTCCACTTGGTGATGTTTACTTATAAGGATATCTTTGTTGCCCTTTAATTCATACACAACTCAACCTAAACTAACCATGCTACAGAAGCTTTTTGTAGTGCTCCCCACAAATGGTGCCAATTATTTTAGCCAAATTTTCACTAAGATCAAATTATAACCAAATGAGTAGTTCTCATTGGATCCAGCTCAAATCTAATTCAAACAAACAAATAAATAAATAAGTTTAGGTTTAGGTATTTTTTTTCTTAATGTTTGGGGGCAGGTGGATTCATTGAGGCATATTAGTTGTTGAGCTAAAGTAATATGAACAGGGAGCTGAGGTGGTCATATGAAGAATAATAAGGAGAGCTTAGTAAAGCCTCATAGGAATTAATCTAAGGAGTTAATATAGGGGGCTAATCTATGCTTAAAAGTAGCTCAGATGTACTCGGAGGATATCTTCGGAGACCTCACAGAATATTTAGTGTAACTAGGAGAGCTCAGGTATGCTCATATGTAAACACAATCTTGACATCAAATTGAAAATATAATATAACAAACATAAATATAAAGAGGACACAATGTTTACATTGTTCCGCTTTGGTCTACATCCACAGGAGCAAGTAATCACTAATCCACTATGTAAATGAGAGGTTATTACATTATACAAGATGAGTAACACAAGCTAGATAGATAAATAGAGATGTTTGGTATTGATAAGGGTGAAAATGGTGAATAAAGATATAGAGAATGATAATATGGTGGAAAAGATGATGAATGAGAATAGAAATTGCTTGCCAAATCTTGAAAAGTGGGTGATGATCTAAAAGATGGAGAGAGTGAGTGAAAGAGAGAGGAAAGAAGATCCCCTGTTCCTCCAACATGGGTTGAATAAGACATTTATATAGTGAAGGCTAGTGGTTATGAGAGCGTATAAAAGTTAGGGTTAGATGTCATCTTTAGGTTAAAAGGAGAGAATGTTTTTAGGGTTATGTATCATATTTAGAGAAAATGAACAAGAATATTCTTTTTGTACTAAGTTTATTGTTTTCAATAAATATCTTGAAGTGCCCAACCTTGACCATTAATTTTCAAGCTCATCCAATGTAGTAAATTTTTCTAAATGACATCTTTATACTATTTCAAATACATTATCCATTATGCCCTTGTAATTGTCCACGTGTCATTCTTTTATTGGTCATATAATATCATTTCAAATTTACCCCAAACAAATACAATTCTTTGATTCATTTTTAGAAGAAGAAGGTAAGATAGATAGCAATAAGCTAGAAATATTAGATGACTAAGAAATAGGTTTGTACTTACAAGATTTAGCTAAAATAGAAAAAGATGTAGATTGTTTGAAGTGTGAAAAATGGCCAAAAGATATTAGAAAAAAAGGCTGAAGAATTAGAAAAATTATAAATAATAGGAAACAATCAAATTAGAAAAGAAAATAATGAAAAGTATAAATTAGAAATAATTAATCTAGACATTTATAAAAATGCAAGACTTAGCATATAGCTTAGGAGATAGAACTTAAAATGCATATACATAAATTATTAGAATTAAAGGTAACTAAAAATAGTACTAATACATAGAAGTCCAACATTTATAGTAAATAATCTTAGTGAACAAAAAAAGAGGAAAATGTAGAATAGCAATTAACTATAAAAGACTAAATGATGATATTTTGGATAATAGTTATAAAAGTACGTAATAAAGATGAATTAGCAAATTGTATACACAAAACTATATACTTTCTAAATTTAGTTGTAAAAGTAGATTCTGGCAAATTGATAGTTTTTAGTTATTCAGAATGACACTTTAAATGATTGGTGATGCCATTTGGTTTAAAAATTGCACCACTAGTATTTCAAGCTAGAATGCACAAAATCTTGAAACCTTATTCAAAATTTTGTATAGTACATATAGATGATATTCTTGTTTTTAGTCAAAATAGATTCATGCATATAACCCATTTATATATAATTTATATATAATTTTACAATAGATAGGGAAATGATAGAATTACAACTGCATATAATAAGTAAAATACTAGAATTCCCAGATAAAATAGAAGATATTAAAGAATTGTAAAAACTTTTAGGACTATTAAATTATAGTATAAAGTTTATACCAAATTTTAGACATTTATACAATAAATTAAATAAAAATGGAGAAAGATATTTTAATAGTAAAGATATAGAAATTAATATTAAAACTTAAAGGCATAGTTAAAAATCTTAAATCATTAACCTTACCAATAGTTAGGCATTACAAAGTCATATAAACCTATGCAAGTCATTCAAGATCGGCTAGAATATTGTTATAAAAACCAAATAAAGATAGCTCAAAAGAAAAGGAAGAAATAGTAATCTATGCAAGCGGTAAATTTATATAAATTGAAAGTAGAAAATCAAGTACAAAATTAAAGATCTTAGTAATAATAAATTCTTTAAATTCATTTTATTATATATGCAAAACGATACTTTTACAATAAGAACAGAAAAGTACAAAAGAAAAACTTTGAGAAGAAAAATTCTTTTATTACTAAAAGATGGATGTATTTCTTAGAAGTAGTAATAGAAGAGGACATTGTGCAAAATTTGAATATATAATATAGGCAAATATAATATTTTAGCTGATATTCTTACAAGACTAACACTCAATAATTAATTTATAAGAATAGAGCAATTTATGAATTTGGTACCAATAAGCCTTAGATAGTTCTCATCAAGAACAAATTTAAGGTTTAAAAGCAAGTTTAAATTATTAGACAGTCAGTAGTGCATCTTGGACAATCTATGAAGTTGTCATAAAACACAAGATAAAGTAAAAGTACTTAATGCACTCATTTATTGTTTTAGACAGATTAATAATTAAGTAGACGACAAAAAACTTTGCATTCTATATAATAGTTAGAGGTAGACAATCAGATATTTATAAACATTGGCAAGAAATAGTTGATTTATCAATCAATTATTCATATCCATGATTTAAAGGTTTTTATTTATTTCATAAAGTAATAGATTATACTAGAAAAGAAGAAAGACTAAATTATTTTGTTAGCTATTTAATTAAACCATTAGACAGTGCATCACATTTTTGTGATCGTTGTGAAGTTATGTAACGTATAATTAGAAAGTTTAATGACACAAGATATCATATAATTAGAAAGTTTAATGACACAAGATAAATAGCCAGATCATTGCATTACAAAATAAATGTCATACTCTAGTAATCAACCACCAAAATGCCCAAACACATAACCACAAACAGCCATTAGAAGAAATATTTAACCCTACACCTATAGAGCAATTGTCAAAAATCCAAAATATATCCCTATTTACTGGTGATAGTACAGATATTGTAAAAGAAAAACTAACAGAATCCCTTTATAAAGATTATGGTTCAATAGCCAATCAAATATCCAACAGCCAAATGAATTTCTTAGCAGAGTTTGGACTAGGATGGTCAAAACTAAGAAACATTACCCCATTTAAATATAATTTTCCAACCATTTCATTTGATTACTCTTTTAGCCAAAACAATAGAAAATGAAGATTTATTATTCAAAGCTTAAGCTTTGGAATGATAAAAACTATATACTTTTTTAGATTAGACAGATTTAAATTCTTTCCACCAATCTTAAACAAAGCGTAATAGATGAAATAATAGATAGGTAAACGACACCTTAAGACATAAATAACGTTTAGATGGCTGCAGTCTCAAATAGTCAGCCTTTTCTTTATTTCAACTCTACAAATGTCTTTTTTATACTCACTACTTGATAAAGAAAGACTGTGAAAACATTTTTTAGTTTTTGTTTTTTCTTACCAACGCCTAGTCACCAAAATTTACTATAATCAGTCAAAATTTTTCTTCTTATCTTTAGTTGATTTATCGACACAAAGCCATGTATACATGTAATATTAACTTCTTATCTCTTTGAACTTAGAGTTAATATCAATTGAGGACGTACGTTTGAATGTGTATGTATGTGTGTGCGTGTGTATGTATCTATGTGTATAAGATGCGAGAGCTTTCGAGAGACACAATTACGTTTATACTCATACAAGAGTAATAAAAATCGTTTTTCATACATAAAAACACTTAATAAAATTTGTATCCACTGGAAAGCGATTAGCAAGCAAGTCATTTCATTTCTTTTTGTTTTATTTATTTATCTTTCGGCTTAAGAAGTCTCTTTTAGCTAACAAAAATATAATTTATATTTGAAGCATCAAAAAAAGAAGAGCCCTTGTTATTATTCACAGGAAAAGAATTTGGAAAAGAGTTTTGAAAATAGGTTTTTATTTTGATAAAGGAAATATTAAGAATTCAATACAAGTTTCTATTAAGTTTCTTAAAACTTCTTTTGAACACGATATCTATTGGTGTGATTTTGCCAATAATAGGTTCTGAAAAAAGGTGTACTGGTTGTGAGTTAGGAGTTGAAATGTGTTTTTAATAGCATATTTTTGGAACTGGTTTTAATAAAACTTTGAAAGGCTAGTTATTATCGAGACAATGTCCCTTTCACCTCTCCCTTCTCTTACTATTTTCTCTTCTTTGGTATCATTTAGAATGCGAGATTGAATACAAATTTAATAGAAACTGTTTAACTTTCTTTTTTTAAATTAAAAACCACTATAGGGTGGGGGTTAGGCGAGACCCCCTTACCTGTAAATTAAGATAAAAATAAAAATAAAAATAAAAAACATTTGGAGGGGGATATAGACCAAAACCTTCAAGCCAAAGAAAGGAATAGGCAACAAAAGAAAATTAGCAAAAGCAAATAAAAGAAACAAAGAATTAGCAAGAGAACACTCTTAAGGCAAAGCCTAATAAAAGAAACCATATGAAGGTGAGATAGCGCCCAGAGTATCTCTTATAATTCTTGCGTCCAGTCATTAACTTGAAGCCCTTCTTTGAACCAGAGGCATGCGGGCCAGCAACAATAAAGTCAAGGCTAAGATCACGCCCTCCATTACCTTCAGGCTCAGATAAAAATAATGCATCATCCATGTCATTCCCTTATGAGTTAAAATCCTCATCAGAATAAGAAAGAATCTTAGCATAGTGGGAATTGAAATATGTAACCATTGTATGAGTATCATCCACCATAGATAAAAAAAAAAGAAAAGAAAGTAAACTGTGGATACCTTCTGGTCACTCGAATCATCCAAAAACATACCGTCACCATCATTAGTCGTATTAACTGGGCTCTATAGATAAGAATCACCATGATCTCGAGACTCAATAACTAGATCAAACTGAATAGGAATGGCGATATCATCAGCAACAAGATCTTTAGTATAATTAGTGTTAGGTCAAACTTGGCCAACTAGATCCACCTCATCATCCTAAGCATCAGAAGTAGTGATTCTAGCATTCGGAGAGGCACCCGTAGTAACACCGGGCATAAGCTGCTGAGACAAACCAGAAGATTACCCCCAAACAAAAGAACATTGTGCATCAGGCCTCCGATGCCAATTATCTACAACAACAAAAGAAGATTGAACATCTACAATAGATATAGGTTGCTTACCTTTATCTCTAGTATCTCTATCTTAAGGCTCATTAATAGGTTGTTGAGGCTTCTGAAGCTCAGGATTAGCTACGCAGCAACTATCCACAGAATGGCAAAGTGCTTACAGGAGGCATAATAACAAAGAATCCACCCAAGAATAATATCTTGCCAGAAACCAGAATCCCCCTCACTAATCCAAAAGGTTGTAAAACATTATATTCTGTCAAAACCCTAGCAACAAATGACCTATTAACAAAGGCCATAGCGTGATCTACACGCAATGACCCAAATACGCACAATCGGGGGGATTCTCAGAACATCGAAAATCAGTTGTCCATTTAAAAATATGCATACCCTTGCCGTTAACATACCAGGTCCGGAATAACCTTCTTCCATCTCAAAGCTTAATAATAATGTCTATTATCCAACAATGAAACTTTGGGATTCCTATTTAACCTAAGGGACATAAAAAACTTGCGAATGACATCTATAAGTGGGCGGTCAAAAGAGAACTGATCAACAAGAGCTAATTTAAAAGGTCGGCCATTGACTGAATTTCTGCAGTAGAAAAGTGAATAGCAGGTTCTCACGCTTAACAGGGATCTGAGGAACTAAAAATCCAGTAACAACATCGACAAAGGATTTTAGAAGTCGGTTGGAGGCGTTAGGATCAAGGATTGATATAGGATTAACCACCGAGGCATATGAAGATTTGGGATAAGTGCGATTTTGATGATTGGAGGCTGTTGGGCAATTTTGAGTGGTGGTTGCTATTGATCGATTCTGGAGATAGTGGGAATTGGTTGGGTCGGCAAGTCTTTGCAATTGAGACTGGTAAGGGCCAGATGGTGGAACTA
Organism: Citrus x clementina; assembly: GCF_000493195.1. Lineage (NCBI taxonomy): Eukaryota > Viridiplantae > Streptophyta > Magnoliopsida > Sapindales > Rutaceae > Citrus > Citrus x clementina. Next base: position 6,226,718 of record NW_006262139.1, on the reverse strand, counting down.
CGACATCACAGTCATGGGCCGTGAGGTTACGTTTATAAGCCGGGGTTTTGGGAAACACGGTTTGCAGGTGGATGTGCAGCAGCTCCCTTCGAATCGGTTTAGTGACGAAAAGACTGTACGGAGGTGGTGGGGGGATTGGCCGGCTGTGTAAGGGAACAACTGGTGGCGGCCAATAAGTGGTGGTTTTGGTTGTGCTCGTGCGTATTAGGGTTTAAAAAGTGTGGGTTTGAGGGCATTGGTGGCAGCTGGAGGGTGTGAGGCAACTGGTGGGAGTGCACGAGGTTCAACGTGATTCCGTCGGCAAGCAAGAGCCATAAATGGAGGCAGGCACCGTGGCGACAGCGTGGAGCAGACTTTAAAAGGTTTTATGTGGCCTAGGGTTTATGGTTTGAAGCTATAATGGCTGTTGTAGGGGCTGCTGATCTATGGGGATATCACCGGCATTGAGAGGAGGTTCCGGCGGTGGAAAATCACTACCCCTGGTGGACGGTGTGGTCATGGGAGTCCGGTCAAGGTTCGGTCTCCATATTATCGATGACTATATCAATATCACTGATGCAAAAATTGTTTAGCTTGGTTAAATATCTCTTTTTCTTTTACAAAAGGTAGAATAATTAGAAAAATTAGAAATAATAGGAAAAATCTAATTCGAGAAGAAAATAATGAAATGTATAAGTTAGAAATAATTAACATATTGATAAAAGTACAGGACTTAGTTTTATCAAAGAATCTTAAGTCACAAATATTTAACTGTTTTAAATTCTTAATTACTTTAATTTGTTTAATTCCATCATCTTTCTCTCCTACTCTTAATATTAACTTACTCATTAAGTCTATAAAACTAATTATTGGTATGTTAATATCAAAATTGTCTAATTATTATTATTAATCTTAATCCAATCTCTCTATCCTAGGGTATTTATTATTTTTTGATAAAAATTGTATCATTTGCAATAAAAGATTTAAATTAGGATATAGAGAAATAGTTTGTAATAAGTGTAAAGATTATGGTAAACAAGAAGATGGATAATTTTGAAAGGGTGTAGTGTATAATACTTATTTTTTCTCTATTTCAAGGCCTAATATTTTCTCTGTAGTTGTGACCATAGCGCAAAGAATTGATGAGCTATGCATAACTTGTGGAGAAGCAAGCCACTTAGAGAAAGCCTTTTCACTCTTGCTATACTGTCGACATAAAAGATAGATGACCATCTTATTCGAATGACCTATAGAAAATTTTGAGAAGGTTAAGAAAGGAACCTCAATACCATAAACCTGGCCTGTATTAAGTTGGAAAATACTGAAAACGGAGGCTCGGATGAAAGTTATTCACACCTTAAATAAGAAGGCAACCACACCGAGAGTAATACAAGTCCCAAGGCCATTGCAAAGAAACTAAAGTGAGAGGAATCTTGATAATTACTAACTAGCTTTAAGCGTGTTGCAAAGTTATTAACCAACTAAAAGAAGATGCATGCTGTAAACGGATAAATACATTACCACTTGATTTTAATCATCAGCCACAGTGATGAGCGATAGCAAGTAAAGTTGTCATCCAGAGGTCATTTATGGCCGCCCAACTTCCCTACTTCTATAGATCTGCATGTACCGTGCAGAGGACTCCTTGATCATTTTCTGCAGTATCAACCAATCTGGTGAACAACCATCCAGAAAAATGAATAAAAATAAAATAAATAAGGAAGAGAAACCATTAATGAAGAAAGATTAAATTAATAAAGAGATGCAACGCCACAGTTAATTGCAACACATTAACTAGTCAATAATTAGTAATCGGAAGGAGTTGAAATCAGAACGGAGAATGAGAATCAAAATAAATTATTTACTTTAGCTGTGGGAATTGAAATTAGAATGAACTGTATTCTCATTGATGTGTTTACTTTATCTTAGAATCGGAATAAATCGTTACAAATTACTAAGTTGACATTAGTTAATTATTGTCATTATTTATTATTATAATAATAATATTGTTAATAATAATTATGACAATAATAATTATTATTATTATTTATAATCATTATATTAATAATAGTAATAATAATTTTGATAATAGAAATTACTATTATAATTTTTAATCATTATAATTAATACTTATTAATTTTGTTGCTCCTCCTCCTCCTCCTACTACTACTAATAATAATAATAAAAGAAAGGATAAAACGAGAATTTCAAAATTTAGGTGGGGGCAATATGATCACTTTAGGAAAAAGGATTCATAATTGTAAAAATTATTAGTATTCTTATTATTTATACTCATTATATTAATAATAGTAATTATTATTATTATTATTATTATTATTAGTACTTATTATTATTCCTACTACTACTAAAAAAATAATAATAAATTGTTACTATTAATATTAACTATAATTATTTTAATCATTATAATTACTAACAACAACAACAACAACAACAACAATAATAATAATAATATAAGGACGGATAAAATGAAAATTTCAATATTTAAGTGGGAGTAATATGATCATTTTAGGGAATGGAATTTCCATTCCCACCTCTCCCATGGGAGTTGGAACTCTAGCAATCATTCCCAATTTTAGGTAGAGTCTACCACTTTGATTCTTATAATCTCATTTCACTTCTCATTTAAGTAAGTAAACACATCATTTAGTCTCATTCCTTAATTCTCATTCTTAAGTAAACACCATAAAAAATTTGTAAACAATTTTCTTCTTCATTCCAACATTTAAACATTAAACTGTTAACCTTAGACAAAATTCTACAAATAGATATCATCTCAAAAAAGTTGTATTTTGCAATGGATTTCATTTTGAGAGATCTATTACTTCAGTTCACAAATATGCAGACCAATAACCTATCTCCCAATTAAGTGCTCCTAAAAAACCTCAAGGAGTTAGTTACCATAGGTAATTAATCAGGACCAAACTAACAGTTATTTCAACAGCGATGATCAGGAATTCTCAGAGCCTGCAAACAGTGAACAAACAACAGGAACAAGATAAATAAATAAATAAATAATCAAAATTTAGAAATAGTCTAATTAAGAAAACTACTTTATCCAGCAATGAAACCTCAAAGACGTTAGCCTTTTGGAGACTTATATATCATCTGTAGTAGTATCAATGTAGATTGGTGGCCATCCATTTACAACATGGACAAGAGATTCACCAACTCCTCTGTGTGTCTGCCTATTAAAATTTTGAAGTAAAACAAATAATTATATAATAAATGTAGATAAATAACATTAAATAAAGCAACAAAACAAATAAAAAATTGTTCTAAATTAATTTATAATTATACTTGTTGATGCAAATTTTTGCTCAATGTACAGTGATTGATTTGTGTTTCGGACATTCTTCTAAATCGAGTTATGTGGCTTATTTTTTCCTTGAGATGAGTGTCTTCAAATCACATGTCTCTTTGTGGTTAATAGTTCTGCAAAAAGAAAAAATTATCAAAGGGTGCTGGCATGCCAGCGATAATCCTCCGACGTTCAAGTTAGTTCTTTTTACTCAATTTTTAGAGAGAGAAAATCTAGAGTGAGATGGGCATAGGTTTTTTCTTTCTCGTTTTATGCTATTTTTTCTCTTACCTTTAAATGGAGGGTCTTGTCCTTTATTTAGGCAACTTAGAGTCAATTGAAAATGTTGTGGCACTTTTCTTGTAATAATTGTCAACAAAAGTTCATGCATGGAGTCACATATTCATATGTGTCAATACTTTCTCATTACAAATAATCTTTGGATATTTGTCATGTTTTTAGGCCATTAACCTTTAATGGACTTCAGCTTAAATTCGGCACTTAGATTGGTTCCTTACAAAGAGGATTGATTTTGCAACATTTTACCTATAAGCGCATTCCGCAAAATGTTGTAAGCTAGTAGGCTTATTCTGTCTAATGTTTATTGGCTTGTTAGCGCATTCCGTAAAATGCATATATTTGCCTGTAGACGCATTTTGTAAAATGCATATTTTTTCATAGGCACATTCTGTAGAATGTGTATTAGCCCGTAGGCGCATTCTGTAGAATGTATATTTGCCCGGAGGCGCATTCCGTAGAATGTGTATTTGCCTGTAAGCTCATTCCGTAGAATGTGTATTTGCCTGTAGGCCTATTTTGTAGAATATGTATTTGCATGTATGTCCATTCCGTAGAATGTAAATTTGCCCATAGGTCCATTCCATAGAGTGTATATTTGCCCGTAGGCGCATTCTGAGTAGCTCGTGTGCTCTTACTTGGAAATATTTTCACATTGTTTAGGTCATTTTTTGTGATGATGGACCTAAGTCGTTATTTGTGAGGAATGGACTTAGGCCGTTCTTTGTAAAGAATTGACATAGGTCATTCTTTGTTAAATCATGTCTTTGGTACTTTGTTAAAGACTTGCCTTTTACGGGTATTATTAAGAAATATTTTCTAATTGCCTAGATCATTCTCATTGAGGAATGGACCTAGGTCGTTCTTTGTAAAGAATGGACCTAAATCGTTCTTTGTAAAGAATAGACTTATGTCATTCTTTGTTAAATCATGTCTTTGGCACCTTGTCGAAAACTCGCCCTTTGTGCGTTTTACTTAGAAATATTTTCTAAGTTCCTAGGTCATTTTTTAAGACCGAGGTCTTTATTTGATGAATCACGCTTTTAACTTTTTGTCGTGTCTTGCATTTAGACACTTTAAGTAGAATTATAAGTACCTTTGCCGTTCTTATAGAGAATAAGTCTGGGTTATTTTATGTAAATTAATTTTATTGGGCCTATATTTTTCGTGGGTTTTGGGCCTTTCACAATTTGGTCTAATAGAGGCCCTTAAGTCTTACTTTTCAATTTTGAGAAGTGAGACTTTTTTTTGTACTTTTTATTAGGCTTTTTTTTTTACTTTTCTTATTACAAATTAAATTTTAAGGCTTGAAATTTCTCTAAAGCACCTATCCCGTTAAAATTAGTTTATAACCAGTCTCACATACTTTATTCAATGTTTTGTAGCTCTCTACAATCTATCTTAATTCAACAATTATTAAAAATCATAAAAATAAGGAATTAGTAAAAGTACATTTTTAAAAGAGATACTTGACTTTCTAAATGGCATGTGAGAATTTTCTGACAGTTCTTTGGTGAGCTACTGTTGAAGCTCTTCGAGTACTCATCGATCCAATAAGCAATCTTAAATCTTTTCCCGAAAGGTCATCCTTTGAAACTAAATTGCTTCAATGGTAAACAATTTTGTAGATAGTGAGCCTAGTCAATTCTCATAGATATACTTGCTCTTAGGCATTTTGGTTGAGATCAACTAAAGCTTTAAACACTCATCCTTAGGTGTTTTAGTCAACATCTGCCCTTAGGAGATTTAGTCAACAGTTGCCCCTAAGCTTTTTGATATTGGCTTTAAGGCGCTTCTTGTCAACACTTACTCTTGGATGTTTTTATCTAAAACATGTCATTAGGCATTTCAGACAATCATTTACCTTTTAATATTTCACTTAGAATATTTTTCAAGCACCAAATACCCTCAGGTCTTTTATTATAATTCGCTTGTGGGCGGTTTCCTTCAAAATCTAATTTTAAGTAATTGGACCTAGGTCATCCTTTAAAAGAAAGGACCTATGTCTTTTTGGGCAGTTTCATAGAACTTCGCTCGTAGGCGTTCTCTTTAGAATGATTTTTCTAAGAATTGGAGCTAGGTCATTTTTTACAAGAATAGACCTAGGTCTTTATATTATAATTCACCTGAGGATACTTTTTATAGCAAACTAATTCTAAGTGATTGAACCTAGGTCATTCTTTAAAAGAAAGGACCTAGGTCTTTTTATCATAATTCGGCCATAGATGGTTTCCTTAGAAGATTAATTCTAAGTAATTTGACGTAGGTCTCTTTATTATAATTCGCCTATAGGCACTTTTCTTAGAAAATTGATTCTAAATAATTGGGCTTAAGTCTCTTTTTAAAAGAAAAGACCTAGGTCTCTTTTTAAAAGAAAGGACCTAGTTGTCTTTTATCATAATCTACCCATAGATGCTTCGCTTGGAAAATTAATTTTAAGTAATTGGACCAATGTCTATTTTTTTATCATAATCCGCCTGTAGTCGCTTTCCTTAAAAAATTAATTCTAAGTAACTAGACCTAGGTCATTCATGTGTAATGAATTATGCCCTGGTGTTTTGTTGACAACTTGCCATTTGGTTGTTTTATTTAGAATTTTTTTTTTAGTACCTAGGTTACTCCTGCAAAGAATGGACGTAGATAATTCATTTATAATGAACAACACCTTGGCATTTTATCGACGACTCATCATTCACACATTTTGCTTAAAACTTTCTTTTAAGGACCTATGTCACTTTTGTGAAAATGGACCTAGGTCTTTCATGAATTATGCTTTGACGTTTTATCTACAATTTGCCAATTCGGCGTTTTACTTAGAACTTTCTTACAAGGAAGTAGGTCAGTCTTGTGAAAATAGACTTAGGTTGTTCATGTATTATGAAATACACCTTGACGTTTTGTCTTAGACTTGCCTTTTGGGCGTTTTACTAAGAAATTTTTTTTAAGGACCTAGGTATGTTTTGTAAAAATTAACTTAGGTCACTTTTTTTTAAAGTTACGCCCTCAGCATTTTGTCAAAGACTAGTCTTTTCGTCGCTTTTCATAGAAATTTCATCTAAGGGCCTAGGTCACTTTTGTGAAAATTGACCGAGGTCTCTTTTTTCTTTTTTTATGTCCTCGGCATTTTGTCGAAAACTCGCCTCTTGGGCACTTTATTTAAAAATTTCTTCTAAGGACCTAGGTCGCTTTTGTGAAAATTGACCTAGGTCTCTCTCTCTCTCTCTCTCTTTTATGCCCTCGGCATTTTGTCGAAGAATCGTCTTTTGGGTGCTTTACTTAAAAACTTCTTCTAAGTACCTAGGTCAGTCTTGTGAAAATAGACCTAGGTCCTTCATGCATTATGAATTACACCCTAGCGTTCTTGTCTTAGACTCACCTTTTGGGCGTTTTACTTAGAAATCTTTTCTAAGTACCTAGGTATGTTTTGTAAGAAACTAAGAATTGACCTAGGTCACTTTTTTCTAAGTTACGCCTTCGGCGTTTTGGCAAAGACTCGCCTTTTCGACCCTTTAATTAGAAATTTCTTCTAAGGACCTAGGTCACTTTTGTGAAAATTGAAATATGTCATTTTCTTTTAATGTCACGCCCTCGACATTTTGTCGAAACCTTGCCGTTTGGGCGCTTTATTTAGAAATTTCTTTGAAGGACTTAGGTCATTTTTCTTTCAAGTCATGCCCTTGGCGTTTTGTCAAAGACTCGCTCTTTGGGCGTTTTACTTAAAAATTTATTCTAAATACTTAGGTCTTTTTTTGTATGAATTGACCTAGGTCATTTTACTTAAAGTTACACCCTTATCGTTCTGTCGAATACTCGCCTTTTAGGTGCTTTAATTAGAAATTTCTTCTAACGACGTAGGTTACTTTTGTGAAAATTGACCTAGGCCACTTTTTTTTTCAAGTCACCCCCTCAACGTTTTGTCGAAAACTTGCCCTTTGGGCGTTTTACTTGGAAATCTTTTCTAAGTACTTAGGTCTTTTTTTTTTGTAAGAATTTACCTAGGTCATTTTTTTTAAAGTTACACCCTCGGCATTCTGTTGAATACTCACCTTTTAAGTGCTTAGAAATTTCTTCAAGGGCCTAAGTTATTTTTGTGAAAATTGACCTAGGTCACTTTTTTTTTTAAAGTCACACCCTTGGTATTTTGTTGAAAACTGGCGCTTTGGACGTTTTACTTAGAATTATTTCTAAGTACTTAGGTGCTTTACTTCGAAATTTCTTCTAAGGACCTAGGTTATTTTTTTTTAAATTGACCTAGGTCACGTTTTTTTTTCAAGTCACACCCTCGTTGTTTTGTCTAAAACTCTCACTTTGGGCATTTTACTTAGAAATTTTCTAAGTATTTATGTTTTCTTTTGTAGGAATTGACCTAGGTAATTTTTTTTTTAAAGTTATGCCCTCAGCGTTCTATCGAATACTCTCCTTTTAGGCACTTTACTTAGAAATTTCTTCTAAGGACCTAGGTCATTTTTGTGAAAATTGACCTAGGTCATTTTTTTTCAAGTCTCACCCTTGGCATTTTGTCGAAAACTAGCCCAAACTTAAAAGTTTTCTCTAAGTACTTAGGTCTTTTTTTGGTAAGAATTGACCTAGGTCATTTTTTTTTAAAGTTACGATCTATCGAATACTCGCTTTTAAGCGCTTTACTAGAAATTTCTCTAAGGGGACCTAGGTCATTAAGACATAATGAATTACACAATTACACCTTGACGTTTGTCGATGACTCACCTTTTGGGCGATTCAGTGAGACACGCTCTTAAGCATTTTGTCAAGACACTTTACTTCAACGATCCGCTTGTTCGCCACCGATACAATTACAACATAAGTTTTTCTTTAGTTGGGTGAAGATCAAAATTAGATGTACACCTTTTTATAATCTGTGGCCAACCTTTCCCTTTGTCGTTGGAGTTGCTACATAATTATACTTTTCATGTTGTGTAAAGAGATTTAAGTTTTGCTGCTAGAGGGAAATAGTAATGAAACTGTTGATTCACTACCTGGCTCAACTCGAAATCTTTTTCGTTGGAAATGGATCTCTGCCTTCATTAAACTTTTATCATTAGCCGTAAGATCATAGTAGTTGTAATTATCATCGACGCCTAAGTGGTAGTGTCGTTAGGGTGCACCAAATTCAAAACCTTACTACTATTATAAATAATTAGTACAGAACGATTAAGGATCGATCCCACAGAGATTATGCTAGTTATATTTATTATCAACTCTAAAGCAAGACTTAAAATAAAATAATAATAGAAATAATTAATATAAATTAATCTAACTAAAGAAAATGCAAATTATAAATAAAGGGGGGTTTTTGAATTCTCAACTAAATAGCAAGAAATTAAACTATGAAAATAAAAATTTAATAAAAACTCTAATTAAAGGAGAAAGAAATAATAATGATGAAAACTTTGGTTAAAGGATCATTCGCCACCACAAAACATGCACATAATATATCAATTCTATCATCAATTTATATTGAAACTATCAACCGTAGACAACAACAAGCTCTATTAGTCTCAAACTTTCCTTAGTGTGTCGTTAGGCAAAACAAACCCTTCACCTAATCTCTAACCACTAAATAATTTAAAACAAGCTCTTTAAATTTAAGATAATGGAAGCATTAAGTAGAGAAAGATATTAGGTTGATCTAGACAATAAACACATAAGCTCGGATTATTTAACCTACGTTATGTTCTCCAATTGAAATCATTGATTCCAACCTGCTACTTATGATTAAAATCTCAAGACAATTACGAATCAAGAATTTTAATCTAGTAATAGAATTTATTCAAGTCCTATCTAATTGGCCACTCAAACAAGACGAGAATAAAATTATTAACATTAATTATCGAAGAATATAAACAATCTCAATTAAATAAATTGAATAATAGAAATTAAAATTTAATCATATGACATATTTGGGGTTTTGAATTCACCCTCAACCAAATAGAAAATCTAGTCTAACATAATTAAATTAGTAATAAAAGACTTGATAAAACCAATCATGGAGATTAATTCAAGCGGTTGCCTTTTTCTTCAATTCCTTTCGGCTGTTGATTTTTTTCTTCTCCTTTGCGGCTGAAAATTGTTTTGTATGTGTGGTTGCCGAAAAAATCCCCCTTTGTGTTGCTTCCGCTTGATCCTTTTATAATGCTTCAATTGTGGCTTTTAAATCCTTGCATGGAAAGAATTAAATCCAAAGCCAAAACCGTCCATGCCATAACGTGCTTGCCATTTAAAGCCATGCAAAATATTTGCTTCCTTTAATTGCCATGCACATGCCCCCCACTTTGCCAATTTCCTTTTTCTTCAATTTGCTTTCCATAATTTAATCCAATGCACGCAATCTTTTTAAATTGGGCAAGTAAATCCATGCACATAAAACAACCTTTCATTTTATGCATGCTTGTTCCCCGAAGTCTTTATTAATCTCCATGAAATCCTATATGCTTCCAAATGTGCATCAATTAATTAATTGTTTTCCAAAATATCTTCAGTTATTTCCTTTCCTAATTCCTTCAAACAAATTTCTTCTTAAATGCTCCGATTTAATTTCTCTTTAATCTTAGAATATACCTAAAATAACAAAATAAAAAAAGATAAAAATTAACACAATAAAAATATAATTTACTAAATTAAAAATTAACTACAAAAACTAGAATATTTAAGACCAAAACAAAAAAGAGATGGAGAAATTAGTAGCAAAATATATGAAAAATATGCACCTATCACCAAGATAAACCATTTTGGCTTTTTGTTCAGGTCCCCACGGACGGCGCCAACTGTTGATGAAAATTTTTGCTCAATGTACAGTGATTGATTTGTGTTTCAAACAAATCGAGTTTTGTGACTTATTTTTTCCCTGAGGCGAGTGTCTCAAATCACATGTCTCCTTGTGGTTAATAGTTCTGCAAAACGAAACAATTATCAAAGGGTGCAAGCATGCCGATGATAACCCTCCGACGTTCAAGTCAATTCTTTTTACTCAATTTTTAGAGAGAGAAAATCTAGAGTAAGATGGGCAAAGTTTTTTTTTTACTCATTTTATGCTATTTTTTCTCTTACCTTCAAATGGGGGGTCTTGTCCTTTATATAGGCAGCATAGAGTAAATTGAAAAGGTTATGTGGCACTTTTCTTGTGACAAGCATCAACCAAAGTCCATGCATGGAGTCATATATTCATATGTGTCAATACTTGCTCATGAAAAATAATTTTTGGACATTTGTCATGTTTTTGGGCCATTAACCTTTAATGGACTTCAGCTTAAATTCAGCACTTAGATTGGTTCTTTACAAAGAGGATTGATTTTGCAAAATTTTGCCCGTAAGTGCATTCCGTAGAATGTTTGTAAGCCAGTAAGCTCGTTCTGTGTAATATTTATTAGCCCGCTGGCGCATTCCGTAAAATGCATATATTTGCCTTTAGACGCATTTTGTAGAATATATATTTGTTCGTAGGCGCATTATGTAGATTGTGTATTTGGCTGTAGGTGCATTCCGTATAATATATATTTGCCCATTCCGTAGAATATGTATTTGCCCGTATGTTCATTTCGTAAAATGTATATTTGCCCGTAGGCCCATTCCATAGAATGTATATTTGCATGTAGGCGCATTCCGAGTAGCTCGTGTGCTCTTACTTGGAAATATTTTTGCACTGTCTAGATCATTCTTTGTGATGAATGGACCTAGGTCGTTCTTTGTGATGAATGGATCTATATCATTTTTTGTAAGGAACGGACTTAGGTCGTTCTTTGTAAAGAATGGACCTAGATTGTTCTTTGTAAATGATGGGCCTAGATTGTTCTTTGTAAAGAATGGACCTAAATTATTCCTTGTAAAGAATAAACATAGGTCATTCTTTGTTGAATCATGCCTTTGGCACTTTGTTGAAGACTCGTCCTTTTGGCATTTTACTTAGAAATATTTTCTAAGTTCCTAGGTCATTATTTAAGACCTAGGTCTTTCTTTGCTGAGTCACGCTTTTGACTTTCTGTCGTATCTTGCATTTACACACTTTAGTTAGAATTGTAAGTACCTTGGCCGTTCTTATAGAGAATAAACCTGGGTTATTTTATGCAAAATAATTTTATTGGGCCTATATTTTTCATGGGTTTTAAGTCTTTCATAATTTGGACTAACAATACTTTAACCTAAAACAATGTGAGTGGAGAGCAGCTGCGGAGATTTGATGTGGTGAGGTTTTTTGGTCAAAGAGATGATATGTAGCAGGCGAATGAAATAAATTACAACACTAATGGCAATAATTATTGTTATGAAAAAGCAACAATCATCCATTTTGTTCATGTTAAGAATTTGAATTCACATGTGCATTGACTCTGTTGAAACTGAAATGAATCGAGTCATATTAAATTGAAATTGTGAGGAGCTAGGTTACATGAATTCTACAGGTTGAGAGAAAAAAAAATAAAAAATTTGTTAAAAATCTAGAATCGGCAAATACGAAGAAAGGAAAATAGCAATTCTCTATGATGTAATTCTTTTTTACTGCCAATTTATTAGTATGTAAATCTTTTTGAAAGGCAATGTCAAGGGTCTACAAAATCTTGGGAAGCAACTGGAAAAGCTCTTGCGCTGGCCAAGCAAAGGAAGGTACTTGTAAGCCTTTGATTTAACTAAGAAGGTTTTCATCCATAATTAGGTATGTCAATTTTGCCTATAAACCTGCATACCTGTAAAAACATGTCTGCTAATATGAACCAAAACCTACTGCAGGTAATAGGTGAGGGTGTCAAAGGGAAAGATATGTCGAATGCTTGTGCACGTATCTGTTAATCAATATTTATTTTGTATTTAAATTTTAATATTTATTTAAGAAAATATATAAGATGAGGGTAAGACCAAACACTAAACCTAAAAGCAATACATAAGGTAATTATAGGAATCATGTTAGATGGATTATGCTACTGGTAGTGATGAATATTGAGATAAAGATCTTAGCTTTTGGAGCTTGAACTATGGTGTTGAATGAGATGGATCATGGGTGCTACTCTTGGATGCTAGTTTGTGGATTGTGGTTCTTTGTTCTTTGGTTTTTAAAATAAAATTAATTGTGATAGACTTATGTCTTTTGTACTTAAATTAGAGAATTAGTGTATTCATATTTAAATTGGAGAATCTGTGTTAGATTGATACATTTTGTGCATTTCTTTTATTGTTGAAACTTTTGTGTTAATTAAAATTGAGTATGTCAGGCGTATTTATTAGGCTAATTTCTTAAATTTATAGTTTGAATTATGTAATTGATATTTTTAGGATTAAGAACCCATAAAAAATCTATCGATACCAATGTGGGTTTGGTACTTGCTCAAATCACAAATGGGCGGGGTTTTGGAAAAAATAAATAAACCTGCATAGGGCATGGTATGAGTTTAGTAATTTGATTTTTTTTTTGGGGGGCGGCCAATGTTATTGGCAAATCCACACTCTACCTTACTCATTGCCATTCTTATTCATAGTCCTTCAATTACTTTTAATGAAATGACTCTTTACTAATAAAAATGATTGCTTTTAATAGACAATAATCATTCTACTTTGTATGCCCGAATACAAAATTTGGGAATAAGAAATTTCGAAGGTGTAGTGAATTGAATGCCTTTAAGATCTCTAAGCAATTCAACCAGTGCCCAAGATCTAGATCAAGATCAAAACAAGATTCTAATATTACTTAAACCAATCTTATGAATCAATGATTAGCAACCCTCATTGGCAGAAGTAGTGAAGATTAAGATCACAAGAGATAAACCGAACTAAAAAGCAAGAAATCACCAACAAAGAAAATAAATTTATGTGATTCAATTGTGTAAGAATGCACAAACTACATCCGTGGGAGAAGCAATTAGATTGAGATTTATTGATGATTCAAGTCAAAATTATAGAGCTTTTTCAGAAGATTACAAAGAACAAGATAACACTTTCTCTCTCTTTAAATCCTCTCTAGAATGCTCTCAGATGATGATCAAACTAGCCTCGTTGATTTAGCTAATATATCAGTTGATAACAAACCTAGAATGCACCAAATTTTGACGCGTGGATAACGACTTATAACAACTTTGATTCCCTCCTCAAATGCTTTATCACGTGTGTTACTTAAGCTTAAGACTAAACAACTTGGCATTGTGTCATTTTAGGTTGTTTATTGTGTTTAACTAACTCACATGTGCTTCCTTGTGACCAAGATCTAAAAATAGAGTACGAAAACTTTGTCGTCTCATGTGCATAAGTGTTACATTCATCACTTAAGTCCACATTTCTCCACTTGAATTATTCTCCTTCTTCAAACCTCAAGCAATTAACAATTATTCAAGCCAATTAGGTGCAAACAAACTTTGAACTTAGCTGTAGAAACCACTTTGGTAAGCATATCTACAGAGTTCTCATCCATATGCACCTTGTACATCTTAACAACGTTTTTGGCCACTTCATTTTTTATGAAATGAAATTTTATGCCTATGTGTTTAGTCCTTTCATGATGTGCAGGATACTTACACAAATGAAAGGCACTAGAGTATCACAATGGACTATTACAATCTTCTGTTCACACCTAATTCACCTATCAATCCCTAAATTTCATGTGTATTATGCATCTGTAGTTGAGAGTGCAACCATATGTTGTAAAGTAGCTTTCCAATTAATGAGGCACCCATTAAACACGAACATATACCTTGTTAAAGATTTTCTTCTATCGAAGTCTTCAGCATAATCTAAGTCTATATATTCAGTAAACCTTCATATATTTTTTTAGTTTTGCCATAAATCAAACCACAGCTCAATGTGCCACTTAGATACCTCAAAATCTATTGTACTGCTTTCGAGTATTCTCTACCTGAAGAGGCCATATATCTACTCACAACACTTACTGCATGTGATATATATGGCATTGTTAACACCATTGCATACATAAGGCATTCTACTACATTTGCATAAAGCACATTCTCCATCTCATACTTTTCATCATCTGTTTTTAGGCATTGTAATTTACTCAGCCTGAAATGAGTTGCTAGGAGAGTCTGTGTAGGTTTGGAGTTCAACATCTTATACATATCAAGTACCCCAGTTAGATATTTCTTTTGTGATAGAGACATGAGACCTTTGGTTCTGTTTCTCTCACTTTCTACACCCAAAATCTTCCTTCCAAGTTCTTCATATCAAACTTTGAGTTCAAAATTAGCTTTAATTCCTCAATATCATTTCTTTCTTTACAGGCTATTAACATGTCATCTACATATAGAAAGAGATATATGTAAAGATTATCCCTTAACAACTTGTAATACACACAACAATCATAGTTGTATCTCATAAATCCATGTGTAATCATGAATTCTTCAAATCTGAGGTACCACTGCCTTAGGGACTGTTTTAGTCCATAAAGAGATTTTTTCAGCAAGCAAACATGTCGAGGCTTGTTAGGATCTTCATACCCTTCAGGTTGAATCATGAATGTCTCTTCTTAGAGTCTTCCATGTAAAAATGCAGTCTTGACATCAAGTCGATCAAGCTCCATGCCTTGAATTGCTATTGGTGACAAAAGCACTCTTATTGACGCATGCCTGACTACAAAAGAGAACACTTCCTTAAAATCAACCCCTCTTTCTGTGTTTAGCCCTTTTCCACAAGGTTTGCTTTAAATCTCCTTGGTTCTGAGCCTATCAAGCCCTCTTTCATTTTGAAAATCGACTTACAACCCATAATTGTTCTGTTTGCAGTTATTTCAACAAGTTTCCAAGTATCATTATTGTGCTAAGATGACATTTCTTCATTTATAGCTTTCTTCCATTCTGATTTAAACTTACTTTGGATTACTTTTTGGAACGTTTTTGGCTCTTTATCGTCAATTTCATGTACAGTTACCAAGCATAGGCAATAAGATCTACATATCTATATCTTCTTGATGGTTTGATTTGCCTGTAAGATCTATCTCTAGTCAGCTGACAACCTTAATTATGTAACTATGATTCTTATTCTTGTTAAGAAGTTTCATGATCTTCTGACTTGTCAATGATATTACTTAAATCTCCAGCTTCATGTGTATCATCATAATTGAATAACTCCACCTTAAGATGATGCTTATCTGGGCCTTTAGAATCATCCTCAGGTGTCCCCTAAACAGATTTCTTACTTAGCAATTCTTCTTCATTGAATATCTAATCTATGTTAATTATGCATTTTGGAGGACTAAAATCTATAAATTAGATTTTGTAACCCTTATCCCCTTCTGGACATCCTATAAAAATGCCCTTTATAGCTCTTTGAGTTAGCTTTCATTGGCTTATATGAGCATAAATGGAACAGCCAAAGGCCTTCAAAACTCCATAGTTTGCTAGTTGACCTATCCACATCTCATGAGGTGTCTTGAAATCAATAGTTATAGATGGACTTAGGTTAACCAAAAAGCGGGCTGTAAAAGTGTTTCTACACATAAGGTCTTGGGAAGTTTTGATTGAGCAAGCATGCACCTTACTTTATCCATAAGAGTTCTGTTCATCCTTTCAGTCAACTCATTCTATTAAGGTATCAACCTCACTGTTTGTGTCTTAGAATTCCCTATTCTACACAATAGTTGTCAAACTTTCTATTATTTGCTCTTAGTTTCTTAACTCTCTTTTTAGTCTGATTCTCAACCAAACTCTTCCATTCTCTAAACTTATCAAACACTTGTTCTTTTCTTTTCAAGATATAAACACATACCTTCCTTGAAAAGTCATCAATGATTAATAAGAAGTAGCTATTACCTCTTAAAAATACTTACTATGCAGGCCCCTACAAATTAGAATGAATAGAATTCAATTTGTCCTTTGACTTATGAACTGATATGTTAAAACTAGCCCTAGTTGATTTGCTTAGAACACAATCCTCACAAAACTCCAAGTTTCCGATCTTATCACTTCCAAATACACTTTGCTTTTCTAGTTCCTTAATACCCCTTTACTTATGTGTCCTAACCTTAGATGCCATAATTTTGTTTTGTCAATGACAACATTTGAAGTTATGCCAACTTCACCATTAACTACCTCTTCATATAAGATAAACATACCATTCTTTCTATTACCCTTCATAATGACCACTGTGCCCTTGACAATTTTCATCACACCAGATTCTATCCTAACATTACATCCCATTTGATCAAGCATACCTAAGGAAATTAAATTCATTTTCAGGTTAAGCACATATCTAGCATGTTTTAACTTTCTAATGGTACCATCATATAGTTTGAGGTTAATATTGCCAATTCCTATGATCTTATACACAAAATTATTTTGCTTTATTACTCTACCACCATTAAAGTCATGAAAATCAGTAAAGTAACACTTGAATGGACAAATGTGAAAGGTACAGCCTGATTCTAAAACCCATTTACCTTTTTCTTTACTGTCTGTTGCAATACGCACTCCAGCATACTCATAACCTTCTTCTTCACTACAGCTGCATCTGTATTTTACCCTTTTTTCTTGAGTTTCCTTTTTGGACAATCTTTCTTAAAGCACCTTTTTTTTTTTTACATAAAAAGCACTTCAAGTTCTTAGGTTTCTCTTTGTTATTTCCTTCCTTTTTTTTCTTCCATTCAGATCTTACTTTTACTGTTAAGCCTTTACTAGAGCTATTTCCTAGATTTTCTTGTTTCCTTTGTAGTTCCCCAGTGTTAACAGATGACTTGACTTCATCTAGAGACAATGTCTGCCTTCCATACATCAAGGTATCAACAAAGTGTTCATTTGACTTGGGCAGGGAGCTTATTGACAGTAAAGCTTTATCCTCATCACTTAAGGTTGCATTAATGGTCTCCGAAGTGCTCATATGACTTGGGCAGGGGGCTTATTAATAGTAGAGCTTTATCCTCATTACTTAAGGATAAACTGGATTAATGATTTCTAAAGTGCTCATATGACTTGGGTAGGGAGCATATTAACAATAGAGCTTTATTCTCATCACTTAAGGATGCATTAATGATTTCAAAAATACACACTTTGTTAAACTCATCAAAATGATCATCAAGGATAAGCCTTATAACATCCTCAAAGTAAACATCCTATTTTTTATACAAGAGACTTCTTCATGTGTATACTATCTAATTTGGCCAATAAGTCAACAACAATGGGTTCTTTTGCAACTTCCTTTATCACTGAATCTACAATGCTCAAGATAATTGTGTTTCTAGCCTTCCTATCAATCTCAACAGCCTGTGCAAGAGCCTATGATGAAGAAACTTCTTTACTTTCTTTCTTGGTCACTGATTGAATAGCATCCCTAAGGCCTTCAGTAACTAGCAATGCCTCTATTTTCACCTTCCGCATATTAAAGTCATTTTTTCCATTAAGCTTTTCAAGATCAATTTTTGTTGTAGCCATACTTGGATCTTAATCTATAAACCTTGCTTTGATACCAATTGAAGTGAATTGAATGCCTTTAAGATCTCTAAGTAATTCAACCACTGTCCAAGATCTAGATTAAGATCAAAACAAGATGCTAATATCACTTAAACCAATCTAATGAATCAATGATTAACAACCCTGAGTGAGAAAAGTAATGAAGATTGAGATCATAAGAGATAAACTGTACTAAGAAGCAAGAAATCACCAAACAAAGAAAATAAATTTACATGGTGCAAGAAGCCACAATCTACATCCACAAGAGAAGCCACTAGAATAGGGATGGCAATGGGGAGGGGAGGGGAGGGGACCGACATCCCCGTACCCATCCCCGATGCTCTTCATATATCCCTGTCCCCTCCCCGTCCCCATCAGAATTGCTTGAGGGGATCCCCGTGTTGGAGAAAAATTAGGTTTTTAATTTTTTTTATAAAACCTTTTGAAGATCGCTCTCATATAATATATAAGAATTTGTATTTTAGAAATCGTACCTTGAAAATCCGAGTTGGCTTTTTCCGCTGAAGTGATTTAGGCCCCTAGATCACGATCCGCCACCACCACTTCTGTTAGATCACGATCCGTCATCACTACGCTTGTTAGATCACGAACTATCACCAATGATCTTCCAGGTTATGACTCAGGTTCGATTTGCACTTGACGTGTGGGCGCCTTTATCACTACCAAAGCAACTAGCACGAAAAAATTTTTCTCTCAACAATAGAGAGAAAAATCTTATTCTCCGATCTGTATAAAGTGGCTGCCCTCTTTTCTTTAGAGAAAATAAGCATTTTATATCACCCTTTAGTGAAAACCCTAGGCTCCAAATAATCAAAAAAAAAACCCACGTTATTTGCTTTTTCAATAGGGGACCCACCTTGTAAAATAACATAAGGCCCCTTACACAAAAGCTAATTAAATGGAGCCTCCCACTAAATGATATATTTAGGCTTTTGACCCAAATAGCTAGTTATCTTACTTATTAGTCCAGTAGTGGTGCAGTCAATTAAATGAGCTAACCCGGGGATTATTTGGAAACATACAATAGTGGCTACAATAATTAGGCCTGTAATTAAACTAGCCCAATTATTTAATTCCAAATCTACTCCACTAAAAGATTGGAATTGACTTCCATAATTATATGCTCGAATAATAATTCGTCCCAAGCCACATTGATTTCTTTACTGCGTAATCCTTTGTATCACATCGTTAATTAAATTAATATCTCAACTGTCCAATCAATTTAATAACATCTTATTCCTTGATCCTTACTGGTTTTCTCTAATGATCATTTTCAACATACTAAATATGTTGACACACCCTGGCCAGAGAATTCTATGATCAAATACCGAAAACCTATCAAGAGATGTGTTGTACAAATTCTATATTGTTAATCCATAACTCCAATACTCATAATTGTTCCCACCAAGATACCGGGTAATCTTGACCACAAGGATGTGTCGTGCCCATTGGTAACTCAAATGAAATAACAATTACAATCATGAAATCATAATTAACTCAAGATTAAGATTACAGTAAAATCAACGCCTATGAGATTTAATAAATCTGACAGTTATTACATAAAAAATGTATCAGTTATTCGGAGATCGGGGACCCCTTGGGGATCCTCTCTGATTATTCGGGGAGGGGACGGGGTGTTGGGAAAATATGCTCTTTAAAAGCATACGCGTTTATTTAATTGTAATAAACAATTTTTCTTATTAATAAAATAAATGAGGTATTTTATTCAAATATCTTAATTGCATTAATATTTATATTAAAGTCCATTTAATCATATTATATGTATTTATGTGATCACCATGTGGATTCACAGAAGACATAAATACAAGTTATCTTATGATTAAATAAATTTAGTTTGCAGTTGATAAATAAAGTTGAGCACTTTATTTAGGTATAGACTGTATTTCTGAACTTAATTTAATCATATTAAAATAAAAATTTAAACAAAGGTAAGGTTTGACAATATATCTTAGATTAACATTAATTCAATACAAAAATTACACTACAAAATACAAATAATTAGAATAATTATCTTCCTCAACCTTTATAATCCTATAATAAAAAGAAATTACTCTTATATCAATAATGAAATAAATAAAATGAGTATAGATATTGAAATTAATATTTTTAATAAAAGCATTTACTCTTGTATCTCATACTCATCATATTCTTCCTCGAAGAATGTTGGAAATTGAGAGATAGTATCAGGTTTCAAATCTAAAACAATAAAAATAATATAAGCAATATGACTCATAATCTAAAATAGTTTTGAGTCAAGACCTTTGAAATAAGGTACGATCAAATAATAATTTAGGACTACAACTAGTTAACCAGGCTTGAAATTTTTATAGTAGATGCGTATAAATATTTTGATATTTGTTATTGATACTAATATTTAACATTTTATAATTTAAATTTTATTATTCATTTATTAATAATTCTAAAAAATAAAATCAAAATAAAAAATTAATATGAGGAAATGGGGAAATGGGTAGGGGATGGGGATTCCATCTCATCCCCGTCACTTCCCCGAATAAAAATTTGGGTCAAAAATCGTCCCCGTCCCTTCCCTGAATAAGAAATTGGGTATAAAATTATCCTTATACCCTCTTCGAATAGGGAAAATCCCTCAAGGGTCCCCGTCCCCGTGAGGATTTTTGCCACCCTACACTAGAATGATATTTATTGATGATTCAAGTCAAAATTACAGAGCTTTTTTAGAGAGGATTATAAAGAACATGAAAATACTTTCTCTCTCTTCAAATCCTTTATAGAATCCTCTAAGATGATGATCAAACCAGCCCTGTTGATCAGCTTATATAACAACTGATCACAAACCCAAAATGCATTAGATTTTGACGCGTGGATAACAGCTTATAGCAGCTTTGATTCCCTGCTCACATGCTTCATCATGTGTGTTACTTAAGCTTAAAAGTAAAACGACTCTGCATTTTGTCGTTTTGGGTTGTTTAATATGTTTATCTTACATGTTCTGCCTCATGACCAAGAGCTACTTAAGCTTAAAAGTAAAACGACTCTGCATTTTGTCGTTTTGGGTTGTTTAATATGTTTATCTTACATGTTCTGCCTCATGACCAAGAGCTGACAAAAGAGTATGAAAATGACGTTGTTTCATGTGCATAGGTTTTGCATTCATCACTTAAGTCCATAAAAGGACAATTGATGTTCTTAAGAAGCAAGATAATGCAATGTTGAATAGTTTTAGTTAACTTAATTGGGAGCTAATGCATTGAAGAGAAGTTTATTATCTGGACAAACTCATTAAGCTAACTATAAATGAAAAAAATTATTACATTTCTCAAAATCATAGTAATTAAACAAAGCAAAACAAGAAAAATACCTACAATCAGAAACTTGGTCTAAAGAATTTAAACACAATAATCAATCAAGATTTTGGCTTTTCACTGGCCGCCGCCTAGGTGGCGTAGCCCAATGACCTGAAAATCTGATCTCGCTCTTCTTTTTAGTTCTTCATGCAGTGGCCATAGTTATTGCTTTTCCCTCAAGCAGGCTACAGCTCGCGTGCACGGGCCGCGCCTTGCCCGGCCAGCAACTCCATCACTAGCGACTGCCATTGCCATCAGCCACAAACTTATACCAGATGCGTATTTTATTTTTTATTAATCCTTAAAAGAAAGCAAAACTTTAATCATTAATTGAAAATAAATTTGATTCTTAATGATTCAACATGAAGAGGCTCTGATACCACTTGTTAGAATGATAAATCCTTTGGTGAAAATCATCACTTATAATTTAGAAACATTCATGTTGTATCACCAAGAATTAATAATTGAATATACGAAAGTATACCTGATTCCATAATACTTAATTGCTCTATGGAGTTGTGTGATTTGCCTTCCAGATTAACACGTTATCCTAGATAATTCTTTAGCCTTCTCATTGCACTCTCTAATGATGGGATGTTAAAAGAAATAAATTGTTACGTATGACTTAAAGACCATAGCCACTTATATAGATAATTTTTCTTATTATTATTAGATATTTCTATTTTAACCCATCATAGAAATAAAAATTACTCTTAAGCCTCTACACATTAAAAGCTCATACCTTATTAGATGCATTTAAGTCCAAATTATCAAAAACCTTAATAGATCATTTTTAATTAGGTTTAACCTTATATGACAGTTCCCAACGCATAATTATTTACATATAAGCCTAACATTGGATTAAAAATCCAACAATCAATTAGAATCCAACATGAAATTTTTAAAATGTCAAAATATCTAAAATATCATTTATTTATTTCATGATCCTATTTCATTTCTTTCATAATATAACTTTAATAACCTGTTTATTAACATAATTTTATAATTTTTAATAAAAAAATTTATTGACAACCAAACAATTGTAATTTTTTTTTTTTTTTGGTGAATGTTGCACTCATAAAAAGTCCACTTAAACAAGCACTATTCAAAAAGTTATAGCAAAAAAGTCCCTAGTGCTGCCTCTTAACCTAATTCGATCGAGTGATCCCACGATGAAATCCGAGCCAGAAATGATTATAGACTCTATAAGTCAAGCTACAATACTAAAATATTTGATAAACACTAATTATTGTAACTTAAAAGTTAAGTTGAATTAATTTTACATTTGTATTATGAAAAATATATTATATATTTTCTAATCTTATTAAAATTATTATTTAAAAATTATATTTACTATATAATATTAACTTTTATTTGATAATTATAATTTTTTTCTGCAACAATTGTAGCTTAAAAATACCTCAACTCTCGACAAGACCTACGTCAAACAAATTTATTAAGAATCAGTGTAATATGGTTGACAAATTCTTGTACAGATGAATAATGCCTTTCTCAGTCGAGCATTTATTACTTAATTAAGCATTTCTCAAGCAAGCATTTATCACTTAACCAAGCATTTCTCAACCAAGTTAAAAAAAAAAAAAAAAAAAAAAAAAAAAAAAAAAAACTATGCGGGTACCCAAAGATCAGAGCTTTTATAGATGATAAACTATTTCATTCGAGTACTTGGATCCAGAGCTACCGCATGGACTCTGTTTATTCAAAGTTGCTGTAAATTTCTAAGGGCTTGACAGGGTCGATTACAAGTAACAGACTCAAGTTATAGAACATTTCATGTCGAACGGCTACCAGAACAATGCACAAATCTCTAAGCATTTGACACAGTTAAATTGACAAAATCATAAAGTCAAATTATATATAGTTGTGCCAAAAACATTTGCTGCTAAATACCTAGCACAACAAGCAACAAGTATGTTGAACACAGATAATATCAAATCAATAAGCTTTTCAGCAACAAACATGAAAAAATTAACAGAGAACACAAGCCAATGGGCAAAAAATAATTCCTTCATTGCTTGACATCCGCACCGATACATTTCCTTCTTGGGTACACATAACAAAAACTTCTTCTACTACACTTATAGAATTACTTTGTACAAGTAACTTCCCCTCCAAAAGCGCCAATTAAACACCATATTCCTAATTGCCATTTTCATTCGATGGATTAACAGTCCAATCCTCCTACACACTCCACAGCATAACAATATTACAAAGTGGAACCAACTAGGACAGCTTACTGGAACCATGTTATGGGAGTGGATGTGGTTTGCGGAAGCTGGGGTATCATGCAGTGCTGTTGCTGCCATTGATTTAACCCATCATTTTCCCTCATTCCACCAAATTCATATGCATTACCTTGCCCGATGCTAGGGTTATTGTTTTCTTCAATATCCATTGTTGCTTCTCCCATATCATCAGCCTCCATCAACTCTGTAGCCTGTGTCTGCGGAGTGTCCATTCCTGAGGTAGGAAGAAGCTGGAACTGAGAAGGAACCCAGGGAACAACAGCTAGACTGCTGTTTTTCAATGCATCATTCTTCTCTGGCAATTCTTCATCCTCATCCAACTTCACATTCCCAGATTGGCTCGTCCGGAGAAATTGATCTGTAGAGCATGCAAACAGAATTAGGAGAAATACAACCACCAAAGAAGAACAATCAATCTCATGTGAAACACATAAAAGGGTAAAACAAGGCCTATCCTATAGCATTCTGTAGCATCACACATCAAAATTGACATAGAAAGGGAACTCTTCTTAACCACCAAAAAGGGGAATTCAAGGGGAGGTAAGTTAAAGAGGATCAAAAGGCTGTATGGACCAGAAAAAAAGTGGGTTCAAGCTGATAAAGCCATGCACTCAAATGATTGGTTATGGCTTCACTATTACTAAACTCTGGAAGCTCTACAACAGCCATCCTAAAGATATATGAATACGAAACAAGCAGCTTCTACAACATCATCAGCCCCTCCCCAACTCTTACAGTCAAACAAAACCAAAGCTCTTCACACTCACCATGATTTATCACTTACACCATGATTCATCACTTACACCCAAAACCAGAGCTATGATGCTAATGCTCCTAATAATAGTATAAGCCTAACAATAATAATAGAGCCACAAATAATTTTGTAAAAACTAGTGTGTACAATCTCATGTAACATAAAGAAATTGACTGAAAAATAATAACAGTTAATTTTCTCCTTATGTGAGCCCATAATAGTTTTATACAACCAATGTCCGCATGCCACATCAATTTTCACACACTTATTTGTACAAAGCGGTCGTGACGCTATCATTACACTAAACTTAAACAATTTCAAGACAGTTATATGAACTTGGTTATAGAATAATCAACAAACTGAGTTCAGCAAGTATAGCGGTGGATAAATCAATCTTATGCAATTGAGCATTTGACATGTGAAATGTAAAAGTAAAGCATGCATAAAGATAGACATAAAGAGAGATATAGAGATAGAGATAAGAGATAGAGATAGCTCACTCACTTTTAAAGCCAGAAACTAAGTCCAAGGACACAGAGAGATTGGGGGAAGACTGTGTTTGGAACGGAGGCTTATAGAGGACAATAGCCTTAGCCTTGTCAGCATCTGAATCTGACGATTCAACAGCTACAGGTACAGGTAAAATTGCTTGCTCCCTTTCCTCTTCCATAATGGGCGGCAATTGTGCATTCTATATACATTAATTAATTCAAGAATATAAACAAAACCCACTTGAGTAAATTTCACATCTCTGAGAACAAATACAAATATGGAAAGCTCAATTGAAGACATTTATAGGAATATACAATACTTACCAGTCGGCGAAACTTTCGAGCTGGAGAAGTAAGAGAGAAATCATGCAACTCATCGCTGACATCATCAACATCAAACTCTTTCCTCTTCATCATCTTCATCTTCGCCGGTGCGTTGTTGTAATTGTAATTACTGTTCATAATCTTTCCTTCTCTTTTTCACTTTTCGCTCTGAGTTTTCTTACTGGTTCTCAATTCTCACAAACCAAGTGGTTTTATAATTCTTCAATTGAAAGAGCTTTCTCTGTTTCTCTAGACAAATCCGGAACCGGCAAAAGTAACGAACAATAACATCTAACTCCACGATACGTCACTAAATATTTCTGTTTTTGTAATTAGGACCTACACTTTTATCATTTTTATCAACTAAGTCCCTAGCTATTAGCTAAGTAGCCATAACCATGCCGAACTCCTCAATTATATACCAGAGTACACTGCGTAATATTAACTAAATTTTCGAGTTGAATGGTACTGAAGATCTCAATTGTTGAATTTCAACTAATATAAGATTTATTTATTAGATGATATGATACTAATTTTATCAATTATAAAATCTATTATCTAATTCATAGATAATAGTTGATGGAGTTTAAGTTGTGGCTCAACTGCTAAGATTTCAATCATTATTTTGTATTAGGTTTGGCAAATCAAAGAGTTTAGCTTAAGCTTTCTCAAGCCCATGCCCTAAGCCTATTAGAATAGATGTGCAAGGGTTGAGCATGGGCTGGGCTTGGGCCTTTACTTTCTTTTTTTTTAATTATTGTAAATTTAAAATGAGTTAATAATAATTAAGTTATTATAATTAACATAAATTAAAAAAAATAAATATTTCAAAATAAAGCAAATAAAAGTTAGATATTTAATTTTTTTAGTATTGAATTATTTAATTCATACACTCTCTTAATTAATTAACACTTAAAAGAGAGTTTAGTATTATGATTTTAAGTTTTTTTATTCATTATTGATATGTAAATTAGGGATTTAAGCTTTCTTTTTTTCCATTATTTTTTAAATTTTAATTTATAATTTTTTTTAAATAGGGGGCTTGGGGTCCAGGGCCTCATGTGGGAGGTCTAGGTCAAAGCTCGTGGGACTGTCATCCCTAATGCATCTCAACTAATTTTTGCGTAATACTAATGGCTAATTTGATAATACTGTAACTTTTAAAATAATAACTATTAGTTATGTTGTAGAAATAATTAGTTGTGAAGCGAATTAGTTAAAGATTTAATATAATTTATTTTTAAAAATTCTGTGAGTTTTAAAAGCAGTTATATGTATTTAGTAAATCTTTTCTTAAATTGATGTAAGAATATAAATAATTGAATTAAACATAATGTTAAGTAAAATTAATTTATATATTTATAACCATGTATATAAAATATCTTTTTATTGTGCATATATTATCAATTTTATTATTTATTTTGTTATCTCAATATGATTGGCAACAATAATAATTTCTTTAAAGTAAATTATTTTAATTCCTAATTGATAGGGATAATTTTAAAATTTTATATTACATATGATGATATATATGGAATTGTATTAACTATAAAACTAATGCTCAAAATTAGATTTTTAAAAGCTAATCCTTCCTTTTTTTTCAATCTTTTTTGTAAAATTAATACATATATTAATCTCACAATATGTGTCACATGCATGTTCTTATTGTGGCTGACATTCATGAATTGAGATAAATTAAAACTGCTTACATTTTTATGAACAAATAACGATGAGAATAATTACTCCATATTTTTAAAAGATTAATATAAGAATAATTTACTATGTTTCTTAATGGAAAAAAGTGAATGAAGTCCATTATATGTATTAAGGGTCCCTAACCTAGTCAAAAATAACTTTGCTTGTGAATTACCCATCAAACTAAAGACTATATAGAGGAATAGGTAGGGTTGGCAAAACTCCAGGCCGGGTCTGAGTATCGTAATAGATGTCTGGGCCGGGTTGTACCGGGCTTTAATCCGGGTACCCAGATTTATATTTTTTAATATTATATGTGTATTTTTTTTATTTTTTTGTAATTTTATAAGTTTTAAATTTATTTTAATAAAATTTGACATGAAAATATGAACTTTAAGTGTTTAAAACTTTATATATGTGTAATAAATGAGTAAAATAAATATAAATATTTAAAATAATATATATTTTATAATTTTTTTAATAAAATTTAGGCTCCGGGTTTATCAAATGGTGTCCAAGACCGGCCCGGCTTCATACCCGGGCCGGGTAATACTCGACCCAAAACACCTAGGTGCGGTCCGGGTCTGGACCGAGCGGGTATTTTTACCACCCTTAGAAATGGGTTAAAAAATTTTAAGTACTCTTCAAATTTAACTTGAACATCAATAGTTGAAGTGGAAACACGTAACTTTTTTAAGTTTATAGTATATAATATATTTATATATATATTATTATTAAGCTAACAATATAAGCTATCCAAGACATGGATGATGAATTATTCAATTATCTCAAATTAAATCAACTTATGTTGTTGAGGACAAGGTTCCTCAGTTAACCTTAAACATTTAATTTTAATTCCCTTCATATATTATATGTTCTTGCAAAAACAAGAGATCCAATCCCCAAACATGCCACAATGGTATCAGAGCAATGGAATGGATTCATGAGTGGAGAAGTTCGAAAATTATGTTGACTCTCTTACCGTAGATCAATAACAGACCTTAGAGAAACTCAATGAGCTCTTCTTGCAACTTACTACATGGACGAACACACACCTTGATTAGGAAGGAGAAAATTCAATGGTACCATTTTAGAATCCAACAAGATGATCCGGCAATGCTGATGGGGCACACCAAAATGGCTCACGATACACTCTGACTTGTGAAAATTAACTTCCCTTGCTTTAGCAAAGAAGAAGACACAACGAGTTAGTTCTGCAGAGTGGAGCAATATTTTGACTTCAATTATACAACACGAGAAGATCGTGTGGCACTAGCATCAGTTCATCTAAAAGATAATGCTTAGTTGCGGTATCCACTACTTGAGCTAGAAAAGGGGAAAAAAAAAAGATGTGATGACCTGACAAGAATTTCAAGAGGGCTTGAATCAAAGGTATTAAGCTATTGGAGAGTTGATCAAACTCAGATAGGTTGAGTCAATCGGTGAGTATCAAATTCAATTTGAGAGATTATTAGCAAAGGTAGGACACCTCTGCATTATCCACACTAGGGACATCTACAACATTAGAATCAGAATCATTTCATGACCACAAACCTGCACTACTGATCTAAATCAAACAAGAAAGTAAAAGGAAAAAAACGTCAGTTTCTTAAACATGAAAGATCGGCCAACTTAAGTGACTATATCAAGTTACCTTTAAACTACAACCTAAAACCTAAAATAGATGCCTGAACCAAAAAGGAAAGAGAAATATATAATTTTCAATAGACACGAGACAGGTCCAGGCATTCAAGTTCGACCACGATCACAACTGCACTAGTGTGAAGTTGGACTTCACCAGGTGTAAAACAAAACTTTTATATTTTAGCATGACCAAGCCACTGCCAAGATACAACCTTCAAAATCTATCATGCCTCTTATGTGTAGCCTATGAGTTGATGATGCATATATTCTCAAACATCAAATCAAGAATGAAAAATCTTTGCATTTACTTCTCAACAATTTTTCTGTGTTATATTACCATATAACATCTTCGTAAATAATAAAAGAACAGTAATTCTTGAGAAATAACTAATACAACATCATCATATTATAAAACAGACTAGACAAAATTGGCCAAGAGGAACGCTCCTCTAGCTGTAATACAAACGTTATATTCAGGTAACTGCACAAGCAGGTGTAGAAGAAGGGGATAACTCAATACTAAGACAATGCTGGCTCTTAGTTCAACTTTTTGTGGTCAGTGTGTGACATCCGCCCAAAATTTTAAGATTTCCCTCAAAATCGACAAGTTAGTTATTTTATTAACCGGTTATATGACTCAATCAAGGCAGACTCTTGTCCAACAACATTATCTTCATCAATCCGGTTAGCTTACTCGTATAAAGCTCGCATCTATCCCAACGATGATCTATGCCAACAACCAACCAGACCACCTATAGAAACTCTTCCATACCGGTTCGGAGATTGTCACGAACTGAATTACAAGAAAGGTGTGCCAAGGTCTGTGCTACAATTGCAACGAAAAGTTTACCCCGGGACATCGGTGAAAGAAGTTGTTTTTTAATGGAATCTTGCGTCAAAGAGGAAGATGGCGATGTCATCATGGAAGTGGATGAAGATGCTGGCAGAATTCCACCAAAATGCTAGAAATTTCATTACGCGTAATCTCAGGTGCAAGAGCTTCTGAAACCATGAGAATCAATGGAAGGATTGGAAATATCTCACCCATTGTTTTGGTTGATTCAGGAAGCACACGCAATTTCATGAGTGATATTTTTGCTAAGAAAGTGAGCTTATAACAAGAGAACAGAGTAAGGTTCGAAGCCCTTTTTCCCTCAGGTGAACAATTTTATAGTACAAGAAAATGCACTAATGTCAATTTAATTTTGCAAGGAGTATCTGTGATAGTGGATTTTAATTTGCGTGATTTGGAAGGATATGACGTTGTTTTGGGCACCCAATGGTTGCGGACACTTGAACCAATTTTGTGGGATTTTGCAAGTTAAAAATGAGTTCAAATTGTGAAGTTCATTATTTATAGAGTTGGCATCTTATGACAAGTTTAGTTAAATTAGATTATTCCACATCTTGTAATAGAGATTAGTTTATTAATTTCTTAATTTAGTGAGATTTCAATTTATTATGAATATTTGTATCCTAATTTAATTAGATATCTAATTTAGCAAGTCAATTAATGATGAGATTCTATAATTGGTGCATAAGAACTATTTAGAGCAAAAAATTAGTTCAAACACGTGTTTATTAAATACTCTAGATATTTTTTAGGAGACAAACAAGGCAAGAAGGTTAGATTTATTCATATTCAGATTCATACGAATTATAAGAGAAGAGAAACTCTTATTTGGAAAGGTGCAACACAAACCATAAAATAGAGAAGCAAAATTCGGCCTTCTCCCTAGAGAATCTGAATTTGGCGCATAATGTTGTGTTGATTTATTTTCTAATCTTCTTTTTATTTCTGTGGAAATTTTATGTGGATCTTAGATCACTAGACATTGAAGAATTGTGATTGATCACTTTGCGAAGTACCTTGAAGATGGTGGATTAAGAGGGGTAGTAATTATTCAAGAGAAGCAGATTCAGTCTAAGGTTGAGTAAGTTGTATGGTAGTAAATTGTAAGTGAGAGTCTTAAGTTTGGTAAATCCATAGGTTGTAACATTTCATCTTAATGAATTACTTTTCATCTAGGTGTGCCCTCGTGGATGTAGGATTGATTAATTCAAACCACGTAAAAATTTTCCTGTCATTTAATTTCTTCAATTTATTGTGTTTTAAAAAATTAATATTTTTTATACGGATAAACAGTAACTGTGAACACTAACAATGAACAATATTTTTGAAAATTAATTAAATTTTTAATTTTAGGATTTTAATGTCCTATATATATTTGCAGTAGATCTAAATTCCCTACAATTGGAATCAGAGCAAGACATTAACCGTTTATTTAGTGAGAATCTTGGAACATGTGTCTATTTTGTAGGTATGAGTTTCCAAAGAGAGGGAGACTCTTTGGCTAGTCCACATGTGCTAGACGGGACGAATTATGCTTATTGGAAGCAAATGATGAAAGAGTTTAGCAATACGTACTTATTGGATATACTCCACCCACCAGAACTAACGAAAATGGTGTTGAATCTCCGAAGCCAGTCAGAGAATGAACTAATGATGAACTCAATGCATCTGGATATAATGCAAAAGAACTTAATGCTATTGTCAATGGAGTTGATGTGTTTCAACACCAACTAATTTCTACATGCAAGACATCTACAGCTGCTTGTGATATACTCTAAAGTACTTCTGAAGGCAACAATACGGTAAAACATTCTAAACTTCATAAACTTACATATGATTTTGAAAACTTGAAAATGTATGAACATGAAACCATATCTTAATTTAATTCTAGGATTCTTACTATGGTTAATGACTTTTTTGCTCTTGGAAAACTTTTTTTTGAAGAAGAAATTTATAGAAAAATCTTAAGATCTGTCAATCCTCGATATCATCCTAAAATTTTGGCTATTGAAGAATATGATGATATGTCTACCATGACTAGAGATTCATTTATAGGAAAATAAAAAAATAAAACATGCTTATTTTAAATTTTAAATGAATTTAAAAAAAATCAATTTCAAGTTATTTGTAAAATTATAAAATTTTAAGTTTACTTTCATTAAAAAATAAAACATTCTTATTATGAGCTTTTTTATCGTGCATGTTTAGCCCGTCTTTAATCGTGCCGTGCTTTTAAGGCCCGCGTGCCTAAAATTCTAAGCCTTGCATGGCCCACGTTCGTGCCGTACCATGCCGCGTGCTCCACCGAAACATGCTCGTGTCGTGCAGTATTGTAGGGATACGTGTCGTGCTCGTGCCACGTGGCGTCCCGCCCATTGGCCGTCTCTAGTTCAAGATGTGTTTCATGTTGTTATAAAATGTAAGATGGTTAGAAAGCTCTAGAAGTACACTCGTGTAAATGCTAAAATACAGGAAGTTGTTAAAGAAGATATATTGAGTGTCATGCCAAATTTGAGGAGAAAAATGGCCAAGAGTGAGCTAGAATTTGTGGTAGCTTCATTTTTTAGGAGAAGAAATTGAACCCCTTAATCTTAATTGCAAAGGCTAAAGCAGCTATGGATGCTTTTCAAAGAATGCTTGGGAAAGAACAGATGAGTTTTAGGAGTGAAGTCAGCAAGCAAGAACGATGGTGTTCACCACCTATAGGCCATTATAAAGTCAATGTAGACGATCAGAGATTCAAAGGGCCAAGTAATAGCTGCAGCGATTAAAAGTGCAAGATTTCAAGAGAATCTATCTATAGCAGAAGTTGAGGCTGTCAAACAAGGGATGGAGATGGCAATAGATGCAAGATTAACACGGCGATCATTAAAACTAATTGCATTGAAGTGGTTAATGTGGCCAATGACAGAACTAACGAAAGAAAAGATATTGCTTTGACAATTTCAGATATTCAAAGCAGCAAGGCAAACTTCCAATCAGTAATAGTGCAACATATCTTAAGATCGTGTAAAAAAATTGCTCATTCTCTTGCTAAAAGAGTTTTGACAAGTTCTGATTCGATCACATGACTGGATAATTTTCTAACTAATGTAATGCCTTTTACTTTGTACTATTGAATGAAAGATTTTTTTTCTTATAAAGAAAAATGAGTGAGCTTAAGGGATTCAAATATCTCTATCTTAAAAAAAAAAAATTATCCCCATCATTACAAAACAAGTATCATATAATAATAATATTAGAAATTTTAATATTTAAATTTAAATTTAAGTTTTAGCACCACATGTTACTTATACATTTGGGGAACGCCTAAGTTACAATCAATGTACCTTACGTTCTTTGTCTTTTTCTTTTTGGCAAATATCATATGAGCCCTCCTAATTCTTTTTATTTTCAATTTTTACAGCTGTGGATGTATTTGTCTTCTTCCATCCCTCCTATCGATTTTTTTATTTTCTCTAAAGTTTTATTTATTTCTTTAAACATTATTAAATGATTATCAAATTCATACAAATCTATAAATTCAGAATAAACTTCTGATCCTAAATTTATTAATCCTAGTCTTGAATTGTAGGTTTATTGCATGTAATTTAATTATATAATTAAATTAAAGAGAAATTATATAAAAAATATAAAAAATATACATGACAGACTTCAAAATTAACATGCAATAGCTTTCAGAATTACCGTTAAAATCATTCCTAAGAATTAATTCTGATTATTCTTCCATCCCTCCTATCGATTTTTTTATTTTCTCTAAAGTTTTATTTATTTCTTTAAACATTATTAAATGATTATCAAATTCATACAAATCTATAAATTCAGAATAAACTTCTGGTCCTAAATTTATTAATCCTAGTCTTGAATTGTAGGTTTATTGCATGTAATTTAATTATATAATTAAATTAAAGAGAAATTATATAAAAAATATAAAAAATATACATGACAGACTTCAAAATTAACATGCAATAGCTTTCAGAATTACCGTTAAAATCATTCCTAAGAATTAATTCTGATTAAAGGGCATTATCAACATATACTCTGATTAATTCTGATTAATAGATACCATTTGATATTTTAATTTACCATTTTAATTCAATTAATGTAGTTTCCATAAAATTCAAGGGTGCCAATAGATATTTCACTTCTTGAATGTATGTTGCGTAAAACGTAACCTAAGTTTGGCCATTTGATAATCGTATGTTATTATTTAAAAAAATAAAAAGAACATTGGAAAGAATGAAAAATAGATGTATAATTGATAAAAGAAGGCAAATACATCCATAAACATAAAGAATATAAGGACTCGTGTGAAATTCGCCAGAAGAAAAAAGACAAAAAACGTAAGTTACGCTTAACGTAACTTAGAGGGCACCCATATATTAGATGATAAATTATAAAATTTAAAGGTAAAATTTTTTATAACTTTTAAGTGTAATTGACGCATTACTTAAAATTCAAATTAAAATTTAGATGTTGAGAATCTTGAGATAGACTCTCATAATCACAATTTTCCATCCTATCGGCTGGACAGTTTAACTTGAAAAAGTTTTTAAGAAATAAAAAAAAAAAGTAGGCAGCCAAACTACTCCGCCATTACAACCGCCATTCTTCACCTCCTGTTGTCGATTAAAACCTTAAACCCTAGCTCGACTATAGGGGCTTTTATTACCGACGATATTCATGTCCATTAAAACTTGATAATTAAATCAACCAAAAAAAATAAATAAAGGGAGAAATTTTGCAGGCAAGTGGCGTGGTAGCTACATCCGGTGGCCATGGAAACGGGAACCTCAAGCAAAGAAGATGCGCCTGTTTTTCTCGACCGCAGTAGTCGAGTAACCAGAGGAAAAAGGTTCATTTTTCAAATTTTGAAGTTATTATGTTTTTGCAACTCCCCCTTTTCTTTTTTAAGACAGATAAATAAAATAAAATAAAATGAAATTGTTTCAGGATGAACAAGTTGCTTGATGATGAAAATGAAGAGGATGAGGCGTTCTGGAATCAGGATGCTCTTAAAGAGGTATTTGATCACTCGTTCGTTTGCTTTCTCATTGTACTTTTTTTTTTTTTTACATTATCAACTTTTTGCTGTGCAAATATTTAATTTTTATCATTTTTTGTGAGTGAAGTAGACTTCAGCAGCTAGAGTTATGTTTCTGGAAGAAAATTAAATATTTACTAAACTTTTTTGGCTGTGTCAATTGCACTTTGAAATGCACCCTTCTTCACCATTCTCTGAATAATTGTTTTTGATCTATATAAGAAGGGTATCCTTTAAATGTCTCACTGCTTGTCCCATTTTTTCTTATGTTTTATCAGGAAGAGAACGATGATAATTATGAAGAAGAGCAGGAGATTGCTGATGAGTTTGATAGTGACTTTGATGAAGATGTGAGTAATTGTGCTGTTATACTAAGATTCTTACATGTCTTTTGTGTTCTAATTTTACAATTTTTGTATCTATGGTCTAATTTGATTTGATTTTGCTGGTATTAGGAGCCTGAGCCTGATGAAGAAGTGGAAAATGAAGTAGATGAAAGGTTTAGCTTCTCTTAGCTAAGCGAAATGAATGATTTTAAAATATCATTTTTTTTGGGTCTGTTCTTGAGAGTTATGTGTTTTCTTTTAGGGTGTGGACGAAGAAACGACTAATATTTCCTGGAAAGCCTTTGACAAAGAAGAAAAAGAAAAAAAAGATTCTTTCAAAATTAGATAGTCTTGACAAAGATGTTAAATCAAATGAACAGTCTATCCTCCCTGAAAATCATGATGTCCCTAACGATGTGGAAGGTGAGAGAATAATAAGAAAGTCCACCAGAACTGCTGTGGTGGTTAGACAAGCCGAGAGGGATGCTATACGTGCAGCTCTACAAGCAACAATGAAGGTTAGTTCTCTATTGGGATGTTCTTTCTTTTAGCGTCGAAACATTACTTGTTTATACATTTTTTTTTTATCGCTAATACTTGGGGAAGATTTCGTTGCATTCATAGTTTGACTATGTTCTTTTGAAGCTTTCTTGAATTGTCTTCGTAGAAATGATTATAGCATGGCAATCACGTGTGCCTGTCTGTGTATTTTTTGAAAGTTTGGCAATATTAAACTTGATAGAAATGATCGAGGTAGATGTAAACACATTAATAGTTTTCTAGCAGTTGTGAATTTAAAGTGTTGGGTTTAATTTAAGTACGGCGTAACTTCCCCTCAGCTTAATGTGCTTTAAGTTTTTTAATGATTTCATGTAATTCCTTCTCTTTCATGTGCTTTGTTTGATAACTCTTTAGGATTGGACACTCAGAAAACTAAATGGGGCAAGGTGTTTGAGTATATATAAGCATATTCTTTCTAAGATACATCATACATTAAATGTTCCTTCGGATTGGTCTCGATTTGACAGATTCGTCAGATGGAAGAGGAAGCCACATTTGCCTTTTGAGGTGTTAAATAGAGAGGTTTTTCAACTGAAACTTTTGTCAGAAAAAGTGAATCTTGGGGAAATTGAGACTGGGTAGTCGGGAAGGTCTGTAGAGAACTAACCATCATGCCAGTTTCATTTGTCTGAGAACTTGATTTGCTGTTACTATGTGCAACCCATTACAGCGACAATCGAACTCTCAAAAATGGCAGCCTTTCAATTTTCTATGTAAATACAACATTTACAAAGAAAAAGTAAGATAACTGTTATACACAAGCTGATACATGCTTTATTAGCTTTTGGAATCTTTTTGGCTGTAAGCTCACTTTAAATGTTTATTATTTATCTAAAAGAGAGTTCATTTTAGATATCAGATAATCATTTACTAATAAGGTTCACATCCTTGATAGTTATGTTATGCTTATTTTGGGATATTATTTTGATAGGAACTGTACAAACTGCATGGACTGGATGAGTCCTACAGAACTTGGCTGCTTAAGCCCATGTGAATACTACATCTTTCGGTCCTTTGAGAGTTTCGGACATCTGAACTGGAGAGAAAATACTTGAGAAAATTGTGAAAGGAATGTCGTTATTTGCATATGAGCCTGTCTGTAAAACCCTCATGTTTATTTAAAGACAATAACTCTTAAATTGGTGTCTATAAATGTCTATTTACTCAATCAGTTGGGTAGACTACTCAACTTGACCAGTGGAGTGTTATAAGGGCTGTTGATAAATTCATCTTATTCATGTTTTAGATAAAGCATATTCCTGTTAATGATGGGTATTTAGAATATTCTTATGATGATAGTATTATTTTCCGATTTGTTGCTGTAATGCTTCTTGTTGTACTCTATTATCTTTGTAGCCAATAAAAAGGAAGAAGGAAGGTGAGGAGAAGAGGATGACTCAGGAAGAGATGCTCCTAGAAGCAGCACAAACAGGTTAGTTATAAACAGTTAATGGAAGAAAATATCATCTATGAATTTATGAAAATCTTGTTGCAGACCATTTCCTACATGATCTCAACTTTAAGTATGTCGCTGTACTTCCTGTTTTTGTAGAAATCATGAACTTGAGGAACCTAGAACGTGTTTTAGCTAGGGAGGAAGAAGTTAAGAAAAGAGCAATAGTGCATAAAGCTGTCTATACTGGGCCACAACTACGATATTTGTCAAAGGATGGTAAGTGTTTGCTTGTTGGTTATTGATCTATGATCTATCTTAGACTCCAGAAAAATTTCCGCAACCATTGACTTTGGCTGTTCCCTCGGTCAGTATTAGGACCAGATCATGCTGATCTATGTTTTTTTTGTAGGTTATTCATATCTGGAATTCAGTAAGGGAGTGTCCTTTCAGTCAGAGCTGTCTACCACATCTGTTCCATGTAAGTTGACTGTATCTAAGGTGGATATGAGTGAGTTTTTGCTAATAAAGCTGATGTAGCATCCAGTGAAAATGTGCTTAATGACAAATTATTTTCTGTTGTTTTGTTAGTGCTCATTGAACTTTTTCTAAATTATGTTAGTGTTATCCCTGTGATTGCTTTTAGCATTCTGAAGTAATTTTGTGAAGTTGGGACATCCAAAGGTGAATGCATATTTTGATTTATTTGGTTTCCTGGTTTTAGAGGATCATTTTCTTTTCCTTGAGTAGGGTCTACTTTCCCTTATGGAGAAAGTTTTTTTGCCCTTTTGAAGGAATACTTCATTTGCTAATTCTAGACAGATTAATTTCTTTCAGGATTATGGCCGCTATAAGTAAGAGCTCTCTATTCAGTTTCTTTTGTCTGAGATTACATGAATAAAGTTGATAACACCGAGTTGATTGTCTCCTATATTATTCTGATTTTCTCTGAATTATCCTCCCTTTTCTTCTTTCTGTTGGTTCGACACCATTAGGTTCTGCATCCTGCTGAGCATTTAACCTCTGACCCCTTTACATTATTGGTGACTTTCCTCAGTAATGGGTTGACCCTTCATAACCTGGGGTGTAATGATATAATTTGTTGCAGTTTGGATGTGCATGGCAATTATTTCTGTTGTATTTGACGTGGCATTTAGGTACCAACTTATTATTTGAATGAGATGATACCATTGTGTAAAACTAGGATGCCTGCTCAGCTGTTTCGCACTTTTTCCATTTTCCCAACTTCTGTTTGATTGCTGTGGCCAATTATCATTTAATGCATTTGGACCAACAATTTGTGTAATTTTATAAAGCGTATAATCTTCCGGAATAAAAGACATAAAGACCTCCAAACTTTTGCTAAAAGGACAAATAAACCCCCTCATTTTCGGGAGTGGACTTATGCACCTCATCAGTTAATTTTTATCCTTAAATGAACTTTTTGATCAGACTTGATATCTACTTTTAATAAAAAATTGTCAATTGAGGGTATGAAGATCACTGTACAGGTCAAAACTATTGAAATAATCCATGCAAGGGTAAAAGTTAACAGATGGGGGTGCGTATATCCATTCTGGAGATGAAGGGG
Source organism: Citrus x clementina (assembly GCF_000493195.1). NCBI lineage: Eukaryota > Viridiplantae > Streptophyta > Magnoliopsida > Sapindales > Rutaceae > Citrus > Citrus x clementina. The sequence continues at coordinate 6,188,428 of NW_006262139.1, read as the reverse complement.
TGCATTTGTCCTTTAAATGAAAGTTTGGGGTGCATATGTCTTTTACCCAATTTTCCGAGAGATTCCACTTGTCCCTATAGTTAACTGATACCTTGATAATCCTTTGACCTTGCTTTTGTCTTAGAAACCAAATGCATATTCTATAGTTTGCAGTTTTTTCCCAAGGTTGATGTTGCAGTTACTGAGAGAAAAGCTTGGAACACTCATTTGAAGTTGTTTGTTATCCCTTATCATTCTGTTTGCTATTCCTTATCATTCTGTTTGCTCACAACATATTCTTCTAAGCACACATTTAGATGAGCTTGATGTTCTTGTGTGCACTGGGGTTGACTTGTTTAATTTTTTTTTGTTATTTATTTCCTTTATCTATCTCTTTCCAGATCCAGAGAGGGCCGTTTGCGCAGTTACTGGATTGCCTGCCAAGTAAGAGGATGCTTTCATTTATGGCTTTTGCCAAGTCTTGCTGAGACAGTATATAAATTGCTTGCTGGATTTTTTATTTGAAGAACCTACAATTGGCAATGAAGAATTGTCTGCTTGATGATACTTTCACTGAGTTTGTTATGATGTAGTGATAATTATTGAAATACACACTTCTAGGAATACTATGAAAAGAACAACTATTGCCACAGAAGAATTTATCCTGTTGTGGACAATGACTGTAAGCAACCTACTTCAAATTGGTGTAGGAGAATAAATAGAAGAGATCTATGAGGTAAGAGCTATTAGTTGACATATATCTATACTTTCATAAACAAACCTAGCCTCAAAGAAATGTAAATATATGTGGAGCGCAATGATTTATGAGGTTGTTCCAAATGATTGTTTGGATTGCCTTCGGAGGATAAATGGAATATCATTTATGAGGTTGCTGTATTGTTTTAAGAGAATGGATTTGTTGTCTGAAATAAATTACTTCGATCTGTTTGTTTGTTAAACGATTGATTGAAATAATGTGTGTGAATGGACATTTTAATGCTTTTGGTGCTCTCTCTTCCCCTTATCATTGTGTATATGTATGCATGTATGAATGTATGAATTTAGCACTTTAACTCTTTCGGTGCTCTCTCTCCCTCACGCTTTATGCACTTTGGGGGTGTGTTATGTACAAGTCTACATCATGTTTTAATGCTCCTGGTGCTTCCCCTTCCCCCCCCCCACCCCCTTCTTTCTATTGTGGGTATGTGTGCGTGTTTGCAAGCGTGTATCTTACACTAATGCTTTTGGTACTTTCTCTTCTTTCTGTGCTATGTGTATTATAGAGGTCTATCTACTATAGAGTGAAAGTTTCCTTCATGGTGGTTCTTGTTTAAATTGTCATTTATTATCATAGGTATCGTGATCCAAAGACAGGACTACCTTATGCAACCAAAGAAGCTTTCAAAATCATAAGGGAACGGTATGTGTGGCCTATCATGGTTATTTTCCTTTTCTTTTGGCTTTTACACCTCCTCCTCGTGGTTTAGAATCATAATTTTCCCTCTTAATGTCATTTCTAGACCTGAGATATGTATTCACTGGAAGTGTTTTCCTTATCTATATCTCTTGGCCTACAATTAATAAATTAATTTTGAGTAGTATGTGATGCAATTACTGGTGATTTTGAGTAGCATATGATGCAATTACTGGTGTTTGGATGTATATCCTCTTCCCTAAAAGGTGATGCATTCTTATTTTAATCAATGGAGTTATTTCGAATTGAAAAAATTATGTTTCTTATCTTATGGTTGAAGTGCACTCAAAAACAGCTGGAAGATTTCTTTGTACAATTTCTCAACTTAATTTCTTTTCTTCTCTTCAACAATATTTCTCCTTGACCTAAAATCATGTTCTCTGACTTGTGCCACCGATCAAGTTGAGAGAGAGAGAGAGAGCAGACGTCAAATCTTTTTATATCTTACAATATGAAGATGTAGATTGGATGCTTTTTCAGCTATTCGATACATACACCATTTAACCTTCTCCTTTTTCTTTTACCGATTGCTGTAAACATACATTATATTGTACTTATCTTGTTTTCTGGGTAACTTTTCAGCTTTGTGGATAAGAGTAGTGGCATTCGAAAGGCAATGGATATGGGAACCTTGTTTGATTCACTTTCAAGGAAAGGTTTTATGGCCACGCGAAGGAGATCAAAGTCCTCAAATAAAAACGAAAAGTCATATCTCCGATACTCGGCTCGTTTTCGTAGATTTCCATCGCTTGAAATTGAAGTTTCAGATTAGTCAACACGGTAATTTTTAGAATTATGCTCCTTAGGATAATCATGTACTATGATTATTCTTCAGGTGTGATTTTATGAGGTTTGTAGTCTCGGTCATTCCATGCCAACCTCCCAATAGTTGGTCCATTTGAATCATCAAAGGACTTTGAAAGTAGAAATAAAATGATGTATTTGTGCTGATTTTGATGGCTATTAGTAATATCTTTTGGCCATAAACCGTAGTCAAATTCTGTTTAGGTGCATCCAAACTTCCTTTAAACTGTAAATAGTGTGCATCTATTTCTCATTTCAGACTTTCACCAACGCAAGACTCTAGTTTATTGTAGGTGTTCTAGTGCGGTAACCATATAATACAAGAGGTTCCATTCTGAATTCCTAACGAAATTGAGTGCTATAATATTACTGATATTGATAGTTTACCTCTTAAATAATAGTTATTATACTGGTATTGATATTAATTATTAAAATATAATTGAATAATATATTGTTTAGTTTTATTTTTAATATAACTAAAAATTAACATATAATGCAATATTATTGAATAAGAAATAACAAATTTATTAATTTATATTAATAATTATAATGTAAAAATAAAAGAAAACAAGTTTAATATTATATGATATTATATTCAATTAAAAGGTTATATTTATTATTAATATTATTATAAAGTAAAAAAATATAGCTAAACTCGATTGAGAGTCGAATATAGCTAATGTAGCAAGTGGCTACAGCAATGCAACCCGTGTAATTAGTGGTACCAAACATCCCGTTCGGGTATTGTATATTTGAAATAGTGAACATCTTTCTTTTTTTGTTTAGATATATTTATAGATTTTCATGTTTAAGGTGTTGTACCAAACGCCCATGTAATTAGTGCCTGTTTAGTATGACTTATTTAATATTCATAAGTGTTTATTTAATCTCATAAGTTCTTATAATAATTTTTGTTGTTGTTTAGTTATTTTTCTAATAAAGCTTTTGAAGATTAAATAAGCTATTTTGCCCGTACTAGTAAAATGTCAAATTTCAAGCTTTTGAAAGTGGAGGTTAAAAAGTTTTTTTTAAATATTAAAATATATAAAATATCATCTATTTATTTGATAATATTATTTTATTCTTTTCATAACACAACTTTAAAAAGCTTGCCAAGTAATTTCATAAATTTTTAATAAAAGCTCTTATTAGCAAACAAACAACTAATTTTTTTTTTTTTTGGTATAAACTCTATTTATAAAAACTCTACTTAAATAAGTTATATTTGAAAAGTTGTATCAAACAGAGCCTAAGGCACTATGTGGAATTGAAGATGGATAATTGTAGCTTTTATTAAAGTGTTGGGGCAAAATTAGTTGTTGTAGTTTAAAAATTAAGTTGATTTAATAATATACTTGAATGATTAAAAAAATTATAAATCTTTATTATTTTTGTAAAAATTATTATCTAAAAGTCATTTTTATTATATACTATCAACTTTTATTTATAATTACTATCTTTTTCTTTTAACATTAACTATGGGTACAACACCTCAATACTAAATAAGACCTACATGGTTGAGTCTGAACAAATTTATACTCCTCCGGACATATTATAGTCTCCTATTTTTATTATGATTCAAATATCAGCTTATTGTTAATGTAGATGTCAACATTGCCATGAAGAATTCAGAATTGTTTTTCCTTTTAAGAAATTTCTTTCTTTTTTTTTTAATGAATTGGGAGTTTGGTTTCATCGCAATTATTATTATTATTATTATTATTATTATTTTGGGTCAAGTGATACCTGTTTTCTGTTGGATAGTTTTTATTTCTTGTAGTTGTCTTAAAGAAATTGAATGTAAATTTGGGAAAAAAATGATAGCATAAAGAGAAATTATGTAGTAGATGAAAAACATTGAAAAAGCATAATGCTCATTTTGATTGATGATTCTATATTATTAAATATTGTCTTGTGATTCATATCTAAAAATATTTGGATAAATTTCACATTATGGTACTCTGTAATAATTTTTTTAAAAGTTTCTAAAAAGGAAAATACACGACACTGCTTGAAAAGGAAAAAAAAAAGGATAATTCTTTTTGTACATCAAGGTTCCTTGCATATCACCACTTTTTAAGTATTTGCTAAGCAATTGGACAATATGCATATTATCGATTTCAGATAAATAGAAACTATAGCGTTTTAATTTTGTCCTTGACGGATATATACAAACATTATAGCATGAATCATTTTAATTTTGACATCTCCATTTTTAAGTACTTGATAATATTAAATTGAAAACAAAGAGACTACTTTTCCTTTCCATTTTTAACATTGTACTAAAAATTAATGCTAATTAATCTAAGTTTGGTTTTTCAGTTCTGAAATCCAATTCAAACTAAAATACATTCACAAGATCAGTTGTGATGTTTTGTTCTAACCCCAAAAAGTAAGCAAATTATCAATCAGTTCCAAGCACATTTGTGTATAAAGCCAACAAAGGAAGACAACATTGTTGACCAAAATAACACAGCTAGTGCCTAGCGGTGTAACTTGAATACTGCAATTTGGAGACTTAGCTTTCAATCCGAAGGCAGTTGGAAATCATCACTTTAAGGCAACAATTTGAAGATTACATCAAGACGCAATTAGGACTCCCAGAGTCCATCAAGACAACATCAAGATACTCCTTCAATATAGCATCAAGATTTCATGGAGGCCTCAACAATGTATAGTTCAAGCAGACATCACAAATTGTCATAACAATTGCTCAACTCATTTTCACCATCTCGATAGGATAAGCAAGCCAACAACGATTAAACATGAAGCAGCCACTACTGAAACAACAAGTGCAAATGCATACCCAAGATTTGGAAACTTGAAATGGTTCTGGATCTTCTTTAATCCTTTGTCGATAAAAGGTGCCAGTGCTGCTGCTCCAGCCACTCGAAATGGCCTCGTTATGTTGTTCCCAGTCCACATCAAAATAACAATCTAGGAATTTTCCAGAACCAATGTTAGCTAAATATATAAAGAAAAGCTACAAAGTGGATAGACAAAAATGGAAATTAAAAAAATATATATTAACAAAGAATTTCATTGCATATATTTGGAAAACATCAAGAAATATTTATTATAAAAACTTAAGTGGATAAGAGGTCGACAAAACCTCTATGAAAGAGATGGATTGATACAGAAACCAAGTAAATCATGACGAAAACTCATGATCTTTTGATGAGCTTTTTTCATTCACCACTTCCTGTTCAAGATTAATGATCAGTCCATGGTCACCAACACACATTTATGGTTGATTACTCAAAGCCATTTCCCCCCATTCCCCCAAGATCACATCTAATACTGAAAGCTTTTCTAACATGGGTCTAGTCTGAAGGTAGCAGAAAGCGGGTCTCATTCATTTTCTTTAATTATTTGATGCTCTATATTCCCACTCTGCTTTATGAGTAGACATGACAATTATCAAGCTTGGGTGCACAACACTGGTTTTAATATAAACAAGTCTCTGCAATGTAACTTGCTTCAAATATTTAGCTTAATATGATTCTCTTTGTTCATCACAAGGACAATCTGAACTGAGTTAACAATTATTTAATACTTTTTACTATGTCGAACGGTGCCCACTCCTCCATCCTGTATGTTTCAGGATGATAACATACAATATCAGAAGCACCATTTGGCTTTAAAATGGATCTCAACCACTTAGCCTTCCTGAAGTGTTCTAGTATTTATTAACATTTTAGATGTTTTTATATTTCTTCCCACACTTCATAACTTACTCTGTCAGTATATATTTCATATTTTTCATTATCACTCTGCTTTCTCTAAGTGGCTAGAGCTCACTACTGCTTTCAAACCAAAATAATAATAATAATAATAATAAATAAATAAAATTTGAAAGAAAACAATCGTCAGAGGCTTTTAAGCATAGCCCACCATGGATAATAATGCACCATCTCTTTTAAACTTGTACCAAAATAAAGATTTTTCAACAGTAGTAATTTTATTTAGTGTTTAATTGTAACTTGGGAAAAAGGTGTGTGACCTCCTCTCGTCTGCTATATGAACACCATCTTCATGTATTAGCAAGCATTCAACAAATTAATCTAAACTAGAAAACACTTTACACTACTAATAGAACCTTGCATGAATATAAAGAATCGTGGCATGATAACATTAGGGCAATGACAATGCGATGTCTCTCAGCATCAATAGATCCTCAAATACAATTGAAATATTTTTGCACCAAAATAATCCATTAGAAAAAGCTGTTTGTGTGCATATGCATGGATTCAAATTAGTCCCTTGAAACGCAAACATTAACCAAGTTAACTAGGAAATCATTTGACTATAAAATAAAGGAACTAACAGCATTTCAGCAAGATTTAGCACTGCATATCCTCTCAATCGCACACTTATAAATGCTTGGTGAGTTTGTTTTCAAATGTTTTTATCACTAAACTAAAAATGTCCTCAGCAGTTGTCAGTTTCTTACCCCAAAAAGAGCTTGAAGATTAGCAGCAGGATTCTTGCCGGTGCTCTTCTCATATCCAAGGAAAGCAAGGACAAAAAAGGAGGTATAGGTAACGGCATCAAATAACCCATAAGCCAACACTGCTGCAAGTCCAAGCTTTGCAAGCTTGGACTTCATTTCATCCGAATTAGCCTGGTCCAGCCGCGAAGTTAGAAAGTAATATCAATTAATTACTAATAATGAATTGACTCATACATGATTTATTTCATAACTCATACATCATTTATTTCATAACTCAGAAAAAACGAAAAGAGACAGCGCTCTCACCTTCCATTTATCCCAGTTCCAGAATCCCTTTCTCTGCTCATTCAAGCCATCAAATTTAAATAGTAAATAAAATTGCATCAAATCAAGTTCAACCCAATAATGGTAATAATAACATAATGTTTATGTTCATCTTGACGATATACCTGTAAATTTAGTTGGTCATCTGGGAAATTTTCACCTGCTCCTCCCTGGTTAATAGAACACTTGAGTTTGTGGTGAAAACGTTGAGCCAAATCTACTTGAACACTATATCCTCCATCGTAATTACAAAATGATCTTTTATTGATGCTGCTCAAGCTCGGTTGTGTTGGACTTGTTCTTGGAGGTGTCCATGAGGACCATGACCATGACCCTAACAGCATCTGTAACTGCAACAAGCCCAGCAGAGTCCCCCACAGGGAATAGTTTGGATAATCACTCCATCAATCAAAATCATTTTTATTTTAAGTCTATCACTTAAATGCCTTCACCTTTTTTTTAATATATTTTATTTACCTATTAAAGAAGTTTTATATGTAATGTAAAATAAAATTCTTTATCTTTAGGCTGTCAGTTTTTCATCAGTGATCTTTTCCATTTCCATTTGATTTTTAACTTCATTTAAATAATTAATTTTTAGGGGTAGCAAAAAAATTTGTGGGTCTCCAGCAGCTACGAGGCATCCGCAAGAGTCTGTTATGTTAGGACTAGATAATCTAATTTCATTCCTATTTAATAAAAAAGAATGAATGTTGATATTGTAATGCCAAATTTTCATGATTTTAAATTATGTAAATTTTATTTTATTAGAAATTACAAATGGTATTTTTATCTTATTAACAAGGATTATTAAATCTATGAATAGTATTTATAGTATAATTTGAAAAAAGACTTACTTTTTTCAAAGTTAATGAGATTTCTTAAAATTATCTATAAATTTTAAGTATAATGGTAATTGATAGTTTTGAAGCAAAAATTTACAAGTTCATTTGATCTTTTTACAAGTAGAAAGAGTTTTTGAGGCCAATGGGCTCATAGTCTATTGAGGGCATGAGTTCAAGTCCCAGCGCTTGCACAGCGTTGGGACTTAACTCTCCTGTATAATGAGGGTTAGTTGTCTATTTATATTGGGGTATGATCGATTTTCCTCCAATATTAATAGTGATGATAAACTTCCCTCTAATTTTAAGTGAGTATTGATATTCGGACTGTGCTATAATAAGATTACTCATGAGAGTCTCAATTGATTTATAATTGTAAATATCAGTAGAGGTCAGATTGTAATATATCAAAAAAAAAAAAAAAAGAGCTTTTAAAAGATGCATTCCATGAAATTATAGGTTGCTAATTTACAAAGAAAGTAGTCTCTAGAACACTCACGGGGCACTAAACATTTCATCAATCAGCTATGCCAAAAAGGCCCGACCAACTCTTGGTCCTATTGAACCGATTATAATTTTTTAGGGCTGTGGTCCGAAATTAGAGGATAAAGGGTTGAGCTAAAAAAATCGGGTCGGATTCCATTCAAAGATCAGGGTCTTACCTAGGGATGGCAATTGTACCCGCAAACCCATAAACCTGTCCAAATCCACCCGTCAAAACCCGCCCGTTGTGGGTAATTTTACCCGTTGCGGGCGGGTTTAGTATTATAAATTAAAACCCGCATATAGATGCGGGTGGGTTTGGTATTAACCTTATATCCGGTGGATACCCGCATGGATATCCACCAAACCCGCAATATTTTTTTCTAAATATTTTTAATTTAATTTTAATCTATAAATGTATAAAGAAAATAATGTCATTAATCAAATTACCAAATAGCCAAAGGTTCAAAGTTGTGTATGTGTGTATGTGGCCCATCTCCTATTCTAAAGTCATAACCTAAAAAAAACTAAAGGCATTTCCCTTCGAATTAGTATTTGAAAATATTAATTTTAATTATTATTATAGGCATTGTGTTGGATGGGTGCTTATGGTGGTGAATGAAATGAATATCTTCTCTTGGAGCTTGTTTTAAATGATAATATGAAATGTAATTATTATTTTTAGATACTAGTTTGTGTTTTTTAAATAGATTTGTGTAATTTATACTTAAATTTGAGAATTTATGTTGAATTGATGTGGAAATTTTAATTTTTCATTTACATTGTTTAAATATAAAATTGAGTATGTTATATGGAATTTGAGGTTATTATTATAAATTTATATATTAAACACTTGTGATTTTAAATACGGAAACCCGCAAAAAATCCACCGGATACCATTGCGGGTTTGGTAATTGTTAAAACCCGCTGCGGGTGGGTTTTTTTAAAAAAATTAAAACCCGCTGCGGGTTGCGGGTGGGTTTGGTAATTTCAATTTTGTGCGGGTTTGGGTTTGGTAATGGCAAACCCGCTGCGGGCGGTGCCCATTGCCATCTCTAGTCTTACCTAAAAATCCTAACCTAACCAGAACCTTGACCCTTAAATTAATCTTTAAACTGAAAAAAATTTGATAGTTGAAAGTAAAACATACACACCCCATGTACATGCTCACAACTCGCTCCACTAATATTTATTTTTATTTTGTATTTAATTTATTTACTTATTAATTTTGCTAGATTGTTACATGTTGTATTGTTGTTAAAGCTAAATAAAAATAATTTAATAAAATTTTCATAATCAAATTCAACATAAAAATAGAACAAAAGTAATACAATATTAGTAATAAAGAATGAAAAAATAGAGTACCAAAAAAAAAATATAGATATATATAGATATGCTCAATTAAAGCCTGAGCCTAGCCCTTAATTTGAAGTATCGGACTTTTTTTAAGGACTAAGATCCTTTATTTTAATCATAAGTTCGGGTTGGGATTTAGCTAAACCCAAGCCTGGTTCGGACCATTGCCAAGTGACCTGGAAGCTTCAACGAGCTTCTGTTGAAACACCATGGAAACCGCTCATAAAGCACTGATTTTCATGGAGATTTTCAACAACGTGAAGCAGAAGCTATTCTTGATGTTCAACCACAACCTTAACTCAATTAACGAATGATGGAGTCACATTCCAAAAATATCCCTTCTTCTTCCTTCTCTTTCATTCCTTTTTTTTTTTTTTTTTTGACTTTTGATGGAAGAAAAATAATTTGCACCCGACAAAGTTTTAGGGTAAATTTATCATTAATAAAAAAATTTGGGGTAACTTTACTATTATCTTAACTTTTGTGGCTTCGGAGTTGGTTCCCGATTTTCATGAAAAAGAGCAGCCACAATTAGCTGCCCTCCAAATGAAGTATTGCTAGAACACATTGCATTGCGACAATGCAAGATAAAATATTAACCAACTCTTAGGCAAAAGCTGTAGCCAGGATCAAGAATCTGCTTCGTTCATCAAATGATTTAAAAACAAGACAGGCCAAAAAAACATAAGCAAGTATCTTGATGCTCATAAATCCAACCAACAACTTGAAGACTAAAACTATCAGTTTACAATAACTGTAGAAAACAGATTCAAAAATGAAGTGAAAAATATAAGTCCCATGTTCCAAAAGTTGCATAAACAAAAAGTAAAAAAGAATTGTTACTTCTTCTCTTCCTTTTCAGCTTCTGCAGCCTTCCTCATCCTGGTGCCGATATGAAGCTCATTTATGCGCTTGATACAAAGCTTGTCGTAAGCATTGAAGGACTTCATATCTTGAGTAACATTAACAAGCTCAACAGTAGGCTTCTCAAGAGTAATGGGCGTGTAGGTACTTGTCTTGTTTTTTTTTGGGTTTTTTGGTATAATCCCTAAGTTTTCCGCCTTGTGTGATGACTGAGGTTTTGTACAATCCTCGACTCCTCGTGAAATTAAACTTGTAATTCAAATATGGTAATTTCCCTTTCACTTATAATTATAGCTTTTAGTTTCAAGTAATCCAAAGAAAAAGCAGCATCATCTTTCTACTTGAGCAGCCAGGCTATCCGCTATTGTCAACCTAGTGATGCCAAACATACAGAAATTTGTGTCTATACAGGAATGCTGGACGGCTTGTCGATTGTTGATCGAACTTCTAGCAAACACCATTTTAGCCTTTTCCAAGCCAGGTGCCTAGTATTGTCTTGAAGAGCAAATTACAGTAATTCCAATCCAGTATCAGCCAAGTGTACAAATTCTATACCAAGTATCTGGGACATTTTACTGCATTATAAATGTGCAAACCGCAAAAGACACAGAAAAGGCATTTAAAGTTTTGTGTAATCAATTCTTGTTATAAAGGATAACCATCCCATTGAGGCACCTTCTCGACTAAGGCATAATAGTAAAACCTTACCTACAAATAAACCTCATTCATCCATCTGCGCATAGCCAGTCTTCAGCCAAGTTAAAAAAGAACAGATAATTATTTACTTTATCCAGATCAATATAGATATATTCAAGTTCACAAGCTTATTTTTCCAGATATTATGGCTTGATCGGTGAAAACATAATGGGCAAACTACATTTCATGAAGACAGCAAGACAAAGAAAACTACCTCCAAATGGAACTTCAATGCTCGACATAAAGCTAGTGCTCCACTAAAGGAACTCCATGGAAAAATGTTGGCACAGCTTTTGGATAACACCTTCACTTTTTGATGTTTTCTGAAATGAAGCCGATACACTGGAAGAAGCGTGAAATTTGCAACCTTTTCTCTCCCATAATCAAGGAAGAATTTAAGATCATTGAAATTGTGAAACCTTTTGCTCAGGTCCAATGAAAGAAGAAGAGTTCCATCTTCTTTGTTCCAACAGTTACTGCAGGGAAAAAATGAAAAGAAAATTGCATCTTGTTATTTTGCTGCTCTTGACAAAGTACAATTGATGCCATAATAAAGGAAATAACAATGACGAGAAAGAAAACTGAAAAAGAAATTACGGGTCTATAAACTCAAGAAACGTGAAAAAAAGAAAAAAGAAAAAAAATGCATTGATGGCTTGCAATAAAAGGAATTGAGACAATGTCACACTATTACCTGCAGAAATATTGGAAGAAATGTGTCTGTGCAACATTTTTGTGGAGAACACAGCTATACATATAAGCAGCTACTCAGCCACACAGTAACATGCTCTGAAGGTAAGAGGCTAGTTCCATCTTCTTTGTTCCAACAGTGATTACTGCAGGGAAAAAAATGAAAAGAAAATTGCATCTTGTTGTTTTGCTGCTCTTGAAAACGTACAATTGATGCCATAACAAAGGAAATAACAATGACGAGAAAGAAAACTGAAAAAGAAATTATGGGTCTAATAAACTCAAGAAACGTGAAAAAAAAAGAAAAAAAAATGCATTGATGGCTTGCAATAAAAGGAATTGAGACAATGTCACACTATTACCTGGAGAAATATTTGAAAGAAATGTTTCTGTGTGACATTTTTGTGGAGAACACAGCTATACATATAAGCAGCTACTCAAGCCACACAGTACCATGCTCTGAAGGCAAGAGGCTAAGTTAAACTACAAGTGCTCCTGCCATTCTTGATCAGATTAATTGCAATTTTTTTCATCTACTCTCATCTCTTTGATGTAAAGGCTGTTCGAACATATCTTCTTGTTCCAAGTTTCATATTTCTTGTGCTTTTAAGCTGAACCCTTTTCTTCATCTTTTCAAATTTTTCTTTACGCCCTTCAATATCAGCTTGGATAGCCTTGACCCTTCTGTCATCCGGCAGTAAAGCTAACCTAGCAAATTTCTTCGGTCTCACTATTCCAAGTCTCTCAGTAATGTCCTTGAACGCAGGCACAAGCCCACGTCTTATGAAACATCCTCCAATGAGCTGCATTGAGTTTGATTCCGGGAGAGATGGAGCATCTTTCAACTCAAGGTCCAAGCAAAATGGGGAGTCCTTTAGCCACATTCTGAGGGAGTGAGCTTTGGCTACAAGAAGTCCACTCCTTGTTTTGCAAGGAAGAAAAGGGGATCCCATCTCCCAAAGGCAAGCCTTTAAGGTACTGTTTAGGGAAACCATGTTGTATTCTGCCGTCCCTGTTATAAGAACAACTGATTTCGGAGACTCAGGACAGCCCTGCAAAGATGCATCCTGCCCATGAAAGGTATTTTTTACGTTAGAAAAACAAAATTATATTTAAAAAGTCTTAGTGAAGGATGCTGAAAGAGGACCTTTTATAGCAGATCCTTATATGCACTCACATTCAAATTTTCTAAAACCAGAATATTACATAACACAAATAAAACATCTGAGATTTTGATGCTGCATGACAGATACCAGGGATTAGATGGCCCCATTGATTTTGCTCAGGGAAAGTCTCTTTAAGAGGCTAGTATAGTAACACTGGAATTGTGTCCTCTGGCTCACCTCCACTTGGCCAAGACTCATATGCAGCCATCAGTTCAAAATCCAAATGATAATAAGCTGTGACTTAAGAGTATTCTTTCAAATTTTATCAGTTCAAACTGAAAAATCCTTAATTCCCCAGGCATCAGCTATATCTTCATGCTAATTCCAAAGGCAAGGAACAGCCAAGATATAAACATAACCCTCTTTTTGTTCCTTCAGCAGGTGTGAAGGATTTGACATTTGAGATATGAATTAAAGAATTTGGAAATTAGTGAATAGAGATCTAAAATTGGATATGATTGAGAGTGAAGCTTGCTTTCTCACTGATTGATTGGTGCCATATCTATTTCACTCCACAAATTCCAAAAGGGCATCCAACAGCCAACCAATAAATACGTACAATGAAAAATATGTTTTGAATTATAATCTAAATGAAGTAATGGATTTTGTTGCCAAAGGCTCCACTTTTCATTCTATCATGCTTGTTTATTTGAGTGGCTTAGTTCACTGACAAAACATTTGTGTTATAACTGAGTCAAGGGTTTGTGTAGACTGAGTCATCTTTATGAGTTGCAGTTGACCAAGTCATCTTTACGAGTTGAAATAATGAGTTATAGTTAACCAAGTTTATGAGTTGAAGTATTGTGAGTCATAGCTATATTTTAGTAGTTGTACTCAGTTACTAGTACGGTTGAAGGTTTTATTGTCATCATGTTTCTTGTTTCTTATCTGGAGACTACGGTATGTTTTTCAATCTTTATCATATTTCTCTGGTTTTTGATGCATATTTTTGATGTTTTGGGTCAAATTTGAATTAGTAATTCTTTTTCTACATAAAATCAAACATGAACAGACAAGATTCCGATTAAACTTCGATCTAGATCTTATGTTGCTGTCTCTAAATAACTATAGCACATAAATAACTAACACTTACATATTTATATTTATTAAGAAATAAGTGAGCAATCATAGGAAAAAGAAAAGATTGGATTTAGTCACATGGAAGAAGCTCTGGTATTTTTGGCATGGCAGCCAAACGTGTGCTTTTGTTGCAATTCAGTAGTCCCAGATGCTCAAGTAATATGAGACTTGGAAGTCATTTACAGAAACAATATCTGTTGAGGGAACCAGCCCTAAATCATCTGGGTATCCAACTCAAAAGACAAGCTTGTTGGGTAGAGGGACCAGTATAAGTCCAAGTGATTCCTCTTTACTAGCTAATGTGGCACACAACTCAACCAACAACCGGCAAAACCACCTGTGGTGGAGAGAATATACCAGCCCCAGCCCTTCATCTGACACACTTGACTTGTTCCACCACATTCTAGCTATTAGTGTTTGGCTTTAATACCAATCCACCACATTCTAGCTATTAGTTTTTGGCTTTAATACCAATTGCTGGGGAAGCTGAGCCTAGTATGTCTAGGTATTTAACCCAAAAGACTAGCCTATTGTGCGGACCTATGCTTCTTATAAGCCAAGTGACTCCTTTTTACCAGCCAATGGGAGACACAAATCAACACTATCAAATACACTGAAATTAGTACACTGATGTTAAGAACCGCTCAAGCTGCAAACGTCCTACAAACTGGGCAACAGCTCAAGGTTTATGGAGATCAAAATACTGTAAAATGTTTATAGCAATAAACAACATAAACAACAGTCAATAATTGTAGTTAGTACTACTGTCCACCCACAAATACAAACAAGACAGTGAAGTTTTGCCGAAGAAATTTTCAATTTCTGACAGGACATCTTCATAATAAATGCAAATCAAGAGGAGAGTAAAATAGAAAACAAACTCACCTGCATATGATCTAGCCAAAGGGTAAGACCGACAAGAGCCGCACCACCTGACAGTTTCCTAAAATCTGCCCCCCAATCCTTGTCAGCTACCCTGCAGCACAAAGACTTCAAGGTATAAACCCAAAAACATAAAGTACGGGAGAACTATTGTCTGATCTTCAACATGATGCACTACTGTTCACAGGCTTGAACAGTACAGTGTCAATGAGTTACAAAATAGCCATCAACCCCTCAAGGCACGTCTGGTATTGTTTTCCAAATGGTAGTGTGCCTTGACAACAATATCTGAAAATTATCC
>NW_006262139.1:6104298-6172934 GCF_000493195.1 Citrus x clementina | reverse complement strand
AAAGCGTCCTTCAAACCTCTCTTTTTTGTTTACTATTTTTAACAAGCTTTGCTGATGCAGGACACACTACAAGTTAGTAGTACATCTTAGGTCTATCTATGTACATATTATCATTAAATGATCCTTTTAGCCTTTACAACACAATTGATAACTCACAAACTGCCCTTATGCCTTAACATATCTTGGTGAAGAAAAAGTTCTAATCTCTTCTTTTTTAGTATTAGTTAATTTTTCAGCTTGATGGAGAACAGCACAAATCGTTTAAACCTGAAACCACTCAAACCTACCTGAAGACATCATGGTGATATATGCCCCTTTTGATAGCCAATTGGAAAACCCATGAGGCAGTGGCTCGCAGTTCAAATGCCCACAATAGGTCCTCCAAAGCATTGACAAAGTTAAAAGCGGCATTGTCTTCCATGGGTTTTAGTTTTTCTAGACAATGGTCTACCTCTGCAACCAGTGTCTCAGACTTTTCTGTCAGAAGCCTAAGAAACAAAAATCACAAACGATTACTTATTCAAAGGACAAACTGAAAACATAAAGAAAGAAAACCCAAAAGCATATGTCTAGGAGATCATGGACTCACTCTGAAAGTAACCAAGTACCTGATTGGAAGATCAAAGCCAGCATCTCGGATCGCATTGAGGAGGATAATAGCTTCACTACTACACTGGGATAAACTTGCAGCCCTGACAAAGCAAGTCCATATTCTGTGGTCTGGCTCGATACCCTCTTCCTTCATTTCTATGAGCTTTTGAATTCCAACAGCAGAATCTCCATTTCTGAGATATGCAGCAATAACTGAACTATATGGTAGTGTACTGAGATTTAAACTTGTTCCCTTTAAATTGCTAAGAACTTTTTCAGCTTCTTGTGGCTGTCCAGAGCTGCTATAAGAGACCATCAGCAAGTGCATTGTGGCAATGGTGGGTTCCACTCCGGACTCTTTCATCATATTTAATAGATTTTCAGATTTTGAATGATAACCAGAATTTCTATAAATTTTCATCATCGTGTGATAAAAAGACCGATCCAATTTACACCTTTTGGATCTCAGCTCTTCGAAAAGTTCCTCTGCTTGTTCCAGCTGCTGCTGCTTACCAAAAGCTGAAATCAGGCTTTTGTAGGTATCCAATTTAGGTTCTAAGCCCAACTTTCTCATTTCATGCATCAACGATAATCCTTCTTCTGGCCTACAATCCCTGCAGTACATTATAATTAAAGTATTGAAAGTGTCCTCATCTGGTTGCAGGTCAGCTTCTTGAATCTCCTGGTAAACTTGAATAGTTTTCTTAAAATCCTCAATTCCTGTGTACAGCCGAGCTCGAATTCCATATAGAAAGATCAGGCTTAAATCCCGCTTCTTTCATCTCAGAAACCATGGCTTCAACATCCCTCACTCGCTTTCCTTTGCAGAACAATCCAATCATAACTCTGTAAAGATACATGGTAGGAAAATAGCCCGCAGCCTTCATTCCATGGTATATTTTCTTCACCTCAAATATATTTCCAGATCGTGCAAAAGCATCAAGCATCAAAAGAATGGAACTTTTGCTAATCTTAAAATCCATATCTTGCAACTCCTGGATCACCACATAAAGTTCATTCAATCTCCCATCAACAATCAGAGCTTGCAAGAGACCATTGATGGAATCTACAGTTGGGGAAGGACCATCTCTCATCATCGTGTTAAAAACAGCCCTAGCTCGCTCATAGCAGCCACTTGCAGCATACGCCTTTATTAAAGCATTCCAGACCTTTCTATCAACAGGTGCACATCTTTGTCGTAAGCACCCCACCAAACTTTCAGCTTTTTGCCATAGTTTCAGTCTCCCATATGCATCAATTATATCGACATAAATAGAAAGATCTTCAAAAGGAATTCCTTTCTTTTCGGCCTGATCAGCAACAAAATGTGCTGTCTCTGGGAAGTCCATCTTACAGTATGCAACTACCATACTTCGGTAGAGATCTTCAGAGGGTTCGATATTATAGAATCTCATGTCAGAAAACAACTGAGAAGCTTCAGCAAAGCGTTCATTATATTCACAGGAGTGAATTAAGGACTCATACATTGTTTTGCTCTTACAGAAAAAACCAAATCCCCAAGCGTTACTGTATTCTTCCAAAGCAGCATCCAGTTTCTGAGCCTTGCAAAGCATGATGATGAAAGCTTGAGTTAATGGTGGAGTTGATTCTGAAGCATGTTGTTTCACGAATTCAATCAACTCACATGCTTCTAAGTGCCTGCCAGACACATTATACGAGCTCAAAATAGATAGTAACTTCTCATGGTCCAGTTCAATGCCATTACGGATGGCCAATCTTAAAATCTCAGCAGCATGGTCGTAACATTCACCCTTGACAAGAATAGATGAAATTTCTTGCATGTTTATACCAGACAGTTCTTTCATATCCCTGACCACTTTTCTAATCTCTTCCCCTTTGTTTTCTCTTCCAAGGACTCCAATCATGATCTCGTAAAGGGCCTGATCCGGGGTGAAACCATTACTAACCATTTCTTGATACAACATCATTGCCTTGTTCGTCTCATTGAACCTGAGAAAGATATCCAACATAACCGAATATGCTAGATGATCAGGTCTAATCCCAGATCTTCGCATGCACTCAAATGTTTTTTCAGCCTCCAGTCGCTTCCCGGCCTTGGCGTACCCACAAATTAAAGCACTATAAGTCCGCAAAGTAGGTTTAACACTTGCATCCAACATCTCTGACATCACATTGGCAGCCTCTGATATCTTATTTGCTTTCCCAAGTGAATCAATCAGTACAGTGTACGTAACAACATCAGGATTTCTACCTGACAATTTCATGTCCCTGTACAGCTGCAATGCCACATCATGCTGCCCCTGCTTCCCATACATGTGGATTATAGTATTATATGTCATTTCATCTTTACCAAACCCCATTTTCAGCATATTTTCAGAAATCTCTTTCACCTTCTCCACATTCCCTTCTCTTGCAAAAGCATACAACAAAGAGTTATACGTGACAGCATCGGGAAAAAACCCTTTGGATTCCAGTTCTTTAAAAAGCTGCTCCGCTTTTTCAAAGAGTCCACATCTTCCATAAACAGATATCATCGCGTTATAAGTCCATAAATCAGGTTGACAATTATGTGCCTCCAAATCACCATAAACCTTCATAGCCTCCTCCAAATTTGATTCGCGTGAACAAGCACTAATAATAGTATTATAAGTGATTATATCTGGTCTAAGCCCTGACCTCCTAACCTCATTTAAAAGGTCAACTCCCAAATTGGGCACCATAGCACCCGATCTCAATCGTGCATTTATCAAAGTATTGAAACTCACAAGGTCAGGTTCACATCCTCTCTTGCGCATTAAATCAAGCAGTTCTTGCACCTTCTGAAATCTACCATTACGAGCATAGATGCCCATCATAGCATTATACACTTGGACAGTATCATCAACTGCAGATTCGGCACGCATGAATGTTTCAACAGCTAAATTCTCCTGATTGGCCTTCCCTAGAACGGCCAATATCGTGGCGAGCATACGGGCATTGGGTGAATACCAATGGCGCAAATTGAGCCATTCATAGACCTCCAATGCGCGTTGCCAGCTCACCTGGCCTACCCATTTAACGACAAAGCAATAATCAGTTGGTGTCATCTGCACAGATCTTTCATCCAACACATCTGCAACAAATTGATTTTCTCTGAGTCCCAAAATCTTATCAGTCAAAAATTTCACTCTCTCCCTCCAATCTTTAGCTCTCTTGAGAGCCAATTTAGTCATTTTCTTAGCCTTGGTCTTACTAACTCTCTCTACAGCTACTTGACTTTCATCATTTGATTGGAATGGTTCAACAGAATCAACATTCTGGGATTCACTTTTGAGCTCCGAAGGCAAACCCACATGGGTGAACTGGGTTTGAGGGGGAGGGTAAAGTTCATTAAGCTTGAGGTGAGGCCATCGTACGGATGGTGAGGCTCTACTATAGCTAAAATTATGCGTATTACTAGTATTACTATTGATTTGTTCGGCACTGGTATTATTGCTAGTAGAACTGGAGACACAAGAAACAGAAGTTTTTTTGCATACCTTAGAAGGTGAAGGTGAAGGTGAAAATGTCACTACTGCTACACTGCAACTACATGACGCCATTACCATGCTCTTTCTATTTATAAGAACAAAATTGGGTGAATGCAGTGTAATGGAGACTTTAGATATTTTATATTCTCAGCGGGGAGAGAGAGAAGAAGAAAGAACAAAAGGGGTAGAGAAGGGATCCACAATTGCCGAGAATGAGATGTCCAACGAAATAAAATTGTGTAACGCTGTCCTTTTATTAGAGATATTTGTAAGCTCAAACTTGACTCATCGTTCTTCAACCATTTTTTTCTTTTTAAATTCATAACATTTTTTCCTTTTTTCTTTTAATTTAAAATGTTTCAATACATATGTTTCAACGCATATGTTTCAACTTGCATGTTTAATTCAAGAATTGCCTCAATCCTCATCTTTTCTGCAAAAATCAGTTCGAAAATTCTTAACAATTGAAAAAGAAAATGGTTTGAATAAGCAAATATATTAATGCTCCATTTACCTCCCGTCTCTCGTAGCTTCTTATACATAATTATCACAAATGGATTAGTTATTAATGTTACACATAACATAGCAATTACACAAACTATCAAATAAATCGAGATTTTAAATATTGGAACTCCTGGTATTATTGAAAAAATTGTTATAGTAAATTTTAAATAATTTTATTTAGTTGATCAGTTAAAAGTAACATCAAAAACTTTTTCTAATTTTACTCTCTAAATGCATATTTACTTATTTATATTGTAAATAAGAGAATGAAAAGATAAACTCTCTTTCAAAGTACTCTTCAAATATAAACAAGTTAAAATTATTTTAATGAAATATTTTCCTCAAAAAAAAAAAAAAAAAACAGTTATGGCACTTCTCATTTGAAAAGTACTTATTTAATAATGAGGATATGAAAAATAATCTTAATTAAAGAGGAAGAAGTTACTCTTTAATATTAAAGAAAGAAAAACACTATTTTATTTGAAAAATCTTATCTAAAGAGTTATTTGGAGCTTTTAATAATTTTATATGAGTGGAATAAACGTCCTTCAAATATTAGAAAAAATTAAAATTTAGACAATGCTTTATATGATTTAATATAAAAATTTAATGTAAAACTAACTCAATAATTGTATGATTCGAAATATATCAATATTAATCTTATGTAATATGAGTTATAATCTGAGTAATAGTCTCATATAATTCAAAAGAATTCTCATATATATATATATATATATATCAAAGTTTAATTTTTATTTATTTTTATCAACAAAGGGCTCTTAAAAGAGCTAAGGTAACACTAAACGGGAGTGTGCAATCCCAAAAACATCATTGTTTAATATGCTAAGCATGTTTAAAAGAAAAGATTGAAAGTAATGTAAACCTAGAGGAAAAGAAAAGCTATAAGTAGAAAGGAAATCTGCTGCTGCATTTGCTTCCCGATAGATATGGTTCATTTGAATCAACCAATCACGTCGGAGAAGCTCTTGGATGGCTTGAATTAGAGAAAGATGCTAATTGATGATGGAGCTTGAAGTAGAGACTAACTGCAAGACACACTTGCTGTCCACTTCCACTATCACCCTACGAAAACCATATAGCCAAGCTATAGATAACCCATGAAATAAACCCCAGAGTTCAACAGATGTTACTGAACAAGCGCCTAAGTTAGCACTATATCCTGTCTGCCAAACTCCTCTGTAGTCACGAATTAGACCACCAGCTCCTGCATGGCCTGAAGACTTCTTTGCACCGTCAGTATTTAACTTAACCCAAGGCCAAGTAGGAGCAATCCAACGAATCCACTTTTCAATACGGTTCCTGCCAGCGACAATAAGGAAAGAATTACATCTTTGAATTTCAGCTGCCCTGACTTTTATATCCATTGCTATATTATTGCTCTCCCAATAATCCTTGGTGAAAATAAACCGATTTCGCCAAAACCAAAGCCGCCAAATAGCAACGCCAAAGATGACTCACCAAAGTTTATTACCTAGGGAGGTGCTATGGGACTGCAAGTTCTCGGACATCCAGTCTGCAAGGCTAGACTCGAAGAAATGATGCTGATTGTTTCCTCGAATAAGCCGTAGCCAAACCGCTCTCGAATAAGGACAGTCACGGAGTACATGAATCGTATTCTCCAAATCAGCACCACAACTCTCACAAGATGGATGAATGTTCAAGTGTCGTGCTGCTAGCTCTGCCCGAGTCTTCAACCTATTGTGAAGCACCAGCCAAATAAAAATCTTGATACTCTGCAGGCCCTTCCATGACCATGCTAACCTCCAGTAAGTGGCCCTTTACTGCACATGAGAGTGATCCAAAAGGTCATATGCTGATTTAACTGTGAAGTTTCCTTGTGAAGAAGCTACCCAGTAAACTTGATCAACACCATTACAAGCTGATGGGGGGTGGATTGAAGCAATTTGCATCACTGCATGATGGGGCAAGATATGACTGAACTTTGGCCAATTCCAAGAGCCATCTATAGAAACAAAATCAGCAACATACAAATCACAAAGGTCAAGAGGTATCGGCTGTAAGACTAACTCCGCAAGAGGATGAGGTGTCGTTGCCCAACAATCCCACCAAAATTTGACTTTTAGCCCATTACCAATATTCCAGCGTAATCCGCGCCTAGCATAATCCCAAACTCGACCCACAGATTTCCACAAATGGGAGCCATACTGAGTAGGGAGGGCATGAGGAATATCCGATGGAGAAACTACATATTTTGTGGATAGCACTTAGACACAAAGTTTGTTAGGCTCAGTGATTAAATGCCACGCAACCTTCAACAGCAGTGCTTCATTCATGATATCCAACCTTTTAAAACCGAGACCCACCGCCATTTTTGGTTGGCAAATGTTGTGCCAACTAATTAAGCTCATTTTCCGTAGATCATCATTCCCACTCCACAAGAAACGTCTACAAAGTTGATCAAGTTTAGCCTTGATACTACTCGGCAAGTTTGCAGTCTGCATAGCATAAATAGGAACTGCTTGAAGGACGGATTGGGTGAGAGTGATACGCCCTGCAAGAGAAAACTGAGAGGCTGCCCAACCCGAAAGCTTTTGATCCATTTTATCTAGAATCCCCTGATAGGTTTGCTTAGAAATACGATTGTGCAGCAAAGGCATGCCCAAGTACTTGCCCAAGTCCTTCGTGACTGTATACCCCAAATCTCACCCTAGTCTACTGGCAACAGCCTCTGGGACATTTTTAGAAAAATAAACATGTGTCTTAGATTGATTGACCTTTTCGCCAGAGCTCAAACAAAAATCTTCTAAGACTGAATTGATGAAATGAGCTTGCCCACTAGTAGCCTCGGCAAATAAGAGAAGATCATCCTCGAAAAAAAGGTGGCTTAAGGGAGTACCCAGCCGAGATAAGCGAATAGGCTTCCAATGATCTTGTTGAATTGAGTGATAAATCCCATGACTCAATCTTTCAATATAGAGAACAAAAATATAGGGAGACAAAGGATCACCTTGTCTTACACCTCTACTGGGAGAGAAATCATCTGTTAATTCACCATGCCATAAAATATTCATACTATTAGAAGTAATACACTCCATTATTAAGCGAACAAGATCCAAAGGCAGGGCTAGCTCCGTTAAGGTCTCATAGATAAAATTCCAGCTCAATCTATCATAAGCTTTTTCCAGATCAACCTTAATAGCCATGAAACCTTTTTTGCCCATCTTTCGTCGCATGGAATGGACCACTTCTTGAGCAATGATGATGTTTTCAGTGATATGCCGGCCATGGACAAAACTTGTTTGATGGGGACCAATTAGATCAGGGAGTATAGTTTGTAGTCTATTGACAATAATCTTAGTGAATGTTTTGTAAAATACGGTGCAAAGGCTGATAGGGTGATACATCTTAAAGGAAGTGGGATGCTCAGTCTTTGGAATGAGGACAAGGAGGGTTTTATTTACTTCATTAGGAATACCATGGGAGTTGAAAATATCCTTTATGCCAGACCAGAAAGAATCTCCAACTATATGCCATTGGGTTTGATAAAATCCAGCATGGAAGCCATCAATTCCAGGCGCTTTGAATGGGCTCATCTGAAAGACCGCCCGACGAATTTCCTCGTTGTCAATCGAGCTAGCAAGAATTGACAAACGAGTGTGATCAATTCGAGGAAAACACCCTTGCACATGATACGGCCGGTGAAAGTCTTGATCAGATTTGTATAAAATGGAGAAAAAGACACGGCATGGGACTTAATGTCATGGGTGTCATAAAGCCAAATACCTCTATCATCCTTAATAGCATTTATACAATTTCGAGCCCTCATTGTGATAGTTTTCTGATGAAAAAAAGAGGTATTCCGATCCCCATAATTGATCCAATCTCTGCAAGATTTTTGATACCACAATAATTCCTCTTGAGATAGGATTTCTTCTAACTTCTTTTTCAACTTTGCCTCGAGATAGTACAAGCTACGGAGGGGTTGACTCTCTAAGGCCTTCTGAACCCCACCAAGATGAGCTAGCAACTGCTTTTTTCGTTTAAATATGTTGCCAAAAACTTCTCTATTCCAGCTAACCACCTTGCTAGTAAAAATAGAAGTTGCTTGCGAGCAAGGAAGATTTTTATGCCAACTATCCTGCATAAATTCCCCAAAACGGTTATCAGTCATCCAAGCAGCTAAAAATCGAAAAGGCTTAGCACTCCCCATACAACCATTCTGACGCTCAAAACGGACCAAAATCGGCCTGTGATCAGATTCAACTCGTGGTAAGTGAGTAACCGAATAATTATCAAATTTTAGAAGCCACTCCTGGTTGCTTATAGCATGGTCTAGACGCTTCGAAAGATTCCTGCGAGTCCATGTGTATCTAGGTCCACTGAACTGCAAGTCAACAATGTGATTAGCATGAAACTATGAGTTAAAGTTAGGGCAAATACCCGTGCTCAAATATGAACCCCCACGTTTTTCCTCAGCATACAAGATGGAATTAAAATCTCCCCCCACAATCCAGGGATCATGCATCGACTTCGTAATGCTATTCAAATGATACCAAAGAGCACGACGTCCAGCTGAATTTGGGCTCGCATAGACTGCAGTGACCCAAGATTGGATGACGTTCTGGACACTGATTTTTAAGTGAATAAACTGAGTATGATTGAAAGAAATCTCGACGTCAAAAACATTCCTCCACAATATCCAAATACCCCCCGAAAAACCAGTAGCCTCCACACGGTGAGAACGGTCAAAACCACTTTTTTTGATGAAGTCATCTGCTTTCTTACCGCTGATGCTGATTCTTGGTTCTAGGATCACAACAATTGTAGGGTTGTAGCTTTTAACTAAGGTAGCAAAAACTCGTCGAAAAGATGGGGACCCCACCCCTTGTACATTCCAAAATAATATTGAAATCGTCATGAAGAGCATATAATAAGGAGGGTGAGCGTGAGAGACTTACGCATGAAGCTCCAGATCTACTTCTCCATGCATTTCCGAGGTTTCATTGACGAAAGAGTTTTCATCATCAGACATAGTGTCATCCTCTTTATTACCGAATGCAAGTTGAGGATCACCAGCATAGTCAGCCATTGATTTTATATCCCCTTCCTCTTTGTCATCGGGAGGATCATTTATTTGTGTTGGGGGAGGTTGCTGTTAAGAGTTGACCGAAGTTTGTTTACATGGGAAACCTGGTGGGTTGCTTACGGTCTCATTTTTTTTTCTGGAAAAGGTTATTGCGGTATGATTTTGAGGATCTAAGGTTGTTAAAGTAAAAGTAGGTTCTCGGGGGAAGCTAGGTAAAAAGCTTGCAGGATTCAGGATGGGAACATTTGCAATGAGGGATAGAATTTTTGTATTGTGGGGACGTAGGTTTGCATGCTTGGAGGTGGAAATTGTGAGATTCTGCTGTTTCAATATTGGGTGCTGTGATTTGGCCACTTGCTTGCCTTTGGAGAGTTGGTTTTGAGGTTTTAGAATGCTAGGAGTTTTCAGAGTCAGGTTCTTCTGAGTGTGGAAGTGGTCGGTGATGGATTTAGGTTGTCGTTGTGGGGGTTCAAGGTTAGGGATCTTTGCAGCAACCTCTACCGTAGTATTTGTATTCGAATCCTCAGATAAAGCATTAAAACAAGAGGTAACAGGAATATCATTTCGCTGATTCCTCTCTGCAGCAGTAATGTTCTCCTTTTCCACTACGAACTTAGGCTTCCCTTTCCTTGCCACAATCATCCATGGTCCAAACCTCTCACTATTTTTGGTATTAATAGCCAAAGCACCATCCTTTTCACCTGCCGTATGACCTGGTATAGTGTTCTCAGAAGTAACATTATTGGCCTCATTCATTTTTTGCTTGCTAGGACAAACAATACTATTATAACCATATTTTCCATATTGATAGCATGTGATTGGCAACCCTTCGTATTCAACCTTCTGGATCTTCCCGTCTAGATTAAACTGAGATAGCAGAGGCTGAGAAAGAGAGATGCGGACAACAATCCTTGCAAACTTTCCCCTCTCCCGCAGTTCAGTAAGGTAATCAATTTTGATAACGGTACCCACAAGCTGGCCAATCTTCCGTAAAATTCTCTTATCATATAAGTGAAAAGCCATGCCGGGTAGCCAAATCCAAACAATGGCAGAGTCAAGATCAGTAATGTTGCTATCAAACTGAAGCGTCCAAGGTTGTATTGTTAAATAGTGCCCAAAGATAACCCATGGCCCCTCGGTTAATGCATAGACAGCATCCTCTGGTGATTTGAGGCGAATTAGAAAATAATTATTTTCAAGATCAATCACTGAAAAATCATGAATCTAATGCCACATAACCTTCAGCTGATTACACAAGACTTTATATCCAATGTTTCTCCCCAGCAGCTTCACCACCACATCGCCAGGTTCAAAGTCCCATTCTTCTTCCATCTCAGTATCATCAGATTGTCTGTATTGGTTGGGGGGCACAAGCGCATCCTTGAAAGAGAGGGGGGGGGGGGTGGATTATCTGTGTCTGCTCCATGGCTACGAAACTGAGCCTTTTTGGTGGAATGATCTTCAGGTAACGACGGTGGAATCGTTTTCAGTAAGCTAGGGTTTTCGTAGGGTTCAGGGTTTTCAGAGCTCTCCGAAATTCTCGCTTTTTATTAATGTTGTGATTGGTTTGGAATTTTCCCATCTTTCTACATTTTAAAAATTAATAACAAAGTACCTTTTCTTATAATAATTAAAGAAATTAATGATAAAAATAAAAATAACAATAATTTTGTTGAAAAATGACCCAACCTTTAAGATTTGTCCAAATACACATATGGACTCTCAATATTTTGGG
The DNA here is from genome assembly GCF_000493195.1 of Citrus x clementina. Lineage (NCBI taxonomy): Eukaryota > Viridiplantae > Streptophyta > Magnoliopsida > Sapindales > Rutaceae > Citrus > Citrus x clementina. Next base: position 6,161,545 of record NW_006262139.1, on the reverse strand, counting down.
AATGGATTCGCAGCCTTGTCTATTTGTAGAAAAAAAAAGTTAAAAAAAGTGTGAAGAAGTTTCTAAAAGTTGCTTGTGTGGAGATAAATGAAGTAAAATTGTTAAAATAATAGCCTTGTCATCACTATTAGATTCAACATGCTTGTCGTTCCAATGATGCGACTCATAATCTAACTAAATTAACTTAAATAAATGATCAATACCTTTGGAAAGAAAAATGATTAATAAAATTGACATTTAACTAACTTTAGGCATTTATATGGGTTTAATTATTTTGTTTTCCAAACAATTAAGGTAGGTATGGGTTGGATATGGTGTCAATCAACTCAATTTATGTGTGCGCGCGCATGCGTGTGTGTATAGAGTGAGAGTTACAAAAAAAAAAAAAAAATCCAACCCAACTCAATTCAATTCGCACAAGCGCAAGTTGGGTTAATTCTAATTATTTTTTTGTTCATTAAATATTAATGCAAAGTTAAAAAATTGATTTAATAAAAAAAAAGCAAATGACTAGTATCTATCAAACTTCAAAGTTCATAGTCCAAAAACATAATACAAATCCAAAATTATTGTTATTCAATTGAGAAATAAAATTAATAAATTTATAGAGATTTATATTATTGCGAATGTTATTAAAGTAACAGAATAAAAAGATAAAGTTAATAAAAATATTTATTTTCATAACAAATTGTTATATATGCACAATAAAAAATAGTATATATACTTGTTTATAAATATACAAATAAAATTTAGAGATATTATTATTTTACTACCAAAGTTATTCTGATATATCATGTCAGTATCATGGTTTACCGAAAAGTACATTTTATTACCAAAAGTTTGCACCGTTATGAATTCACTACTATATCGTTAAGAATGTTAAAAATTTTCTGATGTCTTACTAATATCATAAGGGCATCAAAGACATTTCTAACTATAAGAGTAAAATTGTCTGTTAATTTGATAGATAAATTATCATTTTACTACCAAGTTTTTAGGGGAATTATCATTTTACTACCAAAGTTATTTTGACATATAATGCTCAAATTACAACGGGTAAATTTTTCTTTTAAACTCTTGGAGGTAAAATCGATTTTTAACTCAATTTCTGTTAAACATTAACGTTTTCTAAACGGAATAGTAGTGAATTGATAACGACGAAAATGGTTGGTAGTCAAATGCACTTTTCGGCAAATCATGATACTGACGTGATATGTTAGAATAACTTTGATAGTAAAATGATAATATTCCTTAAATTTATTTAATATTATATCTATTTTAGTTACTATATTCTTACAACAGTTTAACAATCAGATTTTTTAAATATATATGAATTCTTTTAAAACTCACAACACTTTTAGAAATAAATTTTATTAAATATTTAATTAATTCTCTTCACAACTAATTATTTATACAACATAAGTAATAACAATTCTTTTAAAAGCAAAAATATCACCAAACTAACTCTTAGTTGTCATTAGTTAGGAATAATTTAATGGGAAAGTCATTGTTCTAACTAATTAAAGAAAGTGCTCAAATTGATTTAGAAGCTTGATGACTATTATCATTATAGCAAGGAATTTGAAAAGTTAGAAAAATATGGATGGTGTGAGTGGAAGGTGAAATAATAAATTAATGGATCCATGAATAAGCAAAAAAGAGATGGTAGAACTATTCATCAGAGGACCACAAATCACAAGTTCAAGAGACCATGTAATAGACAACAAGAACTTGACACCAAGAATCATAGACCACTAGTCCATGGGACCTTGGATTATGCATTAAAGTTATGGGCAAAGCCATGTGTGCGCTAAGTCGATGTGTAAGCTGACTTTTTTTTTTCGGGGGGGGGGGGGGGGAATTGTTTATTATTATGAATTTTATAATTAAAAGGCATATTTAAATTCCTATAACTCGAAAAATTAAAAAAAAAAGAAATTATCATTGATTTATACTACTAATAAGTTGATTTATTGTTTTTACTTCTCTTATTTCTATATGCAATATACGGTCATGACTCTAACAAGGACTAGGTCATATTTTCTTTTAATATTACGAGGAAGATCACTAACCCCTTAAATTTTGAACTATTTATGAAAAAAAAATTATGTAGTGAAATTTCGATACAGGACGTTCTTTTTTATGAAGCAAATTATGATCAAGGAACTCACATTGTTCATTAGTAAAGGGAAGTCATTAATAAAGTCTTTTATGAATCTCAAGACGTAAAATCCACACACGACTGAACTTGCTGGTTGTGGGACCTTGATAAGTGCATATTTTTCATATATTTTGTTATTAATTTCTCAATCTCTTTCTTATTTTAGTCTTAAATATTCTAGTTATTTTAGTTAATTTTTAATTGAGTAAATTATATTTTATTGTGTTAATTTTTGTAGCAGGGTAGAATCAATGATTTCAATTAGAGAACATAACCTAGGTTAAATAATCCGAGCTTACGTGTTTATTGCCTAGATCAACCTAATATCTTTTTCTACTTAATGCTTCCATTATCTTAAATTTAAAGAGCTTGTTTTAAATTATTTAATGGTTAGAGATTAGGTGAAAAACTTGTTTTGCCTAATGACACACTAAGAAAAGATTGAGAGTAACAGAGCTTATTGTTGTCTATGGTTGATAGTTTCAAAAATAATTGGTGATAGAATTGATATATTATGTGCATGTTTGGTGGTGGCGAATGATCCTTTAACTAAAGTTTTCATCCCTATTATTTCTTTCTCCTTTAATTAGAGTTTTTATTAAATTATTGTTGGTAGTTTTTAATTTCTTTATTTTTTGCTATTTATTTAAAAATTCATAAACCCCCATTTTTATTTATAATTGGAATTTTTTTAGTTAGATTAATTTATATTATTATTACTACTATTATTTTATTTTAAATCCTGCCTTAGAGTTGATAATAAATACAATTAGTATAGTCTTCGTGGGATCGATCTTTACTCACTTTGTACTAGTTATTTATATTAGTAGTAAGGTTTTAAATTTGGTGCACCCGAACGACACTACCAAATTTTTGGCGCCGTTGCCAGGGACTAGCGTCTAGTTTGTTTATTATCACTCATTTTATTTTTTTTTTTCATTTTATTTATTTACTTTAATTAATTATTTTTTTTCTATATTTAGATTTTCATGAGCATAGAGGACATTCGACTGAAACTTGAACAACTCAGAGCAACCTCATCATATTCAAAACTCGATTTTGCCATCCACATTCCACTCTCGAAGACAGAGCTACGCAACCCAGAACCTGAACCAATGGCTCAGAATAACAATCGAACACTTAAAGAGTTGGCAGGTCCTAACTTTGACCAGCAACCCTTATGCATTGAGAATTCAAATCCTCAGGTAAACTTTGAACTCAAGTCTGGGATGATTCATCTTCTTCTTACATTTTATGGTCTTTTAGGAGAAGACCCAAATAAGCACTTGAAGGAGTTCCATGTGGTATGCTCTATAATGAAACCAGCCGGAGTTTCTGAAGAGCAAGTTAAGTTAATGACCTTCCCATTCTCTTTGGCAGATTCAGCTAAGGAATGGTTGTACTATCTTCCCTCCGGTACTGTCACTACATGGAATGAGATGTGTCGGCTATTTTTGGAGAAATATTTCCTAGCATCAAAAGCTGGCAGCATTTGAGAAGAAATTATTGGAATCTGACAATATAATAGAGAGTCACTCTACGACTATTGGGAACGATTCAAAAAGTTATGTGCCAGCTGCCCCCACCATCAGATAAGTGATCAACTCCTTATTTAATACTTTTATGAGGGTTTACTGAATATGGATATGAGTATGATTGATGCCGCTAGTGGAGGCACACTCGTGGATAAGACACCAGAAGCAGCCTGAAATCTCATTGCTAACATGGCTGCTAATTCCCAACAGTTCAACACTAGTAACGATCTACTGCCACCACCTAAGCGAGTCAATGAGGTAAGTACTATTTCCTTCGAACAACAAGTTTGTAATCTTACTTCTTTGCTGCAACAGTTAGCCCTAGGGCAATAGGTGAAATCGTGTGGCGTATGTTCCATCGGGCATGTGACTGATATGTGCCCTACTCTCCAAGAGGGTTCACATGAGCAGGCCAACGCAGTTGAGGGGTTCCTAGGCCAACCAAGACAAAGGTATGATCCTTACTCTAATTTTTACAATGAAGGGTGGAAGAATCACCCTAATTTTAGGTATGGGAACCAACAACAAGGCATTCCTAATGTGGCATCGTCTCGACCACTGGGCTACCCCCAACAGTGGGTGCAACAACCTTACCAAGTTCGGCCACCTCCACCTCCTCAAAATCAAGGTACGTCTTTGGAAGATTTTGTAAAAGCTCTCGCTACTAACTCTATATAGTTCCAATAGACTACACAGACACAACTCCAACATTTAAATAATCAAATTGGCCAACTGGCTACATCTATAAGTATGATCTAGAACTTCAGAAAAATTACCTTCTCAACCAGAAATTAATCCAAAGGAGAATACTAGTGCTATATCTCTTAGAAGTGGAAAGCAGTTGGAACCATTATTAGCTAAGCCATCAAAAGTGTCCAAAACACCATTGCCCTCTGTGAACAATCCTTCCCCTGAGGCTCTTCCTTTAATAAGGAAAGACGATTGCCACTCTACATTGCCAATTGACCCATCTGGCTAAGTAAGTACTCCCTTACCTCGAATTAAGACTCTTTCTATTCCTCCACCATTTTCTAGTAGGTTTAAACAATCTAAAAAAGAGGAGTAAGAAAAGGAGATCCTTAAGACCTTTCGTAAAGTAGATGTAAATATTCCTTTACTTAATGTTATTAAACAATTGCCGCACTATGCAAAATTTTGAAGGAATTATGCAGCAATAAGCGAAAGTTGAGCAGTAACGAAAAGTTAAGTGTAGGAGAAAATATTTCTGTTGTACTTCAAAGAAAACTTCCTCCTAAGTGCAAGGATCCAAGTACATTTACTATCATCCAAGTACGTTTACTATCCCTTGCACTATTGGCAATATCAGTTCGAAAGATGTAGGCTAGATTTAGGGGCCTCAATTAATGTTATGCCATATTCGTTTTATAACTCCTTGAATTTAGGTCCAATAGAAGAAACTAATACAATTATTCAATTGGCTGATAGATCTAATGCTTATCCGAAGGGGGTTGTGGAAGATGTTCCTGTGCAGGTCAACGAATTGGTCTTTCCAATTGATTTTTACATCCTTGAAAAGGAGAATGAGTCATTCCCCATTCCCACTCCTATTCTGTTGGGGTGACCATTCCTTAAGACAGTCCGGACCAAGATTGATGTTCATGATAGTGTTAGCCTATATGGCTATAAATATTGATTTTAATGATAACAAACCACATGTATTGATTAAGCAAAGATTTATGAATTGCACTTTTATAATAAGAAAATGATGTTATAGAATTAAAGTATTTTGGACTAAAATGAAAGTATTTTAAAATCTTTGATAGTATTTTAAATTTCAGATTTAGACCTATTTGAAACTATTTAAATATTTTTGGGTCATTCTATAATTTCACATAGTTTGGGCGAAATCATAATTTCAGAAAGTTTTGGGATTGACAAAGCATTATTTAAAATTCTGAAATTGGACATATTTGCAAACTTTCATAACGTTTTGGGCCATAATACAATTTTATAAAGTTTTGAGGTCAAACTATAATTTTAGAAAATAGTTCACTGTAGCAGTCACTGTAGCAAGCGGCTAACCAGATGCGAAAATTCGACAAGCCAGATTTTGGGCAGAATCTATCCGAATTGAAAGCGGCTAACTGGATCCTGACAAACGGTAATCCGGTTGTTGGGCAGTGAGCTTCTAGAGCATAAAAGGCTATCCGGATTTCACAAAGCGGCATACCGGATGTTCAAAAATTTAAAATTATGGTTGTAACGGTAACATTAAGCGGCTAACCGGATGTCCATAAACGGTAAGCCAGTTATGACCAAAATGTGCATAACGACTAGTTTTTGAGCTCAAACTGTATAAACTCAAATCCAACTCATTTTCAAGCTCTCCAACAAGCTTAAACAAAAGCACACGAGATATCTTGAGCCTTCAACTTGCAAAACACAAAACATTGAATCATTTCTTATTCTTCATTTTTGAATATCTACTCATTGAGTGAGTTTCATTGTAACTTTCATTTCTTCATCTCAATTATAAGAGTTTGAGTGTGTGAGACACTTGAGTGAAGAGATTGGGAAATAATCTCTTTATTGTAAAGGTTTATTGACACCTTGAAGTCAATTGTAAATGGTTGATGCCTTGGAAAGGCTTGGATAGTGAAATCCTCAAGCTTGGATCGCTTGGAGGCGTGGACGTAGGCGAGGTTTGCCGAACCACGTAAAAATTCGTGTGTTTGTTTCTCTTCTCCCTTACTCATTAGTTATTGTGCTTTTATTGAAATTATTGCTTTCAATTTTTATTAAGACATTAGATTGCTTGTTGTGTGGATTTGCTAGGATAATTTTTAAAAATTCCAATTCACCCCCCTCTTGGGTTGAACACTTATATTTCATTTGGTATCAGAGCGAGGTGCTCTTATTTAGACCTAATTGTCAGAGCTAAAGATTAATGGAAACTCAAAATGATTCCACATTTAGGGAAGGACAGTCCACCACTAGACCACCTTACTTTGATGGTAACGATTACCCATATTGAAAAACTAGGATGAGAATTTACTTGCAAGCCTTAGATTATGAAATTTGGAAAATCATTAATGATGGTCCTTTCATGCCTTTGACTAATAATAAAGTCGGGGAAGATATTCCAAAACCTTCACGGGAATGGAATGAATTTGAAAAGAGAAAAGCTTATTTAAATTCCAAGGCTATGAATGCCTTGTTTTGTGCACTAGATAAGAAAGAGTTTCATAGATTGTCTAGTTGCGAAAGTGCTAATGAGATTTGGCACAAACTTGAAGTTGTCTATGAAGGCACGAACCAAGTGAAAGAATCTAAAATAAGTAGGTACACTCGACAATATGAATTGTTCCAAATGGAACAAAATGAGAATGTGTACTCTATGTATACTAGATTTACGGACATAGTAAACACTCTAGGAGCCCTAGGAAAAACCTTTTCAAATAGCGAGAAAGTTAAGAAAATCATTAGGTCGCTACCTAAGGAATGGAGACCAAAAAGGACTGCCATTGAGGAAGCCAAAGATTTAAATGTTTTACTTATTGATGATTTAATTGGTTCTCTCATTTTATATGAAGAAGATTTGGCAGCTGAAAAATGGCATGAGGAAAAGAAGAAAAATATTGCTCTCAAGGCTTCAAAACGTGAGAGTGATGATGAAAGCGAAATGGATGATGAGGAGTTGGCAATGTTGGCTAGAAGATTCAGAAAATTCTACAAAAAGAATAATGAGCAGAGAAAATTCAGAGGCTACAAGAATAAGAAGGAGAAGAAGGAGCCAATCACTTGTTATGAATGTAAAAAGCCCGGACACATACGACTGGAATGTCCTCTTCTCAACAAACTCAAGAAAAAAGCTATGGTGGCCACATGGGATGATAGCGATGAGGAAACAAGTGATGATAATGAGCAACAAGAAATGAAAAATTTAGCTCTCATAGCCGTTGGGGAAGAATCATGTGATGAACTTGATGAAGTAAGTGTTTTTCCTACATATGATGAATTACATGATGCCTTTAAGGATTTGCATGATGAGCTGATGAAGATTGGTAAAAAGAATATATGTCTTAAAAAGAAGATGATAAAGCTTAAAAATGAAAATGAGTCATGTAGTGCAAAGATTACATGCCTAGAATTAGAAAATAAAACATTGCATGATAGCATTGCATTATTTGAGAATTTAGCACTACACATGAGCACTTAGAGTCACACATAAATGACTTAAAAAATGAAAATGAGATGCTTAGAAAGAAGAGCAATGAACTAAATGAAATTGTACTAAAATTCACAAATGGGCAAAAGATGTTGGACAATTTGCTAAACTTACAAAAATGTGTATTTGACAAAAGTGGCATTGGTTATAAACCAAATTTGAAACAAAAATTTTACAAGAGTTATTTTGTGAAGAATACATCTATTAACAATCAAATTGTATGTCATTATTGTAATCAAGATAGTCATATGAAAAATAGATGTGCAGTGAAGAAAAATGCATATTATGGTGTGAAATGTGTTTGGGTTCCGAAAGGAACCATTTCTAACTCTCAAGGACCCAAAAAGGTTTGGGTACCTAAAACTTGAGATTTTCTCTACAGGGCTTGAAGAAGAAGAATAATAAGTGGTACTTGGACAGCGGTTGTTCAAGACGCATGACAAGGAATTATTCTTAGTTTTCAAGTTTTTCTAAGATCGAAAATGGTGGAGATGTATCGTTTGGAGATAATTCAAAAGGAAAAATCATTGGAATTGGAAATGTTGGTAATGTATCCTCTACTCTCATTGAAAATGTGTGTTTGGTTGAAAACTTGAAACACAACTTGCTTAGTATTAGTCAATTATGTGATAAAGTATATAGAGTTATCTTTGATAAATCAAAATGTGTTATTGAGAATACATGTGATGGGAAAGTTTTGTTTGTAGGAAATAGATGTGTTAATGTCTATACCATTAATATAGATTGTGTATCAACAAATGATAAATGTCTCTCCGCATTGCATGATGATGATTGGTTATGGCATAGAAGATTAGGTCATGCAAGCATGGATTTGATTTCAAAAATCGTGAAAAATGATTTAGTTAAAAGTCTTCCAAAAATCAGTTTTAAAAAAGATAGAATTTGTGAAGCATGCCAATTTGGAAAACAAATCAAAACTTCCTTCAAAAGCAAGAATTATATCTCTACTTCAAAACCACTTCAATTACTTCACATAGATTTGTTTGGTCCTTCTAGATATGCTAGTTTAAGCGGCAAATTTTATGCATTTGTAATTGTAGATGATTATTCTAGGTACACATGGGTATTGTTCTTAGCCAATAAGGATGATGCCATTGATGCATTTCGAATTTTCTATAAAAAGGTTCAAAATGAAACATGTTATTTTATTTCTTGTATTAGAAGTGATCATGGTGGAGAATTTGAAAATCATGCATTTGAAAATTTTTGTAATAACTTTGGCATAGAACATCAATTTTCATCACCTAGGACTCCACAACAAAATGGAGTAGTAGAGAGAAAGAATAGGTCTATTCAAGAAATGGCTAGGACCATGTTGAATGAAAACTCTTTGCCTAAGTATTTTTGTGCCGAAGCCGTCAACACCGCTTGTTATGTTTTAAATCGTGTGTTGATTATATCTAATCTTAATAAAACTCCATATGAGCTTTGAAAAGATAGAAAACCCAATATTGGCTATTTTAAAGTTTTTGGATGCAAATGTTTTGTTTTGAACACAAAAGATAATCTTGGTAAATTTGATCCAAAATTTGATGTTGGTATCTTTCTTGGTTATTCAAATTCAAGCAAAACTTATAGAGTTTATAATAAAAGAACTTTAGTTGTGGAAGAATCTATGCATGTTACATTTGATGAGTCTAACCCCTCATCTACAGAGAAAGTCGTTGTTGATGATAATGCAGAAGAAGAACAACAAGAAGAAGTATTAAATGACAACCAAGAAGACGCACCACATGGAATTCAAGAGAAACATCATGAAGAAACAAATGTAGAGCAAAATGAAGGTACTTCTCCTCCACTCCCCAAGGAGTGGAGGTATGTTTCCTCTCACCCTAAGGATGTAATTTTAGGAGATCCCTCACGAGGTGTTATCACTAGATCATCTCTTAGGAACACATGTGAGCATGCTGCATGTATTTCTCAAATTGAACCAAAATCCTTTGCGGATGCGGAAAATGATGAATCTTGGATTATGGCAATGCAAGAGGAGTTGAATCAATTTGAGAGAAACAATGTGTGGGAGTTAGTTACTAATCCAGAACATCAATCCATTATAGGCACTAAATGAGTATTTAGAAACAAAATGGATGAATCCGGTGTGGTTGTAAGAAATAAAGATAGATTAGTGGCTCAAGGTTACAACCAAGAAGAAGGAATTGATTTTGATGAAACTTTTGCACCTGTAGCAAGATGAGAATCCATTAGGATGTTGTTAGCATATGCATGTCATAAGGATTTTATTTTATATCAAATGGATGTCAAGAGTGCTTTCTTAAATGGTTATATTATGGAGGAAGTTTATGTGAAACAACCTCCTGGCTTTGAAAATGAAAAATTTCCAGATCATGTGTATAAGTTATCTAATGCTTTGTATGGTCTAAAACAAGCACCTAGAGCTTGGTATGATAGGCTTAAAAACTTCTTGTTGGATAACGATTTTTTGATGGGAAAAGCGGACACAACTCTATTTGTTAAGCATAAGAACTAAGATATACTTATTGTTCAAATTTATGTTGATGATATTATTTTTGGTTCTACTAATGAGTTGTTATGTAAAGATTTTTCATCATGTATGAGCAAAGAATTTGAGATGAGTATGATGGGAGAGTTGAAGTACTTCCTTGGACTTTAAATCAAACAAAACGAGGAAGGAATTTTCATAAATCAAGCCAAGTATGTGAAAGATCTACTCAAAAGATTTGGCTATGATAATGGAACAGCAAAAAGCACTCCTATGAGTACTACCATCAAGTTGGACAAAGACGAGAAAGGTAAGGAAGTTGATATCAAGACTTATTGAGGTATGATCAGATCCTTACTCTACTTGACTGCTAGTAGGCCTGATATTATGTTCAGTGTATGCTTGTGTGCTAGATTTTAATCTTGTCCTAAAGAGTCACACATGCTTGCTGTTAAATGTATTTTTCGATACTTGATTGGCACCATTAATCTTGGGCTTTGGTATCCTAGGAGAACTCATATTGATCTAACTTGTTATTCGGATGCCGATTTTGCTGGATATAAGGTTGATAGAAAAAGTACTAGTGGAACATGTCACTTCCTAGGTCATTCTCTTGTCTCTTGGTTTAGTAAGAAACAAAACTCGGTTGCGCTTTCAACCACCGAGGCAGAATATATTGCCGCAGGTAGTTGTTGTGCACAAATTCTTTGGATGAAACAAACCCTTAGAGACTATGGCATTAAACTTGATCAAATACCTATCTTGTGTGACAATACTAGTGCTATAAATCTTTCCAAGAATCCCATTCAACATTCTAGGACTAAACATATAGAAATTAGACATCATTTCCTTAGAGATCATGTTCAAAAAGGAGATGTTGTAATTAAATTTGTTTCCACTGAAAATCAACTTGCGGATATCTTTACAAAACCTCTTAGCGAAGAACATTTTATAAAGATAAGACATGAGCTTGGAATGATGATTGTTGAATCTTAATCTATGTTTTACTATATAGCTTGATATGTTTATTATATGGATTTATGCTTCATGAATTAGATAGCTTGATATGCTTGTAATTTTATGATTTTATGATTTTATGTTGCATGCATTAAATGGCTTATTGAAAGGTTTTAAATCTCAAAATGATTTAAAATTAATCAATTTTTAAAGCCAAAAATAAAATGGTGTGTGTAATACAAGTATAAAAGCTTGCCAAAAATCAATTAGAGCCAAATAGATTTCCAATGACTAAACCGGTATACTACTTCCACTCATCCAGAAAACCATTTTTCTTATTGATTTCTCTCGGGACAAATTCTGGATAACCGGATTTTCCAAACCGGTGAGCCATATTATCTTTGGTTGCTCTCGGGTTAATATTCGGATAACCGGATTATCAATCCAGAAAACCGGATTCGCGTATCGCCTTCACTGGATTTAACCGGATAGCCAATTTTGTAAATCCAGAAATTCGGATTCGAGCTGCACTTTGGCAGCATTCTGGACTCATTCGGCCAACCGGTTAAGGAAAATCGGTAAGCCGATTTTCACTTGCTATTTTCTGGATCCAACCGGCAAGCCGATTCATGATATTCGGAAAACCGGATTTGCGTGAAGGACTTGCTAGAACAAAACCAGATTTCCAGTTAAATACATCTGGCAAGCCGTTTTCAGCTTTCTAGCTTTTGGATACTAACCGGTCAGCGCGTTAGTGACATCCGGCAAGCCGGATTCGCGGTTAAAAGGGCAATGTTCTTCTTCCTTCTTCATTCGGCAATCCAGTTCTTGTTCTCTCTCTAAAAACCGGTTCCTCTCTCTCATTTTTCACTCCAAAATCCACCAGTTCTACTCTGTTTTGATGCAAATCAGTCCATAAATCCTAATCCCCATCCATTCTTATGCCTAAAATCATGGTATCACACTCAAAATTCATTTTCAACATCTAAATCCTTAGATCCGAATCTCAACCTAGGGTTTAACCGAACATTTTCTCTCTCTAAAATTCTTCTCATCAAGTCATTTTTTATCCAAATTGCTTCTCAAAATCTCTTTCAATCTTCATTTCATTCCTTTTCATTTCCTCATTTCACTTCAAATCACTCCAAATCACAATGTCAAGCTCTTGGCCGGTTCGAAGAAAAGGCAAAGAGCCGGTTCAACCAACCAACCGGTCACGACAAGCAAGGGGCACCTCCGATCAATCCAATTTCGAGTCCACACACTTTCAGAATAAGAAACATCTAGCCAAACGGTTTCACCAATAGTTCATGACTCGTGAGGTACTCCAAACCTTTTTTGTTTTACCGGATTAGTTAAATCATCTTAGTATTAGCAATAGAACTTTATTGCAATTGTTGGAAGATGTTGGTTGGCTTAATGCACTTGTTGTTGAGGAAAATGTATATCCTGACTTGGTGAAAGTGTTTTACTCGAATATGGATTGTTCCGCGAAGAAAGAGAATCAAGTAATCACCACAGTTGGAGGAGTTTTGATTGAGTTTGATGATTCGGAGTTGAACTCTATCCTAGGATCTTCCGATGATGACCTAGAAATGTTTTCACCTAGGAAACCTCCTGACATTGATAACTATGTTTATATTGATGTTGTTAAGAATATATGTCGTCGTGTCGACCTTTCCGATGAAGATTGTACTGTCCATTTTCCCACCCAATGTCTTTGTCTTCAAACCCGGATATTATTTCGTTTTATTCAGAGTATTGTCCTTCCTAGATCCGGCCATTTGGATGAGGTCTCTCATATGGATGTCGCCTTACTTGATTGTATTCTTAGACATCGTCCAGTCGACTTAGGATATACCATTGTCCGAAACATGCTCAGTATACCTAAGTTGATTACCCGCTCTCTTTCATATGGTCATTTCATAACTCGAATCCTGAAATTTTTTGATGTACCGATTAAAGAACTGTCGTGTAGACCGTCTAAGGGTATCGGGGATGATGCTATTTTCGGCTTAGGCTTGGAGTGGAAAAATGGCACTTGGGTCAAATACACTGAAAATAAGTTTACCTTCCTTGCTCCAAGTGATGATCGGCCACTTAATGCTGTGGTTCCAGCTGATCAGCTACCCATTTTCTCACTCTCATTTCGGGGGCAGCGTAGACGCCGAGATCCTCCCGTGATTGCTTCAGCTCCTGATGTCTCTGCATCCGTTTCATCACCTCCACAGCCTCCTACCTCTGCAGATGTTACTCTTCAGCAGCTTATGGATGAGGTGCGGACACTCTCGGTGTGGCAGACTGAGTTTCAGCAGCAGCAGCTTATTCATGGACAACGCCTTCTCTTTGAGCACTTCGGCATTCCATATCCGTATCCACCTCCTTCACCTCCATCCTCACCACCTGAGTAGTTTTCTTATGCTTGTATTTGGACACACCTACATTTTATTTACTGCATTATGTTATTTTATTTTCGACTCTATGGATGGTTATTATGCTTTTGGATTATGTTTTTGTTTTGGATAATATGGATTTGTTTTGATTGTTTGTTATGGATTATATGGATTTCCTTATGCTTATGGATATTTTTGAACTAATGTGCTTATATTGCGATTTTGATGATTGATAGGGGGAGCTTTTATTTTTTTTTCTTTTATTCTTTTTGATGATGAAGGGAGAGAATAATTTAATATGTGTTATAAAAAGTGTTATAAAAATATGCATGTATCTAGGGGGAGTATGCATGTATGCAGGGGGAGTCTGTTTTAAATAATTTTCAAATCAATTTTTTAACCTTGCATTGATTAAAAGGGGAGCTTTTAATAACTAGATTAAATTTTTTATAATGTGTTTTGTCATCATCAAAAAGGGGGAGATTGTTAGCCTATATGGCTATAAATATTGATTTTGATGATAACAAACTACATGTATTGATTAAGCAAAGATTTATGAATTGCGCTTTTATAATAAGAAAATGATGTTATAGAATTAAAGTATTTTGGACTAAAATGAAAGTATTTTAAAATCTTTGATAGTATTTTAAATTTCAGATTTGGACCTATTTGAAACTATTTAAATATTTTTGGGTCATTCTATAATTTCACATAGTTTGGGCAAAATCATAATTTTAAAAAATTTTGGGATTGACAGAGTATTATTTAAAATTCTAAAATTGGACCTATATGTAAACTTTCATAACGTTTTGGGCCATAATACAGTTTTATAAAGTTTTGAGGTCAAACTGTAATTTTAGAAAATAGTTCACTGTAGCAGTCAATGTAGCAAGCGGCTAACCGGATGTGAAAATCCGGCAAGCCAGATTTTGGGCAGAATCTATCCGAATTATAAGTGGCTAACCGGATCCTGACAAACGGTAATCCGGTTGTTGGGCAGTGAGCTTCTGGAGCATAAATGGCTATCCGGATTTCAAAAAGCGGCATACCAGATGTTCAAAAATTTAAAATTATGGCTGTAATGTAACATTAAGCGGCTAATCGGATGTCCATAAACGGTAAGCCGGTTATGACCAAAATGTGCATAACGGTTAGTTTTTGAGCTCAAACTGTATAAACTCAAATCCAACTCATTTTCAAGCTCTCCAACAAGCTTAAACAAAAAGCATACGAGATATCTTGAGCCTTCAACTTGCAAAACACAAAACATTGAATCATTTCTTGTTCTTCATTTTTGAATATCTACTCATTGAGTGAGTTTCATTGTAACTTTCATTTCTTCATCTCAATTGTAAGAGTTTGAGTGTGTGAGACACTTGAGTGAAGAGATTGGGAGATAATCTCTTTATTGTAAAGGTTTATTGACACCTTGAAGTCAATTATAAACGGTTGAAGCCTTGGAAAGGCTTGGATAGTGAAATCCTCAAGCTTGGATGGCTTGGAGGCGTGGACGTAGGTGGGGTTTGCCGAACCACGTAAAAATTCGTGTGTTTGTTTCTCTTCTTCCTTACTCATTAGTTATTGTACTTTTATTGAAATTATTGCTTTCAATTTTTATTAAGACATTAGATTGCTTGTTGTGTGGATTTGCTAGGATAATTTTTAAAAATTCCAATTCACCCCCCCTCTTGGGTTGCACACTTATATTTCAGATAGAACCCTTATAATGGAATTCGATGGTGAAGTGATCCGTTTTAATATCTTTGAGGCAATGAGTTATCCCAGTGATGTACATTATGTCTTTTTCATATATGATATTAGTACTTTGGTGCATGATTTCTTTGAGTTATCCGGTAATGACAGTTTTGAAATTGCCATAAGCAAAAATCTTACGTAACATAATTCTAAGGAACAAGTAAATTTGATAAAGTTGGATGATAAGGTAGAGGAAGCTATGGCTATCGTAGATGGAACAGTCCCATTACGCACCAATGAGTATAATGTTTCTTACCTTGAATTGCCTTTATTAAAAGAAAAAATTTTACCTTCAGTTATGCAGACACCTACCTTAGAACTTAAACCACTCCCAGAGCACCTGCAATATATTTACTAGGGTGAAAATGAAACACTTCCAGTCATAATTGTTAAAATCTTCACTCTAGTGCAAAAAGAAAAGTTAATTAAGGTGCTCGGGATCACAAGACGGTGATTGGTTGGACCATTACCGACAGTAAGGGAATTAGTCCTTTCATGTGTACGCATCGCGTTTTGCTAGAGGAATGGTCTAAACCAACAAGAGATGCACAACACCGCCTTAATCCACCAATGATGGAAGTTTTAAAAAAGGATATACTAAAACTCCTTGATGTGGGGGTTATCTATCCGATTTCTGATGGAAATGGGTGAGTCTTGTGCAGGTAATTCCAAAAAAATCAGGCATTGTAATGGTTAAGAATGAAGAAAACGAGTTTATGCCAGCTAGAGTTCAAACTGGGTGGAGAGTTTGCATTGATTATCGTAAACTGTATGCGGCCACTCGTAAGGATCATTTTCCTTTACCATTCATTGATTAAATACTTGAAAGGTTAAATGGTCACTCTCATTATTGTTTTCTTAATGGTTGCTTAGATTATAATCGAATCGTTATCGCTCCGGAAGACCAAGAGAAAAAAACCTTCAC
Source organism: Citrus x clementina (assembly GCF_000493195.1). Lineage (NCBI taxonomy): Eukaryota > Viridiplantae > Streptophyta > Magnoliopsida > Sapindales > Rutaceae > Citrus > Citrus x clementina. The sequence continues at coordinate 6,145,148 of NW_006262139.1, read as the reverse complement.
ATGCCCCTTTGGCACATTTGCTTACCGACGCATGCCATTTGGTCTCTGTAACGCTCCTGCCACTTTCCAAAGGTGTATGATGATTATTTTTTCTGATTATATGGAGGACATCATTGAGGTATTTATTGATAATTTTATAGTTTATGGTGATTTTTTCGATAGATGTTTAGATAATCTTACACTTGTGCTTAAACAATGCATTGACACTAACCTTGTGCTTAATTGAGAAAAATGTCATTTTATGGTTAATCAAGGTATTGTGCTAGGCCATGTTATTACTGAAAGGGGGATTGAAGTTGATAAATCTAAGATAGATGTTATTCGATCCTTACCACCTCCTATTAATGTAAGGGAGGTTCGTTCTTTTCTTGGTCATGTAAATTTTTATCGCAGGTTTATCAAAGACTTCTCCAAGATAGCATTACCCTTCTGCAACTTACTTCAAAAGGATGCAACTTTTGACTTTAATGAAGAGTGCCAAAGAGCCTTTGAGAAGTTAAAAGAGGTTTTGACATCGGCTCTTGTGATTCAACCACCGAACTGGGATTTACCATTTGAGATCATGTGCGATGCCAGTGACTATGCTGTTGGAACCGTATTAGGCCAGCATGTGGGCAAGCTTCTCTAGTCATCTACTATGCCTCTCGTACATTGAATGATGCACAACTTAATTACTCCACCATAGAGAAAGAACTTTTAGCAGTTATCTTTGCCTTAGAGAAATTTCATTCTTATTTAATTGGACCTAAGGTTATTGTTTGCTCTGGCCATGTAGCTATTAGGCACTTACTCACAAAAAAGGATGCCAAACCACGCCTTATTCGATGGATACTTCTATTACAAGAATTTGACTCAGAAATTCTAGATAAGAGAGGTTCTGAGAATTTGGTAGCAGATCACTTGAGTTGACTTACCTATAACGAAGATGCACTTCCATTGCATGAGAACTTTCTAGATGAGCAATTATTACAGGTAGGTACAATTACTCCTTAGTATACAGATATTGTAAATTACTTGGTTACCAGGATAATACCGGAAGAGCTAACCCGTGCACAATAAGCTAAGATCAAGAGTGATGCTAAGTACTATGTGTGGGATAAGCCATACTTGTGAAAGCATTGTTCTGATCAAGTTATTAGAAGGTGCGTACTCGAAACTGAATTTACTTTTATTCTCACCTTTTGTCATACTCTGGCTTGTGGAGGACATTTTGGACCAAAGAGAACTGCCCTTAAGGTACTTGCGAGTGATTTTTATTGGCCATTACTATTTAAGAATGCATATTTGTTTTGCAAATCTTGTGATCGTTATTAGAGAACATGTAATTTGGGGCCTAGAAATCAAATGCCACATTCTCTCATTCTTATAGTTGAGATTTTTTATATTTGGGGCATTGATTTCAAGGAGCTATTTCCTTCATTGGTTGGTAATCTCTATATTGTTCTTGCGGTTGATTATGTTTCAAAATGGGTGGAAGCAAAAGCCACCCGAATTGACAATTCTAAGATTGTGGTAGATTTTATAAAGTGTAACATCTTTGCAAGGTTTGAAACACCAAAAGCAATTATCAGCGACAGAGGCACTCGCTTTTGTAACAGGTTAGTAGAAGCCCTCTTTAAAAAATACAACATCACTCACAAGGTGTCTACATCCTACCGTCCACAAACTAGTGGGCAAGCTGAGGTGTCTAATAGGGAAGTGAAATTAATCCTTGAAAAGACAGTTAATCCGAATAGAAAGGACTAGAGCCTACGACTTGATGATGCACTTTGGGCATATAGGACTGCATACAAAACGCCTATTGGTATGTCACCCTACAGGTTGGTATATGGTAAGACTTATCATCTTCCAGTGGAACTTGAACATAAAGTATGGTGGGCGGTGAAACAATGTAACATGACACTTGTCATCTTCCAGCCAACACAAAAAGCTCCAATTGCAAGAATTAGAGGAAATTCGAAATGATGCCTATGAGAATTCACAAATCTATAAGGAAAAGACTAAGGCTTTTCATGATAAGCAGATCTTGAGAAAGAATTTTGAAGTCGGATAGAAAGTTTTGTTATTCCATTCTTGCCTTAAGTTGTTTCCAGGTAAGTTACGTTCTCAATGGGTTGGACTTTTTTTTGTTATTAATGTTTTTCCTCATGGTGCAGTTGAGATTAAAAGCTTAAGGACAAGTATAGATTTCAAGGTTAATGGTCATAGGTTGAAGTCTTACTATGAAAACTTTCAGACACTCAATGTAGATGAGGCTCCACTTTATGAACCTGCGTACGTTGATGAGTGAAACTTGAGAACCATGTCAGGTTGAGGACAATAAACCAAGCGTTTATTGGGAGGCAACCCAATGGCTAGAGAAAAGAATTTGAGAGCATGCCATAACAGATTTGATCTTTCTCCCTCTCATTCTTATTTACTTTATCCACCTATATTGAATTTTGTTTGTTTCTGTCTGTGTGCCTTGTCTCATTTCCCTATGTTTAATTCTTTCTTTTATTAGCTTAGGCTTACATTGAGGACAATGTAAGAATTAAGTGTGGGGGGATGGATTTCGAACTTAGTTTTTGTTGCTTTGTCTTTTTCTTTTTCCCAAAAAAAACAAAAAAAAAACATTGTTTTGAATATTAGCCAATGATAAGAATTTGATTGACAATGACTATGGTTCTTAGAAATGGTTGAATATTACCTTAGTTTTTACATGATTCTTGTGTTGATTTCCTCTTAATGGAGATTTTTTAAACCATGAGCACTAATATCAATTCTTTCATAGTTTTGGCTTAAAATTTGAGATTGATGCAACCTTAGTTGAGAATTTTAAATTGAGTAAATGACTATTTGTCCTGATTCTTATCTCCACAATACAGTGTAGTATACACGGGCACCATAGTAAAAAATAGCTACCCATAACCCTTAAAAGCGAAGCTATCCTTGAGTAATTTGGGTGTATGTACCACCAGTATATAGATGATAATATACCATGAGAAGAAGGCTACCTTAAAGGGTAGAGTGAAAGCTCCTGACTATAGACAAAAAAAAAAGAAAAAAAGAAAAAAAAGAAAAGAGAAAAATCAAAAGAAAATGCACACAAATGCCTGTGAGTGAAAAAACAAATTGGAGATCAAGATAATCAGATTAGTTTGACCTACTCTTTTCTTTGTTCAAGGCAAAGACTGTTGATATTGAGGATTTTAGGAATGGATTTTGATTGAATTGATTCACACACACTCTATTAGAATCAAAAGAGAGATGGGATTGACTATTGAATTAAAGTTAGAACTTCAATAATATTTGAAATTTTCTTTGAGCTATATGACGTATGCAATCTTTGAGGCTAGTTTTATTTTAAATTCTTTTGTTCTTTTTCTGAAAAAAAAAATGAAATGATGTTTGTGGGTATCATCGTTGAAGCCCTCACGAGACTATAATTCATCCACTAGGGCCGCCTAGGAATTTAAAGGCTTGTTGCATACGCTAAATACAATCGTGATTTCCTACGAAAGTGGACTAGTTTATATATATATATTTTATTTTGGTTCTAGGTTTGCTTGAGGACGAGCAAAGGGCAAGTGTGGGGGAATTTGATAAGTGCATATTTTTCATATATTTTGCTATTAATTTCTCCATCTCTTTCTTATTTTGGTCTTAAATATTTTAGCTATTTTAGTTAATTTTTAATTTAGTAAATTATATTTTATTGTGTTAATTTTTATCTTAGTTTTTTTTGGTTATTTTAGGTATATTATGGGATTAAAGAGAAATTAAATCGAAGTATTTAAGAAGAAATCTACTTGAAGGAATTAGAAAAGGAAATAACTGAAGATTTTTGGAAGCCAATTAATTAATTGATACACATTCGGAAGCATATGAAATTTCATGGAGATTAATAAAGACTTTGGGAACAAGCATGCATCAAATGAAAACTTGTTTAATGTGCATGTTTTTATAAGTGCATGCAAGATTCACTTGACCAATTTAAAGAGATTGCAGGTATGTCTTGCCAAAGCTTAAGTTCACGTGCATTGGGATTTAATTATGGAGAGCAAATTGAAGAAAAAAGAAATTGTCAAGTGGACGGCATGTGCATGGCAATTAAGGGAAGGAAATCAATTGCCTTTCAATTGGAAAGAAAATCCAATAAGGATTCGGCCAATCTTAAGCACTATAAAAGCCAACTTCTGGCTTTTGATTTGGGGACAATCGGCAACCAAGAGGGATTCAAAAGAGAGCAGCCGCAAGAAAAAGAAAAAGAAAGAAGAAGCCAAAAGGAATTGACGCAAAGTTAGCCTCTTGAATTAATCTCTATGACTGATTTTATTAACTCTTTTATTCCCAATTCAATTATGTTAGGCTAGATTTTCTATTTAGTTGAGGGTGAATTCAAAACCCCAAACATGTCATATGATTACTGTTCAATTTCTATCATTCAATTTATTTAATTGAGATTATTTATATTCTTCTATAATTAATGTTATGATTTTATTCTTATTTTATTTGAGTGGCCAATTAGATAGGATTTGAATAAATTAATAAAAATGGCTATTTGGTAATTCGGTTTGGTAATTGGTGTCATTGTTCTAGCTGATTTTGGAGTTCAAAGAAGTAATATTAACTCCTATTTCTAACAATCTTGAGACCAAATTATAATGAATTCTAATTATTGTTTCAAATTAGACATGAAAATCTATTATTTATGATTTTTATTACCTATGAAAATACTTCTAAGATTTCGAATTTATTAAAATATATTTATGCAACAATGGTTAATTACGAATTCACAGTAATTAATATAAATTGATTTTGAATCTGAATTCTTTATATGTTGTACTAGATATTCAAAGGAATCTTCTGAAACTTGTCTCAATGAAATTGGATAGGAATTCAATTTTTAAATTCTTTAACTAAAGTCATTTATATTTGAAATTTCTGATTCCAGCAAAGTACATGAATAATGAAACTATTTTATCATATCTATATTTCTTCGAAAATTATGTAATCTTTTGACAAAAGAATAAATTGTTCAGAATTTTTTAAATCAGTACACTCAAAGTAGAAAAGTATTTGATAGGTTTCATGATGTCTAAAATGAAAATTGTTTTCAATAGCTTTAAATGGAATTAAGCTACCAAAATTTTGGTTTTGAAAACCTTATATGACAACATACCCTCTATAAAATTTAAGATTTTTCCACTGATGGAATAATTTATTAAAAATTAGGGACTAAAGATTGTTCTTCTATGGAACTGATATTGATATTACTTTAGCCTTAAAGATATAATTGTAATTGTTTAAATTGTAGAGAAAAATATCAATAATGAGAATATAAAAGCCAAGAAAATCCTGTCATTGATTAAATGTATGGTGTGTTTCAAAATACAGTAGTATTTGCATAAAAGTTTACTTTTGAGTTACAAAATTATAATGTCAAATAATAAGAAATTTGTTGGGAAAGAGATGTTGTAGTGAACTCTTCAAGTTTAAAATTATTAATATTGTTAAGGGTGAAAGATTTGTTATCTTGTTTTGTTGACCCTATAGTGTAGGAAACTTTGTCGTATGAATTTTTCATATATTAAGAAAATGAGAAAACTTAATTTACTATTTAGTTTGTGCATGTCAAATGATAAACGTGATGTGTGTGTAAAATTAAAATCCTCAAAGAAGACATGTAAACCAATTTTAAGCAAAAAAATTGAATTTCTCTGTTTAGTTTACAGCGACCTTAGAGGTTAAAAATAACTTAATTAGATTTTTCCCATTTCTATACTTTTTTAAAATTAATAAAAAATTATCTTTTTGTTATAATAATTTAATAAATTAATTAATAAAAATAAAAATAACAATAGCGAACCATTAAGAGTTTTTCAAATACACATATAGACGCTCAATTTTTGGAATATTTGGGGAGATGAAGTAGAATTGTTAAAATAGCAGCCTGTAATCGCTTTCAGGTTCAACATGTCATTCGTGGTTCCAAATATGCAAATCATAATCTGACTAAATTAGCTTAAATAAATGATTAACAAAATTAACATATGGTTTAAAAATATAAAGGGTTTTTATTATTTTTTTAAATAATTAATGGGTCGGGTTGGACTTAGAAATAATTCTACCTAACTAAACTCAATTCGCAAAAGCGTGGGTTGGGCTTATCCCAAAATTTAATTTTTTTTGTTTTGTAAATATTAAATAAAAATAAAAAGTTAATTAACAATTAAAAAAACACAAATGATCATTATCCATCAAACTTTAGAGTTCATAGTCCAAGAACGTAATACTAACACAGAATTTTTAATATGACAAAAAATATTATTATTGAATATTAAAATATATAAAAAATATAATATTTTGGAGAGGGTGTTGGAAAAACCAACCCATTTGAAAACCCAACCCAACCTGCAATAAATTGTGCATCCTGCATTGGTTGGGTGGGTTTTTGTTTATTAATTAAATTAGGGCATGATTGGTAGCCTATATTAATGTGTATACATGTACTATATTATAAATTTTATCCATTATTTGGTGTTAAGAAAAAGAGGAACTATATTTTATTAAAATTGTATTTTATCTAAATTTACATGGACAAATCAAACACTATAAAAAAAAGTACCTACTATGATAGGTAAAAACTGTCATTGTAGGGGGTGGATGACGGTTGTTTATACCATCATTGTAGCCAGCGTCAAGAATTGATGACAGAACAATACCAGTCATAATATGTCATGGAAATTATCAGTCACATAACTATTATAACTTTATTTAGAGGGGAATATAATAATTTTGAATTTGGCTCTTTTTAAAAAATTTTGCGAGCCATATTTTGAATTTTTGGCGGGAAAATTAAATTTGGTGCGAAATGAAAATTTTAATTAAATGATTCTTTTCCATTAATTCGAAAATTGAAATTATAATTAATAAAAAAGGGTATTTTGTTTGCACCATGAAATTATTATCATTTTAATAAAAATCTGCAAATATTTATCAGAAATTAATATTTCATAAATTAGCTAATTAATTAGATTACTAAAATTAATATTGCAATTAAAAATTCACTGACAAAGAAAATGAAATGGATACCATTGACTAATTATTGATAATTGTCAGCAAATATAATTTAATCAAATACGAGTGACAAGTCCAACATAAATAGAAGAATATTGTAACAACATAAAAACTAAATTCCAGCAGCATGTACAACACCAATGAACCATGATCAGTTCAATTCCAGTAGCATAAGGAAGCCAACAACAGAGTCATTTCTACCAACATGAAGAAAGCCAACAACATAGTTCATTTCCAGTAACACAAGAGGAAGCCAACAATACTGATCAGACAACTCCATTAGTACCCAAATGTCAAAACCCAATCTAAGAAGAACCGAAATGTGTAAAATTGCATCAATATATCTAGGACCTATTTTCCAAACAAAGAAAAAACTAGCCAACTCCAGAGTACCCACCATCTTCATCATATTCTAACATAGAAGTATAATAATCTAGATAATTGAACAAGTAAAATATACCTTCATCAAATTCAAAGTCCATGACCACATATAGATTAGAATATTAGGCAATAGAATAATAGCTAGTAAATTAACTTATTTCATCAATGAACTCACAATAACAACATAATAGACAAGGGATACCTCACATAACAGCAAGTACTCCAGAAAAATGGTTTGCCCATTTAATACGGATTTCATCTAATTCAACATCAGAATATGTTTTCTTTCCGTTGAACTATTTATGAAAAATAAAAATTATATAGTGAAACTTTGACACAAGACATGTTCTTTTTTATGAAGCAAATTATGATCAAGGAACTCACATTGTTCACATTGTTCATTAGTAAAAGAGAAGTCAGTAATCAAGTCTTTCATGAATCTCATGACATTAAATCCACACACGACTGAACTTGCTGGTTGTTATAGGACCTTGATAAGCGCATATTTTTCATATATTTTGCTATTAATTTCTCCATCTCTTTCTTATTTTGGTCTTAGCTATTTTAGTTAATTTTTAATTTAGTAAATTATATTTTATTGTGTTAATTTTTATCTTAATTTTTTTATTTTGTTATTTTAGGTATATTATGGGATTAAAGAGAAATTAAATCGGAGTATTTAAGAAGAAATCTACTTGAAGGAATTAGAAAAGGAAATAACTAAAGATTTTTGGAAGCCAATTAATTAATTGATACACATTCGGAAGCATATGGGATTTCATGAAAATTAATAAAGACTTTGGGAACAAGCATGCATAAAATGAAAACTTGTTTAATGTGCATGGTTTTATAAGTTCATGCAAGATTCACTTGACCAATTTAAAGAGATTGCAGGTATGTCCTGCCAAAGCTTAAGATCACGTGCATGGGATTTAATTATGGAGAACAAATTGAAAAAAAAGGAAATGGTCAAAGTGGACGGCATGTGCATGGCAATTAAGGGAAGGAAATCAATTGCCTTTCAATTGGAAAGAAACTCCAATAAGGATTCGGCCAATCTTAAGCACTATAAAAGCCAACTTCTGGCTTTTGATTTGGGGACAATCGGCAACCAAGAGGGATTCAAAAGAGAGCAGCCGCAAGAAAAAGAAAAAGAAAGAAGAAGCCAAAAGGAATTGACGCAGAGTTAGCCTCTTGAATTAATCTCCATGACTGGTTTTATTAACTCTTTTATTCCCAATTCAATTATGGTAGGCTAGATTTTTTATTTAGTTGAGGGTGAATTCAAAACCCCAAACATGTCATATGATTACTGTTCAATTTCTATCATTCAATTTATTTAATTGAGATTGTTTATGTTCTTCTATAATTAATGTTTATGATTTTATTCTTGTTTTATTTGAGTGGCCAATTAGATAGGACTTGATTAAATTCTATTGCTAGATAAAAATTCTTGATTCGTAATTGTCTTGATATTTTAATCATTAGTAGCAGGTTAGAATAAATGGTTTCAATTGGAGAACATAACCTAGGTTAAATAATATGAGTTTGTGTGTTTATTGCGTAGATCAACCTAATATCTTTCTCTACTTAATACTTCAATTATCTTAAATTTAAAGAGCTTGCTTTAAATTATTTAATGGTTAGAGATTAGGTGAAGAGTTTATTTTGCCTAACGACACACTAAGGAAAGATTGAGAGTAACAGAGCTTATTGTTGTCTACGGTTGATAGTTTCAATAACAATTGGTGATAGAATTGATATATTATGTGCATGTTTGGTGGTGGCAAATAATCCTTTAACCAAGGTTTTCATCCTTATTATTTCTTTCTCCTTTAATTAGAGTTTTTATTAAATTATTATTGGTAGTTTTTAATTTCTTTATTTTTACTATTTATTTAAAAATTCATAAAACCCCATTTTTATTTATAATTGGCATTTTCCTTAGTTAAATTAATTTATATTATTATTACTACTATTATTTTATTTTAAATCCTGCTTTAAAGTTGATAATAAATACAACTAGCATAGTCTTCGTGGGATCTATCCTTAATCGCTCTGTACTAGTTATTTATATTAGTAGTAAGGTTTAAATTTGGACACCCTAACGACACTATTAGACATATTCACAATTAGCAATTGCACAGTTTATTATAATAACGATTAAGCATGGTAATATATAATTATAGTTAAGGTAATAGTTCATACCTTTACAGATCTGACCATCTTATTATAATTCCATTTCTCCTTACCCTCTAGTGAGTCTATAAACATTGTCATAGAGCTGTATACAAAAATAAATTGTAACAAAGTATTTGTAAACTATGTAAAAGTAATTTTATATTGATAATGGTAATCAAAGAAAATGAACATACACTTTAGTGAGCTCTTTTAAATCATTATCAGGACCTCCCCCATAAGAATCGAGATAATAAACTTTTTTTTTCAACACGTCAAAGATGACTAGCACTCAATGATAACTATAATAAAAGAAAGAACATTAAGGTAGCAATTTCAATAAATTAAGGCAAGAAGGGAAATTAATATGAGTTGAAAAGTATTAAAAGAGCATACTAGGGATTATAAGGTATAAAGATGAATTGTCCCTTCTTTGCTTTTTTTAATCGATCCCAAACTCCACGTGCCCTAAGGTCAAATGATGCAGTAGGATTACATTCTTTGCCTAGTGAAACCAGGCTCGAACGAACGAATCCAAATGGTTTGACACCTCTTTTCCCAGGGAGAATGGAAGCATACAACATCCTGATAAACAATAGACAAACAATGTTAAAATCCATCAATTAGAACTCCCATAAAAAGTACACATAAAACTAGAATGATTATAAATCACTTACGCAATATAGACTTCGATTACATTTACTCCTATAGCATCCATTGACAGAACCGCACTGCAGTCATGTCGCCCAATATGAGCTCTAATCTCTTCCATTTGGAAAACACCATCATTCATTAGATATGGAATCCATTCTTGGTCTGATATCTTAGCTTCACACATTGTGCCAAACAACTGCAGCAACAAAATCCCATTCCGTTGTACCCCTCTGCATGCCTTGTGTTCCTCCTTGCTGGTAGAGGCTTCACTGCAACTTTTTTGCCCTCATCCTTGGTCTGTTTTACAACTTCTGTATGTCTTATCTCTATTATATCATTATGTTGTTCTGCTGATTCAAAGTTCAAATGTTTTTTTGTGCCTTGATGTTTAAGAATGCTTTTTTTTTTCTTTGTAACAAATCATCAGGCATTTCCATTGGGATTTCAGTTGGGTTCAATATTGGACTCTTTCTTGGAATGACAGAGAATCTTTTGGCAGGTGTATCCTTGTTTTTGTTTGTTATGTCTGTCTCTTTTTTACAGTTTAGTATTGGTAGGTTCCTTCATACTGTGTTTTTAGGTGTCCTTTGCTTTTCTTTTTTTTTCAAACGATCAGGTTGCTGCAAACATAATTGTTCAGTGTGATTGGCATAAATAAATCCTAAATACTCTAAATTTATCTTACAAAGTAGTGAACAATATCAAAGAAAATCCATAAACAACATATGTATAAATAGTAAACTTACAACAAACTAAATCCACAAACAACATGTAAGAACAGTTAAACTACAACAACCCTTATGCAACAACAACAAGTATATACAGTTAAGTAGAAGAAATAAAATTGCAACAAACTAAATAAAAAAATAGTAAGTAAAATTAGTAAACAAATTGACCTTTGGTGTTTCAGTAGTTGCTTCAGCTTTAACAGAGTCTATGCCATTATCTCCAACAGTATTATTGTTTTCAACAGGTATGCGAGGGTAGCTGGAACTTGTTATATCTAAATGGTGAGGTGTTTTTCTCAGTTCATTTCTCATTTCTTTCAACCAACTGTTAATTGATTCCCTCTATAGACGATCCTCTCTTTCCCTTTCTCTATCAGCAAGCCTCTAGAAAGTTTGAAAATACATAGACGGGGTTACAAACTTGCCCACTCCTTGCAAACGACCACATCTTAGAGTTTTTCCCAAAGATTGTGCGAGAATATCATTTTTTCCAGATGACCGCATCTTCCTTTTCTTAGCTTCCATCTCCAATTTATCCTACCACATAAACGAATTGAGTAAGCTAATGTTATCAAAGTCTAAGTAATCACAACTAGAATTACAGTAGTAAGCAAAAAAATTTTTACGGTTTTTTTAATAACTAGTTCAACATCGGGTGGTATCCTCTGTTTTTCATTTACCAAGCTCTTTTCCAAAGAATACTCCTGTCCACTTTTTCTTCAGTAAGGCATGTTTATGACCACTGTCAAAATGTGAATCACAAAATAAAATGTTAGTAACAATCATTATTTACATTAACCAAACAATTTTAATAAACAACAGTAAAATGTAAGCAACTAACTCACTGTACATACCACTTCTTGCATTAACCTAATGTAAACTTTTCTACTTAGGCAATGATTAAACTTGTTTTGTGCCCCCCTAAGTTTATTGACATCACTAAATTTCTACTTAAAACAACCAAACGGACAGTGGATAAACACATAAGGAAAAATGTCATAAACATTGATATATTATCAATACTTGAATTAGACACACTCACTTGAAATTTTTTAGATAGTCTTTCCTTCACAAACTTAACCCAACTTTCCTTATAAATAGTGTTGTACCGTGCTGGTGGCTTGAAAAGCCTTTTACGGTCATTAACAAATGGTAAAACATAGTTCCTCATTAGAGTGTACTTAAAGTTTTGAAATGCAACTCTGATGGCTTGTAGTACCTGCTTCCTACTTTGAGGATGAACAACGAATTACACCTTCAAGTTTCAAAATGAAAATGTGAGAATGAGGAATATTTACAATCAGGGTAATTTTTAAAAACCTCCCCTGAAGTTTGGGCTTGTTGCAAGTAGATGGTGAGAATTTGTTTATTTGTAAAAAACCCTCTATCGTCAGATAATTTTAACATTGACCGTTAGTTGACTGTGCAAAGACAATATTACCCTTAACAATAGTTTGTAGACAGAAATAACTAAAAAAAAAACTAAAATTGTTGGCTATTTTACCCTTTTTAAATTATTGATATTTTCTTAAAGTTCCTACAAAAAAGATAAAATTAAAAACTTGAAAATGAAAAAGTCATAATTTTTACCTATGATATTGTAAATCTTTGAAATTGACAAGGATAAAATTGTCAAAAAATAGGGTTTGTGCTTTTCGTGCCAATAATTTTAGTTTTTTTTTTAGTTATGTCAGTCTACAAACTATTGTTAAGGGCAATATTGTCTTTGCACAGTCAACTAACGGTCAATGTTAAAATTAATTGACAGTAGGGGGTTTTTTACAAATAAACAGATTCTCGCCATCTACTTGCAACAAGCCCAAACCTCAGGGGAGGTTTTTAAAAATTACCCTTTACAATCATGAAATAAAGTTTATTTCTAATTTCAATTTTTTCCAGCAACAATAAAACTAAACATATCCTCTTAATTTTTTATTTTATACCTTAACAGACTCTTATAGATGCTCCTTTGTATCATCTGGAACCCTACACCAATCGTTGTATATGATTGGAATTGACGTGCGAGCCAAAACACTAATATACGTAGCCAGCTCAATGGTTTTTTCACCAACTGGAACACCAAGGCTATTGTATTTGACCACAAACTTTCCACTTCTTTTTCTCTTCTTATTTTGTTCTGACCCAATAGTGCCACCTTTGCTTTGCTTACTTCTCTTAGGTTCATCCTCATTACCATCTCCAAACTCATCAAGATCAGGGACATGATCGGCCAGGGGCATTCCAGGATCATATCCTTCGCGGATAAGTGCCTCATGATACTCTGATTCCTCACCAACAAATCCATCATTTTGTTCATCTAAAAACTCATCGAAATGGGCATCAGATTGCTCGAGCGAAGAAATCTCAAACTACAAGTAGGACATTCAAAAAGACCTCCATACTCTTTTCTGTAGAATATGCAATCATTTGGGTAAGCATGAATTTTAACATATTCTAAGCCCAAAGCTGACATTGTCTTTTTGGCCTCATACATAGAGGTTGAAATTTTGTTATTTTGAAGGAAACCATCTGCTAAAATACTCAACAATGCAGAAAAGCTACTGTCAGACCACCCAAATCTACCATTCACATTGAACAATTTCACTAAAAAAACTAACTTAGTAAATTTTGTGCATCCTAGGTATACAGGGTTTCTCAGCTTGTTATAGCAACTCTTTAAATGCCTTAGGGTCCCCACAACAACCCTTATAAGTATCATTAACCATTTCTAACTCATTACCATTGTTAAACTCTATATTTTGTCACTGAAAATGGTTTTCTCTTCGAGGAAAATGACTCTTACGAATCTCTTCCCCATGCCAAAACCAATTGTCATATTTCACATCAAAACCATGCATATATAAATTATCTTTTACAATTGTAGGTGTTTTAAATGATAAATTTCCACAATCAAGGCATGGACACCTAATGACACTACTGCCTCCAGCATTTTTTATAGCAAAATTTATAAATTTCTTGACACTCTCTTCATATTCTGTCGACAGTCGATTACATTGAATCCAAGATTTATCCATTTCTGGTTTAACAATTAATGTTCCTGGCATATATATAAAGCAAAGAAAGAACGTGCATACTTAGAATATTTGTCTAATGTTACAGCACCATGTGAAATAAACAAAGTTAAACCTACATGAGGCCATTCAAATTAAACACAATTTGGCCCATATAGTTTTCTCTTTTATATTAAAGAAACAACAAACTTTACAGAAAAGTATGGTCATGGTCCATAAACAAATTTAAAAATTACAAATATAGCAACCAAGAAAGTTGATAAATCGAAACTCATACTTTTCAAAAGTCCACTCTCCTATTATAATATAAATATAATAAATAAGAAAGCACCACAACAAACACATTACATAGTATCATAATTATAAATTTAAAGATATGTAAATTTTAAGAAAGTGTATAACAACTTCAAAAAGTCAAATAATAGAGGATAAGAAATGGAACCTACCAGATTAAACACAACAATTTGTTGCTATATCCAATTCTAGGTACAAATCCAATAACAATATTTATTACTGAAATATATTTTGAATGATCAGTTGATAGAATTCCAAAACTTGGATTCAAGAGGGCTAAAAAAGTACCAAGAAATTACATTAATCATATGAGTAAGCCTAGGAAGAAATAATAAACTACAACTTCAACTAATATACATCAGTAGAACAAAAATAAAAGCAAACACAAAGAAAAGCTTCAAGTACCTTAATACAATGCCTTCAACAAATCAAGAACACTAAACTGTCACATTTATGCAGCAATCACAATTATTTATATTTGACAAGCAAATGTTACAACTGAAGACAACAACAGTAACAACAACAGCACCAGCAAATGCAAAATAACTGCAACACCATATGCATAGGTAGATGGCAATGAGAGGTGAGAATCTCTCACTTTTACATAACAGAATCATTTACTAAGAATCTCTCCTTAGGCTTTGTTATATACAATTTAGGCCAATATTTAAAGAATCGGTTATCAGAACTTAAAGATATATAAGTTGCAGATTATCTCTAAAATTCATACACTAACACTCATTTAACTTAACGAAGCATCAATATCAGAATTAGCTAGAAAAACAAATCCACACATAGACATGAATATAAATCAGAATTACCGAGAATAAAAAAAATTAACAACATTATGCAATGCATGATTACAACTCAAAATAGAATTCAAAATACTTTTAAAGACTATCTTCGTGGGAAATTGTTTAGTAAATTGATTACCGAAATATATGCAATTCATGCAAATACATTTCAATTTTTTAGAAATTATTTACTACTTTACATAAAAGTAGAATGAATAGTCAAAATTAAATACATGCAAATGCAGCAATGACTCACCAGTGAGTGTAAAGCTTCAATTTACCGTCAAGGCTAGGGTTTTAACTTCCGCATCAACAATTTGAGTCTTTTTTCATGATAAGCTATTGGGTTTCTTTCAGTCAATAAAGGTACCATGACTGTTGTTCTCATTCCAATTTGGGTTTCGATTGGCACTAACTTCATCCTAACAAAGAGAGACAATATTCAGTGACAACCGTAGCTAAGAGAGACGATTAAGTGAAACAACCAGAACGATTTTGAAATGATGGGTGTTTGGGCGTCGTTAGTTTGCTATAGCGGCCTTTGAGGGTTTGCTGCAAGTGTGCTAATCGATTTTGAGATTCCACAATGACGCTTGAAAATTTTCTAAACACTTAGAAAAAATTTTGCCTCTTTATTCACAAAAATGTTTCCCCCCATTACAAAACACAACGTTTTATTATTATTATTATTATTGGTTATTTACGTTTCTGGTTTTTCTCAAACACTTGCAAAACACAATGTTTTTTAATTTAAATTTGTTACTTTAACGGAAACGACATCGTTTCACTTCTTTTTTTAGTAATAAAATATTTTTAAAAATTAACTCAAACCCGCGCAATTAAAGTCAACATAGAAAATTAGTCTTTCATTCTTGATAGCCAAATAATTTATCACTAGTCTATCATAGTTTTTTTATATATGATATTTATATCACTAATATATCATAATCTATTGATAAACGATATTTCTATCACAGTTATCTCATAAGTGTATGACAGAAAATAAATCTATCACGATTCTATTGTTGTAGGCCTTCAGACCAAAAACCGTCACACAAAGGACTATCATAGTAGGCACTTTTTCTTGTAGTGAAAGCCAAACACCCTTTAGGGTACTAATCACTAGCTACCAATTATGAAAGTTCGTTGAACAAATCTGGTACTCTTAGCATCTTCATTGCTAAATCTATAAAAGTGTACAAGTATTATCTTGAAAAAAATTTCACTCACTGGAAAAAGTAAAAAATCCGCCGGCTTCCATATCTTGCCTTTGTTTAACTACGACGAGTTAAAAAACATCAACACTACCAGAATGATGAGTGAAGGACACTAAAGAGGATGATGGTGGCAACAACTTTTATATCACCGCTATTTAAATATGGAGATAAATAAAAGCCAACAATTCATAACACTTTTTCTAGCAAACTAAATTTGAGTTCAATGGACTCCGATGGGTGATGGTCGGTGCCAGTGGACTATGAATTTTAGTTGTTGGTTGTCAGATTTTAATTTTCTTAATAATAACTAAAATTCTTAATTCATTTAAGAATAAAATAATAATATAAAGTAATCAAATGTATTACAGTCCATGTTATACAAGCATAGTTATGCACTAATTTGAATACCCTCTTAATATAATACAATACATTTCAGTTCATTATATTATAGTCACATTATAATGCAATACAAAGCACAAGCGCACCTATAGGACATGTTTGGCTCATCTGCTCCACTACTAGTGCACTTGTACTTTGCCACCGAATCATCAATCAATCGGTTAATATTTGGGTTTGATTTTTTAAATTGTTCCACAATCAATTTTTTTCTTTCTGGATTTGATTCTTTTTGTCATTGTTGTGGGTAATTATTAATTTTGTCTGGATTCTGGAGTTGGTATCATAAGTTCTTGTTATATTTAATTTAAAATTATATCAATTATTTTTTATCAATATATGCACTCATTTTGTAACTTGAATTGTTGACTCTTATACTATCGCATGACTTTGGATCCTTTCAAAAATACTGCTCTGTAGCATTTTTCTTTTGTTTCCCATGGTTGATCAAAGTATTAATCATCAGTTCTTGGTGCTTGGGAAGGTTAAGACCTCATTATGCCAAGATGAAGAAAATATTTGCAAGATTATTTAATTACGTAATAATCACATAATGCTCATGGTCATGCATCCCAACTCATTCAATTAAACTTAGTTTAATCTTTAATTTCTATGTATATTGATTCAGGATTTACCAAGTAAAAAAATGAAAAACAATTTTCATATTTGTAACTCCACCATTCAGCATAAGGTGGGAGAAACTTTAAGTTTTTAATATGATCATTGTGTTATAGACCAAAATAGAACTATGAAGAGTGTTGAAGTGATTTCCTAGAGTCTTATATAGTAGTCTAGGTGAAGCTTCTCTTCTTGAATGTTATGCAATCCAAGGAATTCAACTTAGGATTGAAATACAAGTTTTGCAACCTAAGAGGGGGTGAATTGGGTTTTTAAAACTTATCCTAATCAAACCACACCACAATCCAATCTAATGCCTTAATAAATTCGAAAACAATAAATTCAATGAAAGCACAATAATAAATGAGTAGGGGAAGGGAAAACAAACTCAAAGATTTTTACGTGGTTCGGCTATCCCCCGCCTACGTCCACGCCTCCAAGCAACCCAAGCTTGAGAATTTCACTATCTAAACCTTCCAAGGCTTCAAAAGCTTACAATTGACTTTCAAGTTGTCAATGAACCTTTATAATAAAGAGATTATCTCTCAATCTCTTTACTCAAGTGTCTCACACACTTATACACTCACAAATTTGATGAGAAATTGAAAATTACAACAAAAACTCTCTCAAAGAGTAGATATACAAATTGAAGAACAAAGATGATTCAATAAATAATGATCTACAAAATTGAAGCTCAATCTATGTTGTGTGCACTTGTTTATGCTTGCAAAGATTACTAAAAATGAATTGAATTTGAGTTTATATAGTTTGAGCTCAAAAACTAGCCGTTATGCACATTTTGGTGATAACTGGCTTACCGTTTATGGAATCCGGTTAGCCGTTTTTATGTTACCGTTACAGCATATATTTGAATTTTGAAGATCCGGTATGCCGCTTTTGAAATCCGAATAGTCATTTATGTTCCAGAAGCTTATTGCGTGAATCCGGTCTACCACTTGTCAAATTCGGTTAGCCGGATGTTACAGTTACTGCTACAGTGAACTATTTTTTTAAAATTATAGTTTGACCCTAAAACTTTGTATAACTGTATTATGACCCAAAACGTTATGAATTTTTCAGATAAGTCTAATTTTGGAATTTCTAAGTAATATTTGTTAATCCCAAAACTTTTTGAAATTATGGTATCGCCCAAACTATGTGAAATTATAGAATGGCCCAAAATATTTAAATATTTTCAAATATGTCCAAATCTGAAATTGAAAACAATATTTATTAAAATCAAAGATTGTAAAATTCTTTCATTTTAGTCCACAACTTGAAAACAACTTAACTCCATAAAATCCTTTTCTTATTATAAAAGCACAATACATAAAATTTTGTTGAACTAAAACATGTGGTTTGTTATCATCAAAATCAATATTTATAGCCTTATAGGCTAACAGTCTCCCCCTTTTTGATGATGACAACGCACATTATAAAAAATTGATTTAGTTATGAAAAGCTCCCCTTTAATCAATGCAAGATTAAAAATTAATTTGAAAATGATTTAAAAGACTCCCCCTGCATAAATACATATAAATATTTTTCATAACAATCATATGTACCATATCTCCCCCTTTATCATCAAAAAGAGTAAAAACTCCCTCAAAATATATGGTCTATATCAATTTGTAAGCTCTCCCTTAATATTTCAAAACCATGCACAAATACTTCAAGATCAAATTACGTATTAAATGAGTCCGTATTAAAAAAAAAATGATCTCTCCCCCTTCATCATCAAAATTACTAGAAACTCATGCTAAGACTGATAATATGTTAATGGTTAATCAAGAAACATATAATAACCAAACATCCAATTAACCATAAAAAGATCATAAACCATCATTTCATCAATTACTAAATCAGCAACTCATAACATAAAATCATCATATAAAAACCATGTAATCAAATCATCATCATATCTCAAAATCATCACCATAATCACATATCAACCATAAAAAAAAAGCTCAAAAAGCATATTTTTCTCCTCGTTTTGACAACATTGAAATGCTATATTACTTTGTCTCTTCCTTTAGACAATAAAAATGTTCAAAATGCATATTATCCAAAATCATATTGTATGCTCCCCCTAAATATATGGCCAATTGAAAATTTTAACCAAAATGATTTTATCCAAAAAAAAAAATCATATTTATCTCCTCCTTTATCATTAAAAAAAGATAGATAGAAGCAATTGAAACAAGATCATCAAAAAAAAATTGATGAAGATATTACCTAAAATACATTTCAGCAGAGTTTCCCCTTAAAAATGAACAAATCCTCAAATACACAACATGGTTAAAAACACTTCCATATAAACTTAAACAATTATAACAAACCAACAACTCCATCAATTCATCAAGCAACACATATATAATCATCAATCATCAAAATCATCAAGAAATCAATTTTAATATTATTAATAACATGATTAGAGATATTAATAAATTTCATCATCCCAAGTTCATGCCAAATTACTAAGATTGACAAAATATGGAGGAATGACCGACATTGACATGAAATTGTCGAGAAATCGTTTCCGAAGCAGGGAACGTGGAAAATGAGACAATATAAACTCCGAATAATCACCATAATCTTCCTTGCACTTCTTGGCCGTTTGTTTCCCCTTGGACTAGTCACCACCCGCCATTATTGAAATAAAAACAAGCTTGAATATGCAATTTCGGGTTTTTAAAAATTCGAGTGAAATGGATGTATTTGAGCCAAAAAAATCAATCCTAGAGATGAATGAAGCTAATTGATAATGTAGATTGGATCAAAAATGGGCTAAAGGAAGCTTGAAAATGAAGAGAGAGAAACGAGTATAGTTAGGTTTTTTATTTTGGGTTTTATGTGGAGAGTTGATGAAATGTTGTTTTGAGAGTGAAAATTGAAGGAGTAATGGATGAATAATGATTTAAATGATTGATTTTAACAAGAAAATGAGTGGAAGATGAAGAAATTTGAGAGACAAATGGAGAAGCACTATTCACACGTGAGAGATGATGATAAAATAATGAAGAACAAGTGAAGAAATAATGATTGGGAAGTGTTTAATGAAAGTGAAATGCATGGGTATTAGTTTGAATCATTGATTTT
Source organism: Citrus x clementina (assembly GCF_000493195.1). Taxonomy (NCBI): domain Eukaryota; kingdom Viridiplantae; phylum Streptophyta; class Magnoliopsida; order Sapindales; family Rutaceae; genus Citrus; species Citrus x clementina. The sequence continues at coordinate 6,124,695 of NW_006262139.1, read as the reverse complement.
GGCATAAAAATGGGTGAGAAATGAAGAGAAATTGAATGAAAATAGAGGAGAGCAGCTCACGACTTTGGAAAGAGAAAGAATATGTAAAAAATGAAGAAGAAAATATGAATAGCTTATAAACATACGAATCCGGCTATCCGAATGTGCCTAACTGGTTATCCGGTTGCATTCCAGTAAGTGTGCAACTCGAATCTGGATTTCCGGATCTACATAACCAGTTATTTCGTTGAATCCAATGAAGAGCAAAGGTGAATCTGGTTATCCGGATTCCATAACCGGAAGACTGGTTCGTTCTAGCAAATACCAAAACCAAATCCGGGTTTTTGAATTTCATAACTAGATGCCCGGTTCTATCCAGCAAGCATCAAATTGAATCCGATTTTCCAGATTTCATAACCAGTTGACTAGTTGAGTAGATGTAATATACCGGTTAAGCTTTGGAAAACAGTTTTGAAATTTGGTTAACTCTTAGACTTGTATTATTCACACCAATTTATTTTTTACTTAAAAATTTGATCAATTTTAAACCATTTTGAGATTCAAAACTTTTCAATAAGCTATTTAATACATGAAACATAAATGCATATAAGAACAAACATATAACTCATCTATCATGCATATACATCATACAATCATAAAATATGTAAGCATTTAAAGATTGAGAATTCAAGCATATCACTCATTTATCATGCTTAGGCATTTCATAATCATTAAAATCAAACAAATCCATCATGATAAGTTGACAAGCTATCATCATATATATATACATATAACCATGCATCATGATTACACACAATAATATGGCAAGAATTGTTACCAAAGCAATTAAATTATCTTGTTCATCATTTACTCTTAGATAATGATCGAATGATTATTCTCACAAGCTTTCATTAAGAAACTCTCCACCATTTCTTGATTATGGTATCTACAAAAAAATTCAAGTTGTGCTTCTTGGTACCCAAATATTCTTGGGTCCTTAAGTGTTAGCAATGGTTCCTTTTGGAACCCAAACACATTTTACTCTATAATATACTTTTCTTTTAACAGGACAACCAAGCTTCATGTGACCGTTTTGATTACAATAATGACATACAACTTTATTGTTAATAGATGTACTCTTCACAAAGTAGTTCATATAATACTTTGGTTTCAAGTTTGGCTTATAGCCAAGTCCTCCTTTATCAAACATACATTTTTGTGAATTAATCAAGTTATCCAACATCTTTTGTCCATTTGTAAATTTTAAGATAATCTCATTTAACTCATTGCTCTTCTTTTTAAGCACTTCATTTTCTTTCATTAATTCATCAACATGTGATTTCTCATGCTCATATAAAGTACTTTGTTTACATGTGAATGATGCAATCCTATCACGTAACATTTCATTATCTAGTTCTAATTCTTTGATCTTTTCATTTAATGAAACATTGCATTTTTGCAAGGCATCATTTTTATTTTTCAAGTTATCTACATGTGATTCTAGATACTTGTGTGTAGTGCTAGATTTCTCATTTGATAATGCAACTCTATCATGCAATGTTTTATTCTCTAATTTTAGGCTTGTAATTTTTGTACTTAGAGATTCATTTTCATTTTTGAGCTCTACCATTTTCGTTTTAAGACATGCATTCTTTTTACCAATTTTCATCCACTCATCATGCAATTCTTTAAAAGTATCATGTAATTCATCATAAGTAGGAAGATCATTTACCTCATCAAGTTCTTCATCCGATTTATCTCTAATTGTCATGACAGTTAGATTTGTCATTTCTTGATGCTCTTCATCATCACTTGTTTCCTCATCGATATCATCCCATGTGACTACCATTACTTTCTTCTTGAGCTTGTTGAGAAGAGGGCATTCCGATCTTATATGGTCAGGCTTCTTACACTCATAACATTTTATTACTTCCTTCTTCTCCTTTCGGTTCTTGAGATCTCTAAATTTTCTTCGCTCACCGGATTTCTTAAAATATTTTCTGAACTTCCTAGCCAGCATATCCATCTCCTCTTCATCCAACTCGCTTTCCCCATCACTCACATGTTTCGAGGCTTTGAGAGCAATATTTTTCTTCTTCTCCTCATTGCCTCTTTCGGCTACCAAGTTTTGCTCATAAGAAATAAGAGAACAATTTAAATCATCAATAAGTAAGATATTTAAATCTTTGGCTTTCTCAATGGCAATCCTTTTTTGTCTCCATTCCTTAGGTAGCGACTTAATAATTTTCTTAACTTTCTCGCTATTTGAAAATTCTTTCATAGGGCTCCTAGAGTGTTCACTATGTCTGTAAATCTAGTATACATAGAATACACACTCACATTTTGTTCCATTTGAAACAATTCATATTGTCGAGTGTACCTACTAATTTTAAACTCTTTCACTTGATTCGTGCCTTCATAAACAACTTCAAGTTTGTGCCAAATTTCATTAGCACTCTCACAACTAAATATTCTATGAAACTCTTTCTTATCTAATGTGCAAAACAATGCATTCATAGCTTTAGAATTTAGAGTAGCTTTTCTCTTTTCCAATTCATTCCATTCCTGTGAAGGTTTTGAAATATCTTCCCCGACTTCATTTTTAGTCAAAGGCATAAATGGACCATCACAAACAACTTTCCAACTTTCATAATCTAGTGCTTGTAAATAAATTCTCACCCTAGTTTTCCAATACAGCCAGTCATTTTCGTCAAAGAACGATAGTCTAATTATGGATTGTCCTTCCCTAAGGGAGCACACGCTTGCGAGCGAGGCTGCCCACGCTTGCGCGGCAAGGCAGCGCAAGCGAGGATACCCATGCTCGTGTAGTAAGGCAGGGAACGCTCGCGTGCCAAGGGAGCGTATGCTCACGCGCGAGGCTGCCCACGCTCGCGTGCCAAGGCAAGCACGCTCGCACGCGAGGCTGCCCATGCTCGAGTGGGGCATGTAGTGCACACTCGCAAGCATTGCAGCGCGCGCGACGAGGGGCATCTGGGCCACATTCGCAAGGCGAGGAAGTGCCCGCTCGCGCGTGAGGCTGCCCATTTCCGAGCAAGGCATGCCTCACCTACTCGCGAGGAAGGCAGCGCGAGCTCATGCGGCAGGCACAACATGGTTGTGCGAGGGATGCAGCATAGCCTCGCGTGTCAGCAACACACGCACGCGGCATGCAGCAGGCACTCTCTCGGCAAACTGCCCAGGCTCGAGAGGCATGTAGTGCGCGTTCGTGAGCAAGGAAAATTGCCCTCGCTCGAGCGAGGCAATCAGCGCCCAGTCACGGGCAAGGCAGCGCGTGCTCGCCACCAAGGCATGCAGCCCACGCTCGCGCGAGGAAGTCAGTCCAGGCTTGTCTGTTAGATTATTATCAGTATGAACCCTCAACATTTTAATCACATCTTTTGACAATGCATTTTTTATAAAGTGTCATTTTATATCAGTATGCTTAGTTCTATCATGATGAGCTGGATTTCTATTCAAGTATATTGCACTTGAGTTATTATAGTGAACTTTAACAATTGCCTGAGCTATCGTCAACTCTTCAATCATCCCTTTGAGCCAAAAAGCTTTTTTAATTGCCTTTGGAGCTGCTGTATATTCAGCTTCTGTTGTTGACAAAACAACTACATATTGAAGACTTGCTTTCTAGTTGATAATGTAGCCATTCATCATAAACATATATCATGTTAAAGATTTTCTTTTTTTATGGTCCCCAGCAAAGTTTGAGTCCATATAACCCTATAAACCACCTCTTACCTCATCTAATCTCTATATAACAATCTATATTTCTGAGTATCATTAAGAGACCTCAATATCCACTTAAATGCTTGTCAATGCTCATTTCCAGGTGTTGTCATAAATCTGCATACAATGATTAAAGCATGAGAAATATCAAGTCTTGTTAGGACCATTGCATACATCAAACACCCCGCAACATTGGCATAAGGATTTTTTGCCATTTCAGACCTCTCTTCATTTGTTTTAGTACACTCCAGATTTGAGAACTTGAAATGAGATGTCATGGTGTCAAGACAATCTTGTACTCCTAGCTTTCTTGTCAATCTCAGCAGTTTGTTCTAGAGTTTTTTTTATAAGGATGCCTCTTTTCTTTCTTTATTGGTTGTTGGTTCTATAGCATCACCCAGTCCCTGTGTAATCAATAATGCTTCCATTTTGAATTTCCATGTATTAAAATTGTATAGCATCATTCTTCCCATTAAAATTGTCAAGATTAACTTTAGGAGTGGCCATACTTGTATCTAATCAAGAAACCCTACTCTGATACCAATTGAAGAGATTGCAAAGTTATACAAACAAAAATTTATTAATTGCTCCCAATATCACTAATTTAGATTTACTAGATGCAATAAGATGATCTGATTTGCTAATAATGAATTAACTAATGATCAGAAAGATGAATTAACTAGAAATAATCAACAAAAAACACAAAACCACAAGAAAAAACACAAGAACAAGAAGTAACATGGTTCAATTAATTTGGATTGACTTACATCCACGGGAGGAATAAATCAATTAGCTTATTGATTGAATCAAGACTTTCTTACACAGTAAATAAAGAGCATTTTCGAGGAACAAGAACACCTTTTTTACTCAAGCTTTCTCTCTCTCGAAACCTCTAGATCACTCTGTTGTTACACTAGAATCAGCTGCATTTCCAATTTTATAATAAACCGAGATATTTCCCCAGGATCGCACCTGATTAGCAAATGTTTTTAACAGTTTTAATAACCTTCACATGTCATTAAAGGATCACGTGCAACGCCTTTGCTTCTTTAAGCTCAAAACAACAAAATCTCAAGTTGTTTCAACAAGTAATATTAAGATATCATGAAACACATATTAGGATGTCGTTTTGCTTAGACATCAGTCACTAAAACACATTACTTTCCTATCGTTTCATCAATCTTTTGATTTGATTCACTCTGGTTCAACACATCCCCATCTGAACACTTATGTTATGGTTTTGGGTAGGTTTTTCAACAAATACAATGGCAAAAAGGAGAGTTTGATGGATGGGATATAGTCATGGCATTATCTAATTCAAATGGGTGGTTGTTGATCAGCAAAATGACAACGAAAAAGTACTTTGGCAGTTATAGACAATAACGAGTGCAATACAATGCAGTGGTTCGAGTTTCTTTTTTTCTAATTTAATTTTTTTAATAAAGCTAAATGGGTTTAGTGGAAAGAAATAAGAGGGTAGCATCAGGGACAACTAAGAACTAGGCTTTCAACTTTGATACTAAACCAACGCAGCTAATTTAATTTTCTATAGAACACTAAAATAAAAAGAATGGTCTAAATTCACTTTAATTTGAAAGAATACCGTGAACATAGGGGGTTAAGACTTATTGATTTGCAGAATGCCAAGAATTAACTAAACTCTAAAACTCACATCGAGCTTGGAAAACTAAAAATACTATTGAACTCAAATATGCCTTTAAAAGCTACAAGAGAGGGCTATTTATATTAGTAGTAATTATTTTATACCATGAAGAAAAAGGAAAATAAATTCCTAGACTATTAAGAAAAGAACAATAAATTTTTAAACAATAAGAAAACTAATTTAAGTAAGATAAGAATTCCTAATGCACATTGTGTTTAATTTGTACCTCCCAATAGTTTTTCGATTATAAAACCTGATTATAAAACCAAATTAGAAAACCAAGGGCCAATCCAATTGATTCACAATGTGAAAGGTATTCAACAAAAAATTCAAGTGATTCCTCAGCAAATATAACACATTATAATGCAATCTTTAGGACAGTTTCGATTGTGCACATAACCCTTAATAGGTTCATTTCTCTTTCAAATGGATACATCCATTGAAGGTAAATTAGCCACATAACCTAGCTTCTTTAACTAGATGGACTGTCATATGAAGCATTATATCAAAAGAGGTAGGTAGGAAACATTATTCTAAATTATATAGGGCAATATTAATTTCCTTTTACAATTGGTTAAGAGAATCATGTTTTATTACCTTACAACACAATCAATTAAAAAAGAAGGCAACCTAATTATGAAAAAATTGATATTTTTTGGCAAACAGTTCAAAGTACTAATGGTAGTAGTTCTTACATCAAATGATGACAGTCATGAGACTTAAGTTCTTAAAGACGGCAGTCATCTGTTCAAACAAAATTTCTAAAGTTAGAACAATAATGATAAGGAACTTCGACAACTTGCAAGGTTTCACAATACATTTTTTTAATACTTACTCAAAGTGTATGGGGTAGGGGTAGGACTTGATGTGTTCATTGGGAACTAGTGCCAAAGATGCTTTGTTCATGTTGTCTCATTTTTTATCTTCCTCGATTAATGAAGTAATGTTTCATAGATGCTTTCATGCATTTTTTTTAATGTGCATCACATCTAGTTAATTATGAGCTAACAAGTATTTTAAATATTCTAAATTAAAAAAAAAGTATACAACCATCGAGCCTATGCCTACCTCCCCCATCCTCACCTTTACCCTCACCATATTTTTGCCTTTTTTGGAATTTTTTCCCCTCTAAACTTGATGTAAATTTCAGTTACCAAGTTTAAAATTTCCTCATTAGATAAAGGTTTAGGAGGGCTTTTAAGAAACCAACGATGGCCCAAAATAATACATTTTCCGACTATATGACAGCCAACATGCACATATATTTATCTCATACAATGGAAAAGCATAATATCCTGTCACTGTACACCTAAACAAGTTCATTTATGATAGGAACTCACTAATTGTCCACATCAACACAGTCCACAAATTAAAAGTTTCTTTACGATATGCATCAAACACATCAATACCTACCTCTCATAAGGTTTTCAAGTTCTCAATTAAAGCTCTAGGTTTATGTCTACATCATTTACAGGCTATTTAGGGCCAGAGATTAGTAGAGACAACATCATAAACTTCCTCTTCATGCACAATCATAGAGGAAGATTATATGTTATCAATGTAACAAGCTAGCAACTATAATTAGTGTTGGATGTGCTATGTGGGTTAATCCCATCAGTTGATAGAGCTAATCAAAGATTTCTTGAGTCTTAGGCAAAGTCCGGCAATTTATTGTCAATTAATTGTCAAGCTGGTAAATCAATATAGTGGCAAAGCTTGCCATCTTTGATTCTTTTATTTTCATGCCATGTTATGTTTGCGACAGTTTATGGTGATTGAAACATTCTTTTGAACCTAGAAATTAGGTAAAAATACCATAACACAATTTTTGGGTCCCATTGTCTAAATTTTATAGGCTCATCTTTTCTTCTTTGCCACCTAGATGATCCACTGTTTAGGCATTCACTAAGATTTGTGAACTCATTCTTATACAAAATATAATCATTTGAATGCATGTATTTTCTCATAATCTAACCCTAATACTTCTAGTATTTTTTTAGCCTCATATATTGACCAAGGAAAATTATTATCATTTGGCAATGTCTTATTGAGGACTTTCAATAAAGTTAAAAATTCATTGTGGGACCTCTCATAACGCCCTTTCACATTGTATAATTTCATCAAACCGGATAGTTTTGAATGCTTGGAACCCAAATATAAAAGCTTTTCAACATTTTCAAGCATATCCTTAAAACAACTAGGATCTTGATCACAATGCTCAAAAGCATCATGAACTCTATCACCAAAATCACTGTAATTTTATCATCTAAATTGTTGACTTTGTGGTTCATCATACTTTGCAGATGTACAACCACAAAAACTCCAATAAGTTTAAAAAGTTTCTAAATTAATTCCATCAGTCAATGAAATATGTAAATTTTAATTTGACATGTCTAGGGTTTCGATTAAACAAACTATAAATGTTAAATATTTTAACATAGCAACAATTAGCTTTCTTGAATTCTATCAGCTACTATATAGTAGCAATACACCAGTAGACGTATTCAAATTGCCATGTCCCCAAACTTCACTAAGTTGAGGGCAGCATACCATTATTTCACTCCGAGCAAACAATGTTTAAAAAATCCAAAATAAATAATAATTTCATATAGTCAACATATATTACAAAAGTCCAAAAAAACATAGAAAAATCCTAAATTATTTTATTGGGTTTCACTAATTTATTTTCAAATACTGCTCAATGATAGAAATTGACAAAACTCAGACAAAATCCATTGTTATTAATAAGAAAAAGAGAAAATTCTTAACATGCATGTAAAGTAAACAAGAATAACTAGTCAAGAAAGTTAGAAAGGACAAATAAACTACAAATTTACTTGAAAACAAACAAGCCTAGCTTTTGCTTTGGTCGCTGCTATGTGGTGACTGTGGTGGTGTCCTCGATCGATGGTTTTTACGCTTGATCGATGGCAGTTGAAGAGAAGAAGGGTTTAGCTTTCAAAGAGAATAGAGAGGTTTGAAAGAGTGTACACTTAGGAAACTAAAAGAGGTTTCATTGATTAGGTTAGGGATAAATTAAAATGGTACATTTGGTGTTTTTTACTTTTAAATTCTTCTGAAACTAAAAGTGAAACAACCATGTTTCTTATTAAAATTAATAAAACAAAAGGAAACATTTTAGTCAAACCTGCTAAAAATCTTTGTCACACTTGCTAAATTAATTTGAAAATTTTGATTAAGTTTTCTTTCTTGTGCTGAAACCTTAGTGTCACCAACTAAATTAAAATGGTTTTTCCTTTAAACTTAAAAGCTTGACATTTGGAGGTCCTAGTTCGAATTCTAAATAGAACAAGATTAGAATTATTATTATTATTATTTTTCTGATAAGTTTATGTCAAGAATCTCTTATATTAACTTGCTGTAGTATCAATACTCAGTGATACTTGTCTATTAAACATGAAAATTGGCCCATATGTAAGTAAGCACTCCTGATACATATATACTTACATATGGGCTATTTATCTAGCAATGGTTATGTATATTTTTAATTTCTTTAATGAAAACTATAAGCTAGAAAAACTGTGTGAATTTTTTTCCAATGTTGGACAAGGTGTTTGGCATTGTTCTATCCATTCTAATTAGTGATTTTAGGACTCTAGTATGTTGAAGTGTACATATATTCTTATATTGTCATATTTATTATGAAGGTCACTTTTATTTATTTGTTTTTATCTTGATATTTATGGATTATTTGATTGAGTTATTTGATTGGATCTTTATTTCACATGGAATATATTTGAGAATTGTTGAAAAAATTAATGTTATGCTGCCGAAAGTTTTAGAATTTTTTAAGTACTAATAAATAGCTTCCCAACTTATAATTTTTTTGCGAAAAAAATCATCCAAGAAAAATAAAATGCACACAACTTGTAATTTAAATTAATCATCAAATGAATTAACATAATGTAGCACCAAAGATATGATAAGTGAAAATTAAGACAGTACAATAGAATACCAAATGATTAATTAAATTTATAATTGATGAACAATATGCAAAACGCCATACATTATAATAATTAAGAATTTCTGACTATATTAAAGTTAGGAATAAGTTACAAAATAAATAAATACATATTTCAATATAGTATATTTTATAATATAATATACTGATAACTGTATTTTTTTATCCGCTATCTTTACCCTAACTTTCACATGGTGAAGAATGCTTGATTAGGAATCCATTACCTATATGTGTATAATTAATTAACTTGTGGTGGTTGTAGCAGTACTCGGAGGATCTGGCACATAATCCTCGAGCTTCCAGAAGCCATTATCCAATTGAACCATGCCCTTGTTCTTGACAGTCCACCAATTAGGTGGTACCCCATATTCATCCTTTAAAAGATCCAATCCTTTGTTAAGAAGTGCAATATCGCGATCAATTGCCAACTCAAAATCATCATCATCATCCCCTTGTGACGTCCCTGCAATTCCATGCAGGTAATTCTCTAAATTATGCAAAACTGAAGGAAGAGATAGAGGGGGTATAACCGTCTTTACGTATGTTGATTTGGTGGTATCGACTTTCAACTCTCGTCCCACGTCAACGTAACCTGAGAACACGGGCGGAACATTGGGAACGATGTCGTTTTTATTTGTAATGCGTAAGAGGCGAAGAAGTTTCTGATCTTCAAATGCAGTCTTGAAGGCTGAGTCTCCAACGCGGGGGCTAGCAAACACGATGGTCGTCACCATGCATCCTGATGCTGTGTCTGATCCGGTGGGTTTGTTATATCCATTGGCTGCTAAATCTGCTGCATTCAGTGTTGCAAGTGCTGAGCCCAGGCTGTGGCCTATCACTGTAATGCTCATTTCTTCGTCCCCATATTTATCCACCAGTGTCCTCACTGCGCTTCGAACCTACTTTCACAAATTAATATATATATAAAGATTAATTTCGAATTATCCTTAGTGAATTAAATATCTTCAAAACACTTCTCTTATTTTTAAGAACTTCAATTTACTATCTCATTTTATTAAAAAGATAAAATAATTTCATCAATTAATTCTTTTTTTCCTTAATTTTTAAATAAAATAAAAACATTATTTAAAAATAATTAATTTTCGAGAAAGTAATCTACATAATCTTACCACTTTCAATATAAGTTTTAACACACTTTTTTAAAAAAACAAACTGGGTCGGCTCTCAAGTGTCATTATGCCTCACACTATTATCAATATAAAATGGAAAAAAAGAAAAGAAAAATGCTATCTGCGCATAATAAACAAAACTTTGCAAATGACATGACACGCCCGAACGACATCGTTTAAATAGTGGAAAAAGGAAAAATAAATAAATAAATAGAAGCACTTCAATTGCCAAATTAAAATATCCAAACTTATCCAAATCATTGACTAGCTCACGGCAGCAGCCAATTCACTCATTTCGCTCGCACTCTCACGGCGGCATCGTCCTATGTATTCAGTCTGACGAATTGCCGGCACGGAGACACGTATTACGCCTTGGAGGAGACACCCATTAGATTACGGCTTATTTTGGAAGATGAATATTGTTTTTTGGAATTTAAAATTCAGAAATTGAGAGTGCCAATGAATTCGTTGGAGTAAAATGGCTTGGTTGAAGATGAGGAGATAAGGCTTTAACTTAGACTTTCTTTAATTTAGTCCCACTTAGGTGGCTTCTAAACGGCATCGTTCTTTATTCTGTGTAATCATTTGTGCGCAAATAGCAGCGCTCATAATAAAAACCAAAGTCATTTTATTAAATAAGCTATTATTTTTTTTTCTTTTCTTTTAATTTCTACACCCTCAAAATGACTTTGTTTTAGGAACCATGTTTAAATATTATCAAAATCTTATCCATAAATATTCTTATACCAATCAAAATCTTGTCTCTTTCAAACCCTAATTATCAAACTCTCGTACCCTAAGTTTTATCATAATTTTTTTTGGAGATTTTAAAATTTTATACCACATGTATACATACAATATCCCATACATTTTTAATAACATACACTTATCCGCATATTTATTTACTATTTATTAATCACCAATAAAATCACGCAATTTTTTTTTTTTTAAATTAAAGAGCAAAAGTCAGATCATGCATGCTTCTACCTGGTCTTTGGCACTGAATTTGCAGTAAGTGGAGTCTGGGTTAGATTGGACGTAGAGCGAATGAAAACCTAAGTGCACCATCGGAGTGGGATCATAAGTATCTCCAAATAAGTCGGAAGCTGGAGTAAGAGGGAATTGAAAATCTTTGAACCACTCAGCAGCCGACTGAGTTCCTCGCCATGAAATCAAAATGTCTCTTCTTCCTAACAGAGTCTTTCCTTCATCAGTGGCCACAGCAACATACCCAATCCAAGCAGATTGGTCAGGGAGAACCCAATCCCAGAGATCAGTATCTGATCTTCCATATAAATAATTGGTGACAGTGTATTTGTATGGATTGCCATTGTGTAAGGCTACATGATAGAAGAAATCTTCTGGTGCGTAACGAGGGAATCCATACATCTTAGAAATGGTCTCGTCATTGAAGGAATCATAATTAGCTTGAGCTGTTTCACCATAATGAATTATATAGCGCCGGAGATTAATGTTGAGAGGCTTCAATAAACCATCCCAGTGGTTGCTACCACTCAGCTCCTTCCAGTTGTCTGCTATCCCAGTTCCACCCATTATTTCACTCTTGTTGTAACTTCTGAGGTTATAGCAACTAGACTCATATTACTTCGCTTGCTTTTTATAGACTCATACAACCCTTTCACCATGATGAATTATATTGATGTCATTAGGAGAAATTGGTAATTTTCTTAATTTTATACATTAATTGTGAAAAAATGACATTTTCTTAGTTTTTTCTGTTATTCTTTTTAGTTGAGCTATTAGTTGACTTTATAATACTAATATTTTCTTCAATGAATCACTTTAGAAAGATAAAAATAAATATAAAAAGTAGGAATTTGTTAATTTGTTCAAATGGATAAATTTTTTTGGATATTTATTTGGTTCAAAATTTGTTGATATCACAATTTTGGGTAGATTAGATGCATGTGGCCATAGTTTGACTAATGATACTACCAGCATATGTAGATGTAGTAATTTTTTTTTTATCTAACATGTAAAAATGTTACACTTCAATGATTCGGCACAGTTGGAGCGGTACAAAGATAATAACCATTTTCTAATAGGAGATGATATCTCCGTCCTATAGTTTTTGCAAACCCATAGTATTTTCAGAAAATAATTACAAAAAATACACATTATTTTTAAACAATTTCAAATAAATAAGAACATTTGAGAATTAACCAATTATATCCATCTTCATTTACTATTTTATTAATTGTACTTTTTTTATTATGTTTGATTGCAAAGATTGCTTTGGCATAAGCTTAAATTGACTATTTTACCCTTATAAAGTAAAACTACTGATAATTTACTTTAAATTTAATATTTTTCTAATTTTATACCAAAATCATTATTTCTAACACTAATTTTTTAGTATGATTATCAAATTTTAATTAAACTAACATAGTTTCTTTATGACACAATACTTATATAAATTCTTGGACTGTCAAATTCATGTCATTTATACATAATGGTAGTGAAAATGATAATAGAATTTCATTTAAAAATACTAGATTATGAGTTACAAAATCAGGTACCTAAATCATTAGATATAATAACTCATGTTTATTAGGCCAATTTGGTCGTATTATATCATAATAATGAAATAGTAAAATAAAACTTATATTAAGGTTTATGAGCAAAGATGGTCAAAGAAATTTAAGAAAAAAAATTATTAGAAGGATTTACTTGATTAAATATGCAGAACTTTGATAAATTTGTATTTTTGAAAAGTATTGCGAACTCATTGTAATTTTTTTAGAAGGTAGATTTACAAAAATAGTATGATGGAAATATTCTCATCCTAATTAATTACTCCTTGGTATTTTCGTGTGTATAAATAGATAATTTTTATTTTGAATTAGGTTTTTGTTTTGGATTCTAATATATTAATATACAAAGACAAAAAGATCTTGCTTCATTAGTCAATGAGATTTATATTGAGTGTGAATAATAATTGTTTCAAAGGAGAAAAAGACCCTTGATATCTTGAAGGCTTGTCCAAAATGTGTACGTACTTTGGTTTCTAAAATGTACACACAACCTTATGCCATTGTTGACACAAACACTACTTTGAAAATTATTACAAACAAGAAGTAAAATGAAATGCGGACGCGTATACAACATTATTGGGAAAAGAATTGACAGATGGCGAAAAGTAACAATGACAAACACGCATAGTCCATATACATGAACCATTGACTGTCGGCATAAAAAATGACAAAATAAATAAATATTATAATAAAATTCTTACCAATCAATTGCATTAATACACATGAATTTAATTACAGGGTAATGAAACACGAGTGAATGATGATATAATTATAAATTTTTGTATAAATTTATTTTTGTAAAAACTAATTTGGTATGAATTTATTGGTTGAATAAAATATAAAGTAATAAAAACAAATCGTGTGAACCAAGAGGTATCTAATCCACCCATTAAATCATACTACATCAGTTTATACAAAAAAAAATAAAATCGTACAAGAGTTTGTAACTATATTATTACTCAATGAAACACTTAAGTTGGTAGTGATCTTACCTCCATGTTGTCTTAAGAGAGAACTTTTGATGGAATGTATAGAATGAAGAAGAAATAGTGTAAACGCACAAAAAGACGCGTGAATCATAATAAAAATTTATTGAAATATTGATTTTATTTTCAATTTGGATAAGAATAGTTTTGGGTTTAGATAATAATTGTAAGAATATTTATGAAATTGTATTAAAAGATAAAACTAGTTCTTAAAATTAGATTTTAAAATGTTACTCTTTCCATACTTTTCAAAATTTGCTATAGGAGGGGTTTATTTTGGCAAAAGTAATTTTTTTTTTTTCAAATACTAGAATTTGTTTTTAAATTGTCAAAACTACTTTTAAGCCTCCCAAAACCAATTCCTAGCAGGCCTTTAGGATGGTTTTTAAATAAATTTATCTAGCTGATCAATTAAGAGTATCACCAAAAGAATTTTCTAATTTTACTCTTCAAATGTCTATTTGCTTACCTATTTGGCAAATAGAAGAGTGAAAAAAATCCTATTTAGCAAATAGAAGAGTGAAAAAATAAACTCTTTTTTAAAAGACTTTTCAAATATAAATAAGTTTATATTATTTTAATTAAATATTTCCCTCCACAAGAGAATAGTAGTTATAGCACTTCTTTCTCTTCAATAATGATGACATAAAAAATAATCTCAATTAAAGAGGGAGAAGTCTCTCTTCAATATTAAAGAGAGAGAAACACTATCTCATTTGAAAAATCTTATTTGAAAAATCTTTTGGAGCCTTCAATACTTATATGACTCCTCATATAAGGAGTAAAATATCATCAAAAGAATTTTTTGGTAATACTCTAAGTTCAAATTTCGGAGATAAAGGTTAAAAAGTGAATGATTAGGACTTTTCCCATCCCTTTACCTTCTAAAAGTTAACAAGAAAGTATATTTTTCTTATAATAATTTAACAAACTAATGACAAAAATTTCAAAATAATAATAGTTTTGAGGAGAAATGACCCGATTCATCAAAATACATATGCCCTGTCTATTTGTAAAAAAATTATAAAAAAAGTGTTAAAAAGTTTTTAAAAGTTATGTTTGTGTGGAGATGAATGAAGTAAAATTATTAAAACAACAACCTTATAATCACTTTCAGGTTCAACATGTCGTTCATGGTTTTAATGATGCAACTCATAAGCTGGACTAAATTAGGTTAAACAAGTGATCAATAAAATTGACATTTCACTAACATTAAGGGTTTATATGAGTTTAAAAATACAAAGGGTTTTGATTTTTTTTTTCAAACAATTAAGAAGATGGGTACGGGTCGGATAGGGTCTCAATCAACCTAACTTGTGTATATACAGTGTGGGTTTGAAAAAATCCAACCAAGTGTGGGTTGGGCTTGTCTCAAAAAATTTATTTGTTTTTCCAAATATTAATAGAAAATTAAAAAATTAATTAACAACTGAAAAAAACACAAATTACCATTATCTATCAAATTTCAAAGTTCATCGTCCAAAAATTTAACACGAATATATATTATAATTTTAACTATATATAAAAAATATATAATATCGTGATTTGCGCGTTGGAAAATCTATATTTGGCGTTGCAAAAAAGATGCACTATACTCTATTAAAAATACATTTGATCTAAACTCTAAAGTTACACAAACAAATTCACTTAGTCAAACGTAAAAGTATTACCCTGAAAAAAAATTCACTCACTGGAAAAAGTAAAAGATATGTGGCTTTCATATCTCAACTCTAACAGCGGCAAGGTAAAAAACACCAACATTGCTAGAATGAATGAATAAATGATGAGTGGAGGACGTTTAAGAGGATGATGGTGGAGCAGGGTCGGCTCTAGCACATTAGCGGCCTTAGGCGAAATTTTTGTATGGAGCCTTTCTCTATTTAAAAACAACAATTCTTAAAACCATTAAATAATCTCATTATTTTATTTTAATGAAACATAAGAAAGACATTTCATTTATAGTACAATAAAATCACATTTAGTTTTACAAGTTTCATAATACAAGCACCAGTTGATCAACATTTTCAACACCAACAATAAGCCCTCAAATCAAAAGACTGCATGTAAATTAACAGCTTTAAAAACTGACATTATGAATGCTACTGCCTCCTGGAAATTCAAACTGTAGCAGGAAAATAGGAAATATTCTGAAAACTCCATCTCTGTCACAAAATCACATATTTGATAGGACCATAACCCATGAGATAATGTGACTATATCATTACTCCAATAGTTCAACCGCTTCATGTTTTGATCCTTGTTCAATGCAATACTAACACAAGTAATTAATCAATTAAAAATTATTCTTCTTGCTTTTTTAGATGCAAAGTTATTAATTAAATCCTCAAAATTTAGGTTACCTAAAAAATCTTTTTCAATTGATAACATAGCTAATCTATTTAATCTTTCTTGTGACATTGTTGATCTTAAAAAAGATTTTATCAATTTCAATTTTGAAAAACTCCTCTCAACTGAAGCAACAGTTATAGGTATTGTCAATAATATTCTATAAGCAACAAATGCATTAGGAAAAGATCCTATCTTTTTAATATAATTAAGAATGTCAAGTGGAGTATTTATTTTAATTTGTAAAACTTCTTTCAAAACTTTTAACTTTGAAAACAAATCTAATCCATCAATATCAGAAACACATATCATATTTCAAAGACTTTTCAAGATGCATGCAACTATTTTTCAAACTATCATCATCTAATGATTTTAAATTTTCAAAACTAAATAAAAATCCAAAAATGCTTTCATATAATTCAAACAGCTGAAATCTAATCTTGATAGAAGAAATAGCTTGATCGACAGTATATATAAAGTAATCAATGCTAAAAGAATTTTCATAGGACAAAATTCTTTCTTCATATTATTATTCTCACCAAATATAGGTTTTCTACGAATTACACGTTTTTCTTGAAATTTTGGCTCTATTCTCATTTCACTTGTAATCTCTTTAGCTGAAACAATAGCTGACACATAAGCATGTTCTCTATAATTTTCAAAAAAAGATGTAAGACCTTTTAGTTGATTTATGGCAACATCGATTTGCATATCTTGCTTTTGTAAGTTTTTACTAACAGTGTTCACAGCAAATAATATATCATACCAAATAGTCATACCTAATAAAATTTCAAAGTTTTCCAACCCATATGTTGCTAAACATTTAGCTTCACTCTTTGTTTTAGGATCTTCACCAAATTCTGCCAATTGGAGTAAAACATCTCTAATTTGTGGGGTTTGAAACCTTATTGCTTTAACTCTTTCTATGTGACTTTCCCAACGAGTTTGTGATAATGATTTAACAATTAAATTAGGTACATGATCTTTTAAAATTTTTCATCTCTTAGTTGAAGAAGAAAACAATGAATAAATACGTTGTAACACTCCAAAAAATGAAGTAGCTTTAGAACAAGAATTAGCCATATCACAAAGTACTAAATTAAGACTATAACAACCAAATGGTGTATAAAATGCTCTAGGATTTATTTCTAACAATTTTTTTTGTACACCTTGATTTTTTCCTTTCATATTAGATCCATTATCATATCCTTGTCCTCTTACATCATTAATATCAAGCTCAAGTGTTTTTAATACATCCACAAGTTCACTAAACAAACCTTTTCCAGTGGTTTCATCTACCTTTAAAAATCCTAAAAAGTATTCTTCTACATTTACTAGATTTGTTGAAATATCTATACATCTTAGTATGAGAGACATTTGTTCTTGGTGACTTGCATTTGGAGTACAATCAAGTATAACTGAAAAATATTTTGCTTCCTTGACTTTGTTAACAATTGATTTTTTTATTTCATGTGCTAGTATCAAAATTAATTCATTTTGTATGTTATGCCCAAGATAATGATTATGAATTTCACCTGTTTTAATACGTCGAATGTGCTCTTGCATTGTTGGATCAAATTCTGCTATCATTTCAATGAAAGTTAAAAAATTTCCATTGTTCTCTTCATAGATCTTCTCATTTGTTCCACGAAATGCTAAATTATTTTTTGCAAGATTTTTTACAACAGCAATAATTCTTATTAGTACTTTCTTCCAATGTTCTTTCTCCTTGTTTATTCTTTTTTGAGCATCTTTATCAATTGTTCTTCTTGTTGACAATCTTGTTTCTAAATCAACCATCCATTCATATTAGTTATATTCATTAGTTGTTTCATGTCGTTTAAGTTTAGCACTAAGATTTTTCCAATCTCTTGACCCTTCATCACTTAGCTGAGTTTTGCTACAACTTATATTGAACAATTTGCAACAGAAAAAATATACTCTGTCAAAATCTTTTGAATATTTTAACCATTTTCTATCATGTTTTTCTCCATTTGGTAGTATTTTAACATAAAATGTGTTAGAAAAATGCCTAAGATTTTCATCTTTTGGATAAGCTACATCATACTCTCTAATTGGGCCTTTTTCTACTAAAAGATCTCTTAACTTTATATCTATTTTTTCCCATCTTCCCGAATCATAAATGCTATGTGGAATAGATAAATTTTCTACATTAGCTATGCCACTATCAATTTCAGTTTCTTTTAAATTTTCTTCTTCAACATTGTTTTCTTCATTTTTTTCTAATTCTTTTGGAGCCAATTGTTGTTCTTGTTCAATTACTAATCCTTCACTTAAATCTCTATCTTTTTTACTACATGTGACAAACTTATCAAGAGCCCCATTTTGAGATTCAACTAGTTTTTCAATTCTTCTTCTTTTCAGTAGTTTTTCATACCCGAATGCATATTTCCTAGTTGACATCTTCAATTTTAAATAACAAACAGAATCAAACAAACAAATAAATTAACAAACAACAAATCTTCTCCTATAAAGTACTAATATTATATATGAAAACAAACAAACAAACAAACAAAAGCATAAACAAATAATAAAAAAACACAAATACTTGAAAAGTGAGAATGAAATAATTAGAATGAGTGCACCTAGAAAAAAAAGATGATGACAAATTCACAAATAGGTAATGGGTTTTCTTTCTTAAGTACAAAGAATGCCGAATTTGATAAATTGGAGCAGATGAGATGCCGAATTCAATCAATGGGAGCAAATAATTAGAATCCAATAATTTCGAATTTGATCACTGGAAGGAGATGAGATGATTAGATGAAGCTTGAATTATGGAATTGAGAATGAATATTCTAGACTTTCTTGCTGAGGAAGAGAGAATTGAAAAGACAAAGGATTTGGGCGTTGCTTTTAAGGTGTTTAATTGTAAAAAGAATATTGAAAGTTTTATTGAAAAGATAATTGAAATATTTAATTACCGTTTGTATTAAATAATTAGTTACCATTTAGGAAGTCAAAGATAATTGTATTAAATAATTAGTTGTGAAAATTGGGCCTTCCTATTTTTGGGCTCTAGGCGGGTGCCTATTCGGCCTAACAGTGGAGCCGGCCCTATGGTGGAGATGACTCCCACATCACTAGCGTTTAACAATGGATATAAACAAGAGATGATGAACAAAATCTCTTTTGTAGGTTATATTAGTATGATTGTGTAGATCCAGTGATGGGGATTCTAATGGAACTAAATTTGACATTAGCGGACAGTGATGGGGAGTGGTCGGTGATGGTGGACTATGCATTTTGATAGCCAGCGGTCGGTTTTTAATTTTGTTAATAATAATTAAAATTAATTCATGTAAGAATAAAATAATTAAATATAATACAGCCCATATTATACAAAACATAGTTCTATACTAATTTTGAAACCCTCTTAATATAATACAATACATTCTAATACATTATATTATAGTCCAGTATAATACAATAAAACACACTAAACGCACTCTCTAGATTTTTAATTTATTTTCCCCTAGTATTCAGATGATCTCATTGATGAGATGATGAATTAAATTTATAATTGATGAACAATATAGACGTACAAATATTAAACCTTATTTATAGTAAAATCTGGTTTGTTTACCTAACAGATTTACCACTAGCTTGCAGCATGGATATATATATATATATATATATATGATTAATTAATTAGTTAATAAATTAACTAGCAGTGCTGGTACGTAGTAGTACTTGGAGGGTCCTCGAGCTTCCAGAAGCCATTATCTATTTGAGACATGCTCTTGTTCTTGATGGTTCACCAATTAGGTGGTACCCCATGTTTATCGTTTAAAAGATCGAATCCTTTGTTAACAAGTGAAATATCGCGATCAATTGCCAACACAAAACCATCATCATCATCCCCTTGTGACGTCCCTGCAATTCCATGCGGGTAATTCTCTAAATTATGCAAAACTGAAGGAAGAGATAGAGGGGGTATAACCGTCTTTACGTATGTTGATTCGGTGGTGTCGATTTTCAACTCTCGTCCCAC